>NC_044036.1:262803336-263112008 GCF_901765095.1 Microcaecilia unicolor | reverse complement strand
ATGACTCTCCAATTTCCTCTGAAGTCTTTCAAGAGGTACTTTGTCAAATGCTTTTGAAAATCCAGATACACAATATCTACTGGCTCACCTTTATCAATATGTTTGTTCAACCCTTCAAAGAAATGTAGTAGATTGATGAGGCAAGATTTCCCTTCACTAAATCCATGTTGGCTTTGTCTCATTAATCCAAGCTTTTGACTATGCTCAGTAATTTTGTTCTTTATAATAGTCTCTACCATTTTGCCCGGCACTGATATCAGGCTAACCGGTCTATAATTTCCCGGATCCCTTCTGGAACCTTTTTAAAATATCGGCGTTACATGGGCTACCCTCCAATCTTCTGGTACCACACTCGATTTTAAAGATAAATTACTTATTACTAACAATAGTTCCGCCAGTTCATTTTTCAATTCTATCAGTACGCTGGGATGAATATCATCCGGTCCAGGAGATTTGCTACTCTTCAGTTTGTCAAATTGCCCCATTACATCCTCTAGGTTTATAGAGATTTCATTCAGTTTCTTTGACTCGTCAGCATTGAATACCATTTCAGGCACCGGTATGTCTCCCAAATCTTCCTCGGTGAAGACCAAAGCAAAGAATTCATTTAATCTCTCCGCTATGGCTTTGTCTTCCCTGATTGCCCCTTTTACCACTCAGTCATATAGCGGTCCAACTGATTCTTTTGCCGGCTTCTTGCTTTTAATATACCTAAAATATTTTTACTATGTGTTTTTGCCTCCAATGCAATCTTTTTTTCAAAGTCTCTCTTTGCCTTCCTTATCAGTGCTTTGCATTTGACTTTACATTCTTTATGTTGTTTCTTATTATTTTCAGTTAGTCCCTTCTTCCATTTTCTGAAGGATTTTCTTTTAGCTCTAATAGCTTCCCTCACCTCACTTTTATAACCATGCCGGCTGTCGTTTGGTCTTCCTCCCTCCTTTTTTAATACACAGAATATATTTGGCCTGGGCTTCCAGGATGCTATTTTTGAACAGCATCCATGCCTGATGTAAATTTTTGACCCTCGCAGCCGCTCCTCTAAGTTTTTTTTTTTCCACCGTTCTTCTTATTTTATCATAGTCTCCTTTTTAAAAGTTAAATGCTAACATGTTGGATTTCCTGTTTATACTTACTCCAAAGCTTATATCAAATCTGATCGTATTATAATCACTGTTATCAAGCGGCTCCATCACCATTACCTACCACACCAGATCATGCACTCCACTAAGGAATAGGTCTAGAATTTTTCCTCCTCTTGTCGGCTCCTCTACCAGTCGTTCCATAAAGCAGTCCTTGATTTTGTCAAGGAATTTTACCTCCATAGCATGCCCCAATGTTACATTTACCCAGTCAATATTGGGGTAATTGAAATCACCCATTATTATGGTGTTGCCCAGTTTGTTAGCCTCCCTAATTTCAGCCGGGCGGACAGTAGTACACTCCTATCACTATCCTTTTCCCCTTTACACATGGAATTTCAATCCATAGGAATTCCAAGATGTGTTTTGTCTCCTGCAGAATTTTCAATCTGTTTGATTCAAGGCCCTCCTTAACACAACGCTACCCCTCCACCAATTCGATCCACCCTATCACTACGATATAATTTGTGCCCCAGTATGACCGTGTCCCACTGGTTATCCTCCTTACACCAGGTCTCAGAGATGCCTATAATTTTCCATTTAGTGTTATATATTCTAACTCTCCCATCTTATTTCTTAGGCTTCTGGCATTCACATATAGACATTTCAAACTATGTTTGTTGTTCCTATTTACATCATGCTCAGTACTTGACAGTATTAATTTGCAATCTTTTGTCTGATTTTTATTTAAGGACACCTGATCTACTATGGTCTCTTTTACAACTTCACTATCGGGGTACCCTATCTTCCCTGTTTTGGTGATATCTTTAAAAGATACCTTATTTCGAACCATGCGCTTTTGAGCGACTGCCGGCCTTCCCCCAGTCACTAGTTTAAAAGCTGCTCTATCTCCTTTTTTAAATGCCGATGCCAGCAGCCTGGTTCCACCCTGGTTAAGGTGGAGCCCATCCTTTTGAAATAGGCTTCCCCTTCCCCTGAATGTTGCTCAGTTCCTAACAAATCTAAAACCCTCCTCCCTGCACCATCGTCTCATCCACGCATTGAGACTCCGGAGCTCTGCCTGTATCTTGGGCCCTGCGTGTGGAATGGGTAGCACTTCAGAAAATGATACCCTAGAGGTTCTGGATTTGAGCTTTCTACCTAAGAGCCTAAATTTGGCTTCCAGAACCTCTCTCCCACATTTTCCTATGTCATTGGTACCCACATGTACCAAGACAGCCGGCTCCTCCTCAGCACTATCTAAAATCCTATCTAGGTGATGCGTGAGGTCCGCCACCTTCACACGAGGCAGGTAAGTGACCAGGCGATCCTCACGCTCACCAGCCACCCAGCTATCTACATACCTAATAATCAAATCACCAATTACAACAGCTGTTCTAACCTTTCCCACCTGAGCACTAGCTCCTGGAGACTAAACTTCAATCATTGGCCAGAACAACCATCCTATTCATTACAAATCACTTAATGAAATTAAAGTGTAAATCATTAATCATTTCATTTTCATATCCAGTTACTACTTATTCGTTTGCTCAATTGTCAGGGTTTGGCACTAAGAGCACAGCATCTTAGATAAAGGTGGGCACCATTTTGAAATAGAGTATTTGACACTGTGAATGTTATGATTCTGCTAAGACAGGCAGGGGAATGACTGGGACTCGCTTCTGATTGGCCTGTTAGGGATTGAGCTGATGTCTGAGGCAGCAGATGTCAGAGGTCAGATCTATTTAAGCCTACCTCTCCCTTCAGTCTATGCTTTAGTGTTTGATCCCGATCAGCTGAAGCCTGTTACCCTCTCTCTGTCTGTGCTAGTGCACACCGTGCTTTCTTGGGAGTTGTTTACTTCGCTCATTGCTCGTAGTTCCTCTGTGTGCTGGTTCTTCCCAGTGTATGCTTGTTTGTTTCCCTAGCTAAGCTGCTTCCCTGCACCTGTGGGTGCTCTGACTGCTCTGTCTCTGTGTGCTGCTGAGTTCTGGTAGGAACATTGTTTGTGTTTTTCTTTTGTTAGCTTTAAACCTTTGACTACAGTGTTAGCCCAGCTTCTTCCTGACGTGAGTGTCGTTAGCAGCCCTTCCCTTTAGCCTGCTTTAACTCTTTATCTGCTGTGGTTGTCTCCCGAGTCCTGTAAGCATTGCTCCTTATCTGTCAGGTGTATGTAAAGGCAGCTTTCCCTGTTTGCTTGCTTTTCCCTTTGTCTCTAGTGTCTGTTATTTGACTTTGTGGCACAGCCTTGTGTGTGGTTTCCCTTGACCCTTGAGTGCTGAGTGGCACAGTCCTGTGTATTCCTATAGGTGGCTTCCCTTTTCCTTTGGGTGTTGTGTGGTACAGCCCAGTGGCGTAGCTACGTGGGGCCTGAGGGGGCCTGGGCCCCCGCAGATTTGCCCCTGGCCCCCTGCCGATGACCCCCCCTTCCCGTCACCAACCCTCCCCCGCCATCGCCGCCCGCCCTGCCACCACATGATTTACCTTGTTTGCTGGCGGGGATCCCCAAACCCCGCCAGCCAAGAGTGTTTTTCAGCGCCAGAGTTAGTAGACTCCGGCGCCTTCATTCAAGGAAGTTCGTCTGAAGGATCAGCTGGTTTTGACGCCTTTACGTCCTGCACGGGGCTACATGCACGGTGCAGGACGTAAGGCGTCAAAACCAGCTGATCCTTCAGACGAACTTCCTTGAATGAAGGCGCCGGAGTCTACTAACTCTGGCGCTGAAGAACACTCTTGGCTGGCGGGGTTTGGGCATCCCCGCCAGCAAGGTCTGGCTACGCCCCTGGTACAGCCTAGTGTATTTGTGTGCTGAAGGTACAGCCTAGAGTGTTCCTGTGGAGCTTCGCTCCTATAGAGTCTGTGTCCCATTCTGTCCTTGACTTTCTCTTCCCCTGGTCGTAGCCTGTACCTGCCAGCTTCTTGTCTGTCACCCTTCCATTGTGTCTAGCTAGCGCTGTGTATGTTGCATGTTCTCCAGTCCCTCCTGGGACCCCTCGTTGTTCTTTTTCCCTTCCCTAGTGTGTGATTTGGTTCCAGTTTGGCCATGAGGCCCGCCTGAGTGGTCTATCTCCCTTTTCTGCTGGTGCTGGTTGAGTGTCCTGAGTGTGCAGTTTTTGTGGATGTGGGTTTGCGTAGCGCCTGTTTGGTCCACCCTAGGCCTTGGCCAAGATTCTTCCTAAGCCTCGGCCTAGGCTCAAGGGCTCATGAATGGAATTAACAGTGAAGATGAAATCAGCCAGTGAGTAGTCACTTTTAATAGCCTTATCCTCTATTAAGGTATTACAGTCAGACTCCCCCTAGCTTGTGGACTATTGCAGGGCTAATTTGAAAATGGTTGGGGTATTATTCCCCTAAAAATTATTTATTGATAATTAATGGCATGTTACTTGACAAAGTATGCTTTGGAAATGTATTGAAAATTGAATAAATAAAGAATTAAAAAAAAGAATTGTAATGGTTTGGCACCAAGTAAGACTTTGAAATTTATTGCCACTATATTGTTTTGCAGAACTTTCTTGAGCACGTATTGCCCCTGATGAAGCTTTGTTGTGAAACGGGTTCTCATCGGGAAGGGCAGAGGAAAGCTGAAAATGTGCGCTGATTTTACTTTAAAAAAAAAGAAAAAGAAGACATTTGAGCAAAGGAATAAGTAGTAATTGGAAATGAAAATGAAATGATAATGAAATTAAAGTGTAAAAATTAAATAAAGTGATTTGTAATAGGTAGGGTGGGAGAGGTTTTTCTGGTCAATGACTGAAGTTTAGTCGTAGGGTGATGTATGAAAGTTTAAATACTATTGATGTCTGAGGCCTTTCCCTCTCCTTTTCCGTTAAAGTCAATTGGATTTGTGACACGTGGCCGGGCATTTTCGATAGTGCGTCTATGTGAGACTTTGGATGTTTTGTGCTAAATGTACCAAATCAGAATAGGAAATATACCCATTTTCGAAAAAAGAAAAGTCTTATCTTTTTTTTTCAAAATACCTTTTCAAACAAAGCTTTGTGTGTTTATCTTTTTAGGCCATTAAAAAAAAAAAAAAAACTAGTTAAAATGCATAAAATTAAGCCATTGGGATGTAGGATGGGCCAGCACTTTTAGTATACTGGTCCCCCAGACATCGCAGGAGAGCAATGGAGCACCCTAGTGGCCACTGTTGTAGACTTCATATAAATGCTCCCAAGTACATATTTATTTATTTACGGCATTTATATCCCACATTATTCCCACCCACGGGCAGGCTCAATGTGATGTACAATAGTCTATTAAATAACAATATTACAGAATACAGTAATTAGTGTCGTAAGAGGGAAAGAGTGTCAGCAGGAGGGAGAGGGAGAGAGGGGAAGGTGACAATTTGTCGCTATGGCAGCTGTGGTTCAGAAGGATGAGACATCAGGAGGGCTCACGGTATATGCTCTACCGAAAAGGAAGGTCTTGAGCCGCTTCTTAAAGGTTGGGTGATCAGTGGTGAATTTGACCACTTGGGGCAGCCCATTCCAGAATTGAGTGCTAAGGTAAGAAAAAGAGGAAGCATAGACAGTCTTATATTTTAGGCCACTGAAAGCTGGATAGTGGAGATTGAGATACGAGCGAGCTGACTTGCGGGAGTTCCTGGGCGGCAAGTTAATGAGAGTGTCCATGTAAGCAGGAGCATCTCCATAAATGATTTTGTTCACCAATGCACAGATCTTGAAAACGATGCGGTCCTTCACAGGAAGCCAGTGCAACCTCTCACTTAGTGGGCTCGAACTTTCAAACCTCGATTTACAGAAGATGAGTCGAGCTGCTGTGTTCTGAGCAATTTGCAATTTTTTTAGTAGTGTGGATGTGCATCCCCCGTAGATACTGTTACAGTAATCGAGACGACATATAACTAGGGACTGAACTAGGTTGCGGAATACCTCTCTAGGGAAATAAGGCTGGATACGCTTAAGCTTCCAAAGAGAGAAGAACATTTGCTTGACCACAGAGTTCACGTGCTGCTCCAATGTCAAAGATCTATCAATTATGACTCCCAAGATTTTTAAGGACTCCGAAATTGGCAGGACGAGCTCAGGAGTGATTAGTGTAGGAGGTCTGAGTTTGTTAAAGCGAGAGGAGAGGATCAAGCAATGTGTTTTCTCGGTATTGATTTTGAATCGAAATGAGTTGGCCCAGTCAAGTATGGTGTTAAAGCCATGTCGGATCTTACTAGTTATTTCATTTAGGTCTTTCTCGAAAGGGATGAAGATAGTGATATCATCTGCATAGATAAATGGGTTTAGTCCCAGTTTGGAAAGAGCCACTGCCAAGGGAATCAACATCATGTTGAAGAGGGTTGGCGAAAGTAGGGAACCCTGTGGCACTCCACAATCTGTTTTCCAATGAGGTGACAAGGTAGAGTTGGTGTGCACTTGGTAAGTTTTTGATGTAAGAAAGCCTCTCAGCCAGGCGAGTACGTTTTCACAGGCACCAATATAATCAAGGAGCAGCAGCAGGATACCATGGTGCACCATGTCGAAGGCACTAGACATGTCAAACTGTAAGAGCAAAATACTCTTCCCTACTGCTATTTCCCTCTTGAAATTGGACAGAAGAGTGATGAGGACCGTTTCAGTACTGTGGAGCGGCCGGAAACCCGATTGCGAGGAATGCAGAATATTGAACTTGTCCAGGTACTCACTAAGTTGCTTATTCACCAAGCTCTCCATGAGTTTTACGAAGAGGGGGTGGAAGCTATTGACCAGTAGTTGGATAGATCACTACTCTTTTTATTGGTATCTTTGGGCACTGGGGTTAGTAAGATGTTACCATAATTTACAGGGAACTTGCCATTACCAAGCATATAGTTGAGATGCTGCGTCAGGTCATCCAGGAAACAGGCAGGGGCGCATTGGAGTGAATAATTGGGGCACACGTCCAGCCTGCAATACTTCCTGACAAATCTGCAAAGCTCCAGCTTGACAGAATCTACAGATAGAGGTGAAAAGCTGGAGAACAGACGGTCTACTGGTAGCTCGTCAGGCCCCGGATCCAAGCCACTAATAAAATCACTAATGCTAGGATTGTTCAACGGGAGGGAGCTCTGCAGCTTGATGATTTTGTCTTCAAAAAATTTGGCTAAATCTGCAGCTGGAGGAATGTCTTCACCTGCTGTGGTAAGCACAGTGGTATCCATTAATTTGTGTACAAAAAATAAGAGCTTTTTGGCATCATTGTAATTCCGGGCCAATCTTGGTTTTGAAGTAATTGCATAATTGTACTGTCTGTGAGAATGCTTCCATGCAGTGAGATGTTGAGTATCCTGGTGCTTTCTCCAGGCCCTTTCGAGTCTTCTGGTTTTGGTTTTGAGAGTTCTTAGGTCAACATTAAACCACGGGGGAGCGAGTTTCCTTTTTGTTGAGCACACTTTGAGTGGAGCTATGGCGTCTAAGGTATTTTTACACCGGTTATCCCATTTGAGGAAGAAGCTATCTGAGTCGAAGGGGTCTGGCCAGTCAGACTCATAAGCAGACTACCAGAACGCCGCTGGGTCGACATGCCCTCTTGTTGTGTACGACGTATGGGAATGCGCGCGCTGTGGTCCTTTTATTTGCCACAAAATTGAACAATTGAGCTTAAAGTGATCAGACCAAGGGACAGCTGACCACAGGACTTTGGTGATGCACAATCTAGTGTGATTTGCCGATTTGAGGGAGAGGTCTAAAGTGTATCCTTTTGAATGGCTAGCCTGAGTATTCCAGTAGGTAAAGTCCCAAGAGCTAAGGAAGTCTAAGCAGTCACGTGTGTCTGCTGAGGAATAGTGTTCAAGGTGCACATTTATGTCTCCCAGGACAAGGATATTGGGACTTGACAAGCATGCATTTGAAATAAAATCTGCAAAAATAGGCTGTGCTCTGCTCCAGTTGCTAGGTGGCCGGTATAGTAGGATACAAGTCAGGTGACCAAACAAGGTTTTGTTATGGATTCTCACTGAGGCAATCTCAAGTTGCGGCGTAATGGAGTCAGCAATGGGTTCTACAATGAAGGTGGAACGATAGATTAGCGCAATACCACCGCCTCTCCTCGTAGGACGGGGCCAGTGCACAAGCTTATAGCCTGTGGGGCATAAATCAAGCAGGATGGGATCAGTTTGGTGTTGGGCCCAAGTTTCTGTAGTGAAGACCAGGTCAAGGCATTGCAGCGTGATCCAATCAGTAAAGATTGAGGCTTTTTTGATTACGGATCTGGCATTTGCATAACCCACTAGGACAAAGCGGGAGGAAGGTGGTAGGGACTGTAATTGGGGAATGCGTAAACGTTGACGGTCTTTGGCTGGTTTGGCATGTAGGCTGGAAGGATGGCTTGGTAGTCTGCATGAGATGTGTAGGATGGGGATGTAATTGCTTTCTGAAGGAGAAATGGAAGATGAGAAAGAGATTAGCGAGACAAAAAGACAAGCAAAGAAAGTCATAAATATGTCCATATTGGAAGCAGAAGAGAAGGACGGCTCCTGAGCTGTCACTGGCTGCTGCAATGCTGAGGAGATGGCTGAAACTGGCAGGTGCACTGTTGGGTGGAAGCACGATGGTGGAATGGAGCGGCCGCAGACTGACCACAGTACAGCCAGCAAGGTGTCACGATGAGCTGTCTTCGGTGTCACACCAGGCAATCCAGGTACCGCGGGCACCACGATGTTCACCACTCAGCTGAAAAGAATTATATGACACTATTGAGAGCTGTATGCCCTGTCCGGATCGCAGAAAAAACTCCGCAACGTGGGTATGGGAGGGTTTGGGTGAGTTTTGGGGGGCTGACACTTTTTACCATAAGTGTAACAGGTAGGAGGAGGTATGGACCTAGGTCCACCTGTTTACAATGCATTGCACAGACCACTCCACTACTCCAGTGACCTGCATGCTACTCTGATAGACCTGGCTATAACATCTGAGGCTGTCATAGAGGCTGGTGAGTAATTCTAGCCACATTTTTTTAGGAGTGGGAGGGGGTCAGGGACCATTGGGGGAGTAAGGGAAGGTCATTTGGTCATGTAGGGCACCTTTTTGTCTCTTATTCGTTTTAAAAAAAGGTCTAGCCCCAAGCATTATTTTCACCTGGGACATTTTTGTTTTGTTCCATTATGACTGTAAAACATCCAAGTGTTGGACGTTTTACTAAGCCAACACTTAGGCACACCCTAAGCCAGTGGTGTGCTGGTAAATGTTTAACAACAGGATCTCTCCCCGGTCCACCTCTGCACCCCCCCCGCCCACCTCTGCGCCCCCCCCCCCAAATTGCAGAGCTGGCTATAGCTGGGGAGAGAGCCTGGGTGGGGGGGGGGCAATGAATTACTCCAGGAAAAAAAATTAAATGATCCCAGGTTCCAATCTAATTCATGTTTAATGTGGGATAAAATGCCATAAATAAGTAAATAAATAAATATAAACTTTTAATGTTGAGCACCTGATTCTCAAAGTGGACATATTCCAAACACTATACTGAAAATAAAATGATTTTTTCTACCTTTGTTGTCTGGTTACTTTGTTTTTCTGATCATGCTGGCCCAGTATCTGATTCTGCTGCTATCTGTCCTCTTAACTCTGTTTCCAGGGCTTCCTTTCCATTTATTTCTTTACTTTCTGCCTTTCTTCATTTCTTGCCCTACGTCCGTAAGTAAAAGCTGGGTCCTCTGCAGACTTGACTGTCCAGTGGATCCAGCTTCTGCCTATTTTCTTCATCCATGTGCAGTTTTTCTCCTCTCTTCCTTTTCCCTAATCTCATCTCCTTCCTCACTCTTCCCTTCCCTCCATCCATGTCCAGCATTTCTTCTCTCCCTTCCCTCTCCTCCATCCACCCATGTCCAGCAACCCTCCCCTCCAGCCACCCATACCCAGCGATTCTCTTCTCTCCCCTGCCCCCCCTCCAGCCACCCATACCTAGCAGTTGACCTCTCTCCCCTGCCCCTCTCCAGCCACTCATGCCAGCGATTGTCCTCTCTCCCCTGCCCCCTCCAACCACCCATACCCAGCGATTGTCCTCTCTCCCCTGCCCCTCCTCCAGCCACCCATATCCAGCGATTGTCGGTTGTTGATTCTTCGGGGCAGGCAGGAAAGATCCCCAGTCTTGCCTGCCCGCTGCCGGCGCTGACTCTTCCGCGGCACTACTGCATCGCTCTTCAAAATGGCCGCCAAGACTTCCAGTGGCGGCCTCCAAGACTCCAGCAGAAGTCTCGTGAGGCTGCCACTGGAAGTCTCGGCGGCCATTTTTAAAGAGCAATCTGGCAGCGGGCAGGCAAGACTGGGGATCTTTCCTGCCTGCCCCGAAGCATCCACTGGACAACCAGTTGCCCTGTAGCGGGCGGGAGGGAGGGCGGAGAGCTGGCTCGCCCTGAATAACAACCGGCTCGCAGAATTGTAAAAAATTTAACAACCAGCTCTTGCGAGCCGGTGCGAGCTGGTTCCAGCACACCACTGCCCTAAGCCCACCCTAGTCCTGCCTCTGCAATACCCCTGACATGCCCCCTTGTGATTTGAACACATTGCAAACAAAATACATAGATAAAATATCTGCAAAACTTGTTTCAAGAATACCGATTTGAACGTTTTGAGAAGAAATGCATTCAAATGCTGCTTTATGACACTTTTTTTGGACGTCTTTCTCTTTTGAAAATGAGCCCCTTGGTGTCTTTATTGCTGTGTTCCTTCGTCCTTGTTTAGAGTTTACTGTTTGACCCCTGATGTAGACGCTTGTGTGCGTCGAAACACGGCCTGTGTCGGGTCTTTTAGTCATTTGTTACAGTATATTAAAGACTGGTGGATTCATATCTCCAGTGTTGACTCGTCTTTGATCAGCCTCTACTTTTCCTTGCTCTGGTTTGTCGACGTAGAGGATTTTTCCTGTTGTGTACTTTGGGTCTTTATTATTCTACATTTTGAGTTTGGTTACTGTTGTATTGAGACATAATAGCATGCAGCCAGATGCAAACGCAAAACCTAATTGTTTTTAGCACCCAACTATTGATAAGTGATTGCTCGTTAAGCAACTAAGTTGCATACACATCCAGAAGTACATCCAGTCTGTGTCCATTGAAACTAATTTTGCTATTACTAATCAAAAGATACAGTGCAACTCTCCTAAATGTGTGCCTAACGCACAACTTCCTCTTTCTACAGTCCCATAAGAGTTGACAAGAAAGACAAAGAATATGTGGATATCACATGAGCTGAGGAACACTGGCACTGTTCCAGCACAGTGATTCCCTGTTGCCATTGCTTCGACCATTAATACCTCATAAATCTACAGTGGCAACACCCTTTTCACAACTTCATCCCCAGTCAGGATATTCTTATTCCTGCTGATTAAACATCAGCACACTTAGAGGGAAATCATATCTCCTCTTTCCAGGAAGGGAGTTACTGCAAAGAAAAGCACTGATAATTCCCCCCCCACCACCACCACAACCCTCCTCATCTCTATTAAATAGACAGCTCACGCTGTGCATCCATAATGATCATAGTGAAACGGTCACTGGAGAAAGTGTTTCCTTAACTATAAATCCGCGTGTGCTCCATCGCTTTCTTTGCTTTGGCACCCCATGTTCCTTCACTTGTTTTGAAAGGAAACAGCTTTTAATGTCAGCAATACTTTACAGATGTTGCTTAAAATCTGAAATTTATTTAATATTAGCCAATGGTGCCCCTACTGTTGTACATCTTAAGAGATGTTGCCAAACCATACTCCACTTGCAGCAATGTTGAGATTTGCTAGCTATTACAGTTTGACTTCCTGTACTAAATAATGGAAGCTGATAAATTGACAAATGATGTTTTAATCAATCAAGCAAGGTACAGGAAGATTGGAGAGTGGCCAATGTATCGCCGATAAAAAGGTTCGAGAGGTGATCTGGGAAATTATAGACTGTTCAGTCAGACATCGGTGCCAGGCAAAATGGTAGAGACTTCTGTAAAGAACAGATTTTATGCTGCTTATCCTGGAATATGCAGTGGATTTTCCCATCCATCTTAATAATGGCTTATGGACTTTTCTTTTAGGACTGAGACAAAGCCAACATGGATTTAGTGAAGGGAAATCCTGCCTCACAAATCTACTACATTTCTTTGAAGGGGTGAATAAACATGTGGAGAAAGATGAGCTGGTCGATACTGTGTATCTGGATTGTCAAAAGGCTTTTGACAAAGTATCTCATAAAAGATTCCTGAGGAAATTAGAAAGTCATGGGATAGGAAGCAATGTCCTATTATGGATTAAAAACTGGTTTAAAGATAGAAAAGAGTTGGGTTAAATGGTCAGTTTTCTCAATGGAGAAGAGTAGATAGTGGGGTTCCCCAGGGGTCTGTGCTGGGACCGCTGCTTTTTAACATATTTATAAATAATCTAGAGATTGGAATAACTAGTGAGGTAATTAAATTCGCTGATGACACAAAGTTATTCAAAGTTAACTCGTAAGAGGATTGTGAAAAATTGCAAGAGGACCTTACGAGACTGGAAGACTGGGTACTTTATTT
Organism: Microcaecilia unicolor; assembly: GCF_901765095.1. Classification (NCBI taxonomy): domain Eukaryota; kingdom Metazoa; phylum Chordata; class Amphibia; order Gymnophiona; family Siphonopidae; genus Microcaecilia; species Microcaecilia unicolor. Next base: position 263,099,443 of record NC_044036.1, on the reverse strand, counting down.
TTTGTCTATTAGATTGTAAGCTCTTTGAGCAGGGACTGTCTTTCTTCTATGTTTGTGCAGTGCTGCGTACGCCTTGTAGCGCTATAGAAATGCTAAATAGTAGTAGTAGGGTATCCAAATGGCAGATGACATTTAATGTGAGCAAGTGCAAAGTGATGCATGTTGAAAAGAGGAATTCAAACCATAGTTACTTGATGCAAGGTTCCATATTAGGAGTCAACACCCAGGAAAATGATCTAGATATCACCATTGACAATACGTTGAAACCCCCTGCTCAATGTGTAGCAAGCAGCAGCTAAGAAAGCAAATAGAATGTTAGGAATTATTAGGTAAGGAATGGAAAACAAAACTGAGAATGTTATAATGCCTTTTGTGTCACTCCATGGTGTGACTGCACCTCGAATACTGTGTGCAGTTCTGGTCACTGCATTTCAAAAAAAGATATAGTGGAATTAGAAAAGGTACAGAGAAGGGTGACAAAAATGATAAAGGGGTTGGGATGACTTCCCTATGAGAAAAGGCTAAAGCGGATAGGGCTCTTTAGCTTGGAGAAGAGACGGCTGAGGGGAGATATGATAGAGGTGTATACAATATTGAGTGGAGGTGAACAGGTAGATGTGAATTGCTTGTTTACTCTTTCCAAAAATACTAGGACTAGGGGACATGCAAAGAAGCTACTAAGTAGTAAATTTAAAACAAATTGGAGGAAATATTTCTTCACGCAACAAGTAATTAGACTGGAATTTATTGCCAGAAAATGAGGTAAAAGCAGTTAGCTTAGCAGGGTTTAAAATGGTTTGGATAATTTCCTAAAAGTCTTTAAGTCATTATTAAGATGGATTTAGGAAAATCCTTTGCATATTCTAGAATAAACTGCATAAAATCTGTTTTGCTGTTCTGAGATCTTGCCAGGTACTTGTGACCTAGATTGGCTACTGTTGGATACAGGATACTGGGCTAGATGGACCATTGGTCTGACCCAGTATGGCTTTTCTTATGTTCGTATGTTAACTCCACAGAGTTAAGCAAATTCCCTCTTAAGCTCTCTTGCAAAGCCTAGGTCTAAACAAGTACTTAGTTGACGGTCATGTTTGACTTGAAGCAGGTGTAAATGGTGAAAAAGAAGAAGACATTTTCCACAATCTATGTTTACAAAATCATGTGCAGGGTGGAACATGTAAATAAAGGATCATTACTAATGCCTTCAGACTGTACCAGGTGGAATGTGTAGCACAGAGGATCTGATTCAGTCATCTAACATCTAATCTTTGGGATCTGCTGAGTATATCGGAGCGACCTTGATTGTCCACTGTCAACAACAGATACAGGGCACAATGGATCTTTGGTCTGACCAAGCATGGCATATCTTTTGCTCTTATGCATCCGAGTGTGTCATAAATGTCTCCATCTCACCCTCATTCTGCCGCCTTCTCCCATTTTTGTTACTTTTCCTTCTGAACTGTTGGTAAAACTATTTGTTTTTGTCTCTTGTTTGTGTTTATATTTACATTGTTGTTGGTCCTCTTTTGCAGGACACTATCAGGCTTATTTTCGAAAGAGAAGGGCGCCTATCTTTCGACACAAATCAGGAGATTGGCGTCCTTCTCCCAGGGTCGTCCAAATCGGCATAATCGAAAGCCGATTTTGGGCGTCCTCAACTGCTTTCCATCGTGGAGACGACCAAAGTTCACGGGGGGGGGGGGGGGGGGGGTGTCAGAAGCATAGCGAAGGCAGGACTGGGGCATGCTTAACACATGGGCGTCCTCGGCCGATAATGGAAAAAATAAGGGCATCCCTGACGAGCACTTGGCTGACTTTACTTGGTCCATTTTTTCTTGTGACCGAGCCTCAAAAAGGTGCCTAAACTGACCAGATGACCACTGGAGGAAATCGGGGATGACCTCCCCTTACTCCCCCAGTGGTCACTAACCCCCTCCCACCCTCAAAAAAAACTTTAAAAATATTTTTTGCCAGCCTCTATGCCAGCCTCAAATATCATACCCAGCTCCCTGTAACAGCAAAAAGAAGAAGGCTACTGTAACTCTAACTCAAATAATTAAAAATCAACATATGAAGAGTCCAGTGTAAGTGCTTAAATAGTCAACATGATGTATTTAAAATTTTCAATCTTTCCTTTATTTTCAAATATTCACTTCTTTTTGTATATAATAAAAAGTTGTTGAGTACTTGACTATGGCTCGACGGTGGCCAAACCCGTTTCACTTTACATGCTTCATCAGGAGCAGTGCATCAACTTTCATATAATATCAAACAAGATGGTATCACATATTCTTGTGATCACATTGCATCTTATCTAACCCCAGTTAGAATATTTGATAAAGGAACGATTGAAAATTTTAAATACATCGAGTTGACTATTTGATTAAGCACTTACACTGGACTCTTCATACCCAGCTCCCTGACAGAAGTATGCAGGTCCCTGGAGCAATTTTAGTGGGTGCAATGCACTTCAGGCAGGTGGAACCAGGCCCATCCCCCCTAACTGTTACACTTGTGGTGGTAAATGTGAGCCCTTCAAAACCCACCACAAACCCACTGTACCCACATGTAGGTGCCCCCCTTCACCCCTTGGGGCTATGGTAGTGTTGTACAATTGTGGGTAGTGGGTTTTGGGGGCTCAGCACACAAGGTAAGGGAGCTATGCACCTGGGAGCAATTTCTGAAGTCCACTGCAGTGCCCCCCTAGGGTGCCCAGTTTGTGTCCTGGCATGTGAGGGGGACCAGTGCACTACGAATGCTGGCTCCTCCCATGACCAAATGGCTTGGATTTGGTCGTTTCTGAGATGGGCATCCTTGGTTTCCATTATCGCTGAAAACCGGGGACTGCCATCTCTAAGGATGACCTAAATGTTAAGATTTGGGCATCCCCGACCGTATTATCGAAACGAAAGATGGACGCCCAACTTGTTTCGATAATACGGGTTTCCCTGCCCCTTCCCGAGGACATCCTGCGAGGGTGCCCTGAGGAAAACTTGGGCGCCCAGTTCGATTATGCCCCTCCACGTCACCTTTCACATTTGTACTCTAATATATTAGGCAGACAAGCTTACAAAATCTCCTACTTCACACTCAGAACCCTCTCTTTCCAAGTCTAAGCACAAAACTTTGAATGATCTCAATAACTACCAATATCACTGTGGTAGGTGCCCGAACACATGCTTTCCTACATCTCCTTATTATTATTATTTTTTTGTTACATTTGTACCCCATGCTTTCCCACTCATGGCAGGCTCAATGCGGCTTACATATACAGGTACTTATTTGTACCTGGGGCAATGGAGGGTTAAGTGACTTGCCCAGAGTCACAAGGAGCTGCCTGTGCCTGAAGTGGGAATCGAACTCAGTTCCCCAGGACCAGAGTCCACCACCCTAACCACTAGGCCACACCTCCACTCTTCTTTCCCTGTCTTATGTGCCCTGTGGAATGTGTGCTCTGCTTCCAACAAACCTGACTACATTCATGACCTTTATCTCTCATACTCTCCATCTTCTTGCCAGGGGGGGGTATAGCCAGACCTCGGCAGGAGGGGGTCCAGAGCCCAAGGTAGGGGGGCACATTTTAGCCCACCTCCCCCAGCCGCCGACTCCCCCGGCCAGCCGATGACCCTCCCTCACCACTTTTGACCCCCCCGCTGCCGCCCCACCTAGCTACGCCCCTGCTTCTTGCTCTAAGACATGGCTTTGCCCTGAAAACTCTGCTGCCCTTTGTTATGGAGGTTACCTTTTCTCCCATACGTCTTGCCTGGTTGACTGCAACGGTGGTGTCAGCTGCTACTCTTCCTTTCTTGTAGGTTTCAACCACTTCTTCCACCTCAGTCTCACTGCTTTTCTTTCTTTGAAGACCAATCTATTCACCTACTTACCCCATTACTTCTCTGGGTAGTTGATGTTTATCAACCCCCTGATAAATACTCCTTTTCCTTTCTCACGGACTGACTCCTGGCTTTCTTTCTTTCTTTCTCAAGTCATCCTCCCCTTCCCTCATTATTGGGTACTTTAACATTCATGTTAATGACCTCTCTAAGGCTTATGGCTCTAAGTTTCTTGCTTTAACCTCATCATTCAGTCTCCAGCTATGTTCTACTACCCCTATTCACCAGCATGGCCACTGCCTCAACCTTATCTTCTCCAACTGCTCATGCTCTAATTTTCCATTTTATTATTCTCCTCTCTGAACATCAACTTTCACAACCACTCTTCCCCCTCAGTCTCATCTCATCCAATCACCACCAATACATTTAGAAATCTTCAAACTATTGACCCTTGCACTCTCTCCACCACTGTTTCATCTCTCCTATTATCCACTTCTTATACTATCCTTTCCTCTGGACTATGTTCTGTAAGGCATACCAAGCACAAGCCTTGCTGACCTCCACCCACACCCTTGCTGAGTTTGTACATTTCAAATTCTTGCTGACCTTATTCCAGTAAACTCTTGCACTTGCCAAACAAGTACTGTATCCATTTGACAAGCTCTGTTGCCTCCAGCCCTCACCATCTCTTTGCCACTCTGAACTCCCTCCTCCAACCTCCCCTTTACTTTCTGTCCAAACTATGGCTGAGTATTTCTATCACAAGATTCATCTTAGTTGTTTATTTAGATTCACACCTCTTTCAGTGGCAGCTGAAGGTGAGTTACATTCAGGTACATAAGGTATTTCCCTGTTCCCAGAGGGCTCACAATCTAAGTTTGTACCTGAGGTAATGGAGGGTTAAGTGACTTGTCTATGATCAGAAGAACAGCAGTGGGGTTTGAACCCTGGCTTCCCTGGTTGTCAGCTTGGTGCTTTAACCAGTAGGCTACTCCTCTACTCTCTAATTTCACAGGAGGCTAATGTTATGTCATAGGTTCAAATGTTAATTTCCACTCCATTAATTTCATTAAGGTACATAACTTCCTTCATGAATTTTAACATGGGCCAGGCCATTTACAGCAGGTCAAGGTTAAGTGGCCCTTCTATTAAGCTGTGGTAAAGCAATAATGTGTGCTTACTGCAGGTTAAAATGCGCTACCACAGGACTCACTTAGGCATCCCGCAGTAGTTTTTTCATGTGTCCACATAACCCATGCGCTAAAAAATAGCATTTATTTTTTTAGTGCTGTAGGTGTGTTTGGGGATGGAGAGTGGGTGTGGCTATGCTAATCAGTGTATGGGCATTGCTGTATGTTAACAAATAAGTGCAGGATTAGCACATAAGCCCTTACTGCCTACAAAATAGGTGTCAGTAAGTTCTTATGCGGTAATAGCCACATCTAATGGGAAAATTAGTACGTGGCCATTATTTCAGAAATAGAAACTTGTCCATTTACCGGCAGCAATAAAAATGGCCTTAGGGGCCCTTTTACAAACTTGCGGTAAGCCCAACTCAGGCTTACAGCTTGCTAAAAGGGAAGTACCACTGGGCTACCGCAGCAGCCCAGCAGTAGTTCTCACCCCCAATGCATGCCAATACCGGCGCTACAAAAATATTTTTATTTTTGTAGCGCCGGTGGGCAGCGCCACACACTTCTTGGTTATTGCAGGGGCCCTTACCACCACCTCAATGGGTGCGTCCAAAACATGTGCTGACATCAGCGCAGGCCCCCTTTTGCCGCAGCTTCATAGTATACAAATTTTGTGGTTCCTCTGTAGTGAACTGTATCCTCTAACCTGGGTATTGTCAGTGAATTATTAGAAATATACATTTGTCTGAAACGACACAGTCAAATGTTGTTTTTAATCCAAAATGATACCCCCACCTGAAATGTTGTTTTCTTCTTGTGTTGTAAATCGTGTGCATTCTTCAGAAAAAGCATGCTTCATAAAGAGTGCACATTCTTTCCAAGGATTGCACTACTTGCACATGTGCAAATAGTGCACAAATGTGCACACTATTGGAAGAGTATGGATTGTTCTTTGGTGCATCAACATGTGTATACAGTGAGATTCCACAATATTTTTTGTTCTTCAATTGTATATATCTGTATGAGCCACGGTGTGATTTGCGGTCCACGTTGTTGAAACAGTTATCTGTTTCAACATTTCACTTTGCAGAAACAAGGAACCATGCTTTTCAAAAGCTGGAGGGAATTTGTGGAACTCCTTGCCAGGTTACTTAAGACTTTGTGCTGATTACAAACAATTTAAGTAGAGAGATGTGGTAGCCGTGTTAGTCCACTCTTAAGGTTATCAATAGAAATCAAACAAAATAAAACATGGAAAAGAAAATAAGATGATACCTTTTTTATTGGACATAACTTAATACATTTCTTGATTAGCTTTCGAAGGTTGCCCTTCTTTGTCAGATCGGAAATAAGCAAATGTGGTAGCAGATAGTATATATAAGTGAAACATCCAAGCATTACTTTTTTTTTTTTTTTTTTTTTAATTTAAACAAGAATCTTTATTGAATAAGTAAGACAAAATGTAGATACAGGCACAACAGTAAGCTTCCAGGCTTTAGTACACATTGCAAAACCTGGAACTTGTTTCTTCAATACTCATTCATTGAGTAATAAAACATTCAATATTCTTGGTGTTTTACATATTTTTTTCCCCCTCTTCTTCCCCCCAAACAAACTGCAACAAAACATGTCCACGTTATTGGTCAAAATACCCTCCCATTCCCCCTACCCCTTACAGTGTCTAAGGTAACAACAGTAATTCAACATATCAAATGTTTCTCTATAGCTCATTACGTCTTCGGTATATCCAAAGGTTCCCAGATCTTAGTCCATTTCGACAACTGGTGTCTCTCTTTTGCCATCAGTCTTTCTCTCTCTGCAATGTTCCGCAGTAGGGTCATCCATTGGACAACAGACGGGCTATTTTTTTGCTTCCATGAGCGAGCAATAAGCAATCTTCCCGCACATAAGCAATGTTTGATTAACACTTGACCAAAATCATTTACCCCCATAATATTTTTATGAAACAGAAATACAGCAGGGTCATATGGTATCTCAACTCCCACCCAGTATCTAATCCGGGCTTGGACAGCTTTCCAGAAGGCTTTTATTTTATAACATGTCCACCAGATATGGCCCAATGTACCACGCTGGCCACATCTACGCCAACAAGTCGGGGAAACTGTTCCAAACATATGATTTAACCTTACCGGGGTCAGATACCAACGGTATAGTACTTTTGTTAAATTTTCTTGAACATTAACAGCTGGAGAAATGCGTACGGAACGCCTCTCCATTCTCTGCCACTCCTCAGCTGAGTAACTGACTCCTAATTCTTTCTCCCACAGCATCCTGTGCTTATGACTAACACACATGTTATCTCGCAAGTGCCCATAGATCAAAGTAATAAGGCCACGTGTCCCTTGTTTTCGAACACAGAGTTCTTCTAAAAAGGTCACGTCGCCCATTAAATAGGCACGTCTGCCTTCTGATGACAAAAAATGAATCAATTGAGTGTAGGCATATTGATCTGTAGAGGGTAACCTGTATGTATCTGCCAGTTCCTGGAATGATATGAAGGTATCTTTATTAATCTATTGCCCCCATAAATCTAAGCCTTGCTTTTTCCATCTAGTGAAAACTGAGCGTGTGCAGCCTAATGGGAATGCTAAATTACAAACAATAGGTGATAACCGAGAGCAATAGATTCGTTTTAAGCGTTCCATTTTATCCCAGCATGACAAAGTGAACTCAATGATCGGGCTCACCTCCTCCCCCAAGCGACGATGTTTAGGCGGCAACCAGAGTAAGTGGCCTAATTTTAAAGGGCTATGCAGTATATATTGTTCCATCTTTACCCAAAGTTTGTGAGGGGCTTCTTGAAACCATTCCACTGCTGATTTAACCTGAGCCACTCTATGATATAAGTCCACTTTAGGGATCCCTAAACCACCTTTGGTCTTACGGTCTGTATACATTATGGAGGGGTGGATTCTAGATTTGTCTCCTTTCCAGATGAACTTCTCTAATCGTTTCTGCAGGGAATGAAGCATATGGTCACTAATAGGGAGTGGCAAAGCCTGGAAAAGATACAGTAATCGCGGTAATATATTCATTTTCACTGTGGCTATTCTCCCAAACCAAGATAAACCAAGGGGCTCCCATCTTTCCAAGTCCTCCCTGATGTCTTTCAGTAACGGAGTATAGTTAGCCTCATTAATGTCTTGCAATTTAGCAGTGAGGAAAACTCCCAAGTATTTAAGACCCTTAGTTACCCACCTCAAAGGATATAATTGCTTACAACGATGATATTGTTCCTCTGTCATACCCCCTGCCATTGCTTCTGTTTTCTCATAATTAATCTTAAATCCTGACACCTGCCCATAAGTTTCCAATTCACTTATAACCTGGGGTATAGAATCTAAAGGTGAGGTAAGGGTCAAAAGGACATCATCTGCAAACAATGCCACCTTTGATTCCCAGTCTTTCACCCTCACTCCCTTTATCCCTGGATGGTTCCTAATAGTCCATGCCAATGGTTCCATTACTAAAGCAAATAAAAGTGGCGATAGAGGGCACCCTTGACGTGTCCCTCTATTCAGCTCAAAGAAGGCGGATATCTGCCCATTAATTTTTACCCCTGCTTTCGGCTGAGTGTATAGTTCTTTAATCCAGTCCCTAAAATTAGAACCAAATCCAAACTGTTGTAGAACCTGGTGCAGGAATGGCCAATGCACCCTATCGAATGCTTTTTCAGCGTCCACACTCAGTATGCAATACGGTGTTTTACTCTGCCGGGCAATATACATAGCATTCAGAGTTCGTCTAATATTGTCCAAGGCCTGTCTATTAGCAACAAACCCCACCTGATCTGGATGTATTAAGGTTGGCAGAATTTCTGTTAATCTACTTGCTAATATCTTAGCCAGGATGCGAACATCCACATTAAGTACAGAGATGGGGCGGTAAGAAGAGCATTCAGTCATCTCCTTTTTAGGCTTCAAGATCACTGCAATCCATGCCTCTTTCATAGTTGGCGGGAGATTATCTCCTTTCACTACAGCATTAAGCACATCTGTCAACACAGATGCCAAGTAAGGGGCAACAGTTTTATAAAATTCAGCCATATAGCCATCCAATCCCGGTGATTTGGCGGTTTTCAAAGTTTTTATAGCTGCTAGGACCTCACTCATGTCAATAGGGGCATCTAGCATTTGTTGTTGTTCTGGTGTTAAGGCTGGTAGAGCCATTTTTTTGCAAGTATGATCGAATACTCTCCTCCTGTATATCCCTATCTCCGGTATAAAGCTTAGCATAATATTCATTGAAACGGACTCTAATCTCTGGAGATGTTCGGAGCACTTCTCCTTTGGATCCCTTAATACGATAAATATTACGAACTGCTCTTAGTTTTCTCAATTTAATAGCTAACTGCCTACTTATCTTATTTTTGGTGGTATATGTGTGAAGCTTTAGTCTTTCGTTAATATACTCAAGGTCTTGAGCTAGCAGGGCTTCTAGTTGTATTCTGGCAGCTTGTAAAGCTCTATATATCTTAAGAGAGCCTGTGGCCTTATGTTTACTTTCTAATATTCCAATTTTCTCTCTTAGCTGCAAGGTAGCTTGCACCCTCTGTTTCTTAAGCTTTGCAGCAACCTTAATAAAGTGACCTCTGGATACCGCTTTAAGGGCTTCCCACACTATAGCAATTGAGGGCCCCGAGGTTACATTAAAAGACAGGTATTCCTTCAGGACCTTTACATACTCCTGATATACTGCTTCCTGTTTTAACAGTCCATTATTTAATGTCCAGTGCCCTACCCGCTGTTTTCCAGTCTGCCAATCTAGTTGTATCATACAAGGAGCATGATCAGATACAGTAATATTATTTATATGCGCTTTTGTGAGTTGATCTCTTAATAGCTTATCAATCAACAAATAGTCAATCCGTGAGTATGTAGAATGTACTGGAGAATAAAAAGAGTAATCACGCTCAGTGGGGTGCATGTCTCTCCAAGAATCAAAAAGTCCCATATCCCTAACAAAAGTGTTAAAATGTTTGGCCAAGACTTTGTCATTACCAGAGTTGCGTCCCGATTTATCTACTTCAGGGCAAAGAGTGGCATTGAAATCACCACCCAGTATAAGCTGACCTCCCAGCACTGTGTGTATTTGTTTCTTAAGTAATTGAAAGAAAGATGGTTGATTAGTATTTGGCCCATATATAGATTCCAGAGTAACCTCCTGATTTTCAAATGTCCCCCTGAGTAGAAGATATCTGCCCTTTGGATCTCTTTTCACCTGATGGATTTGTATTGGCAGGTCAGACTAGAGCAATATCACTACCCCTCTTTGTTTCTTATCAGATATATCTGAGGCAAAATAAATCTTAGAGTAATAAACATGTCTAAACAAATATTCATGCGCCCTTTTCAAATGAGTTTCTTGCAACATAACCACCTGAGGTTTATGTCTATTTATCTCTTGCCAAATCAACTGTCGCTTTCTAGGAGCATTTAGGCCTTTGACATTGAGAGTCATAATCTTTAAAGTAACTGCCATAGAGTATACTTAACAGAAAGATAATGAAAATTCATTTGCATATCTAGATATCATCTGTAATACCCTTCCCTCCCGTTTCCCCTGAACATACCAAGTGATATCAAATTCAAATACATCATCACCATGGAAACCAGAATGTGGAGAACCCCAAGGTTCACCGCTTTCACAGACCCTTTTCAACCTAATGATGACACCTCTAGCCAAATCGCTATCCAACCAAGGCCTTAATCCTTACATCTACGCAGACGATGTCACAATCTACATCCCGTTCAAACATGATCTAACAGAAATCACAAATGAAATCATACACAGCCTCCAAATCATGAATTCATGCATTTCAATTAAAACTCAACGCAGAAAAAACACGTCTCATCCTCTCATCCCAATATAACACGAATAAACCCACCACTATAAACATCCCAGACTACACCCTTCCTGTTTCAGATAGCCTGAACATTCTCGGAGTTACAATTGACCAAAATCTCACACTAGAAAGCCATGCAAAAAATACAACAAAGAAAATGTTCCATTCAATGTGGGAACTCAAAATAGTAAAACCTTTCTTCCCAAGGGAAATATTCCACAGCTTGGCACAATCAATGGTGCTAAGCCACTTAGATTACTGCAATGCCATCTATGCCGGATGCAAAGAACAAATCATTAAGAAACTCCAAACTGCCCAAAACACAGCAACCAGACTCATATTTGGAAAAACGAAATACGAAAGTGCCAAACCCCTAAGAGAAAAACTACACTGGCTCCCACTTATTGTGTTCAAAATTTGCGCCCTGGTTCATAAAATCATTCACGGTGAGGCCCCGGCCTACATGGCAGACCTCATAGACTTACCAACCAGGAACACAAAAAGGTCAGCATGCACATTCCTGAATCTCCACTACCCCAGCTGCAAAGGACTAAAATATAAATCAACATATGCATCCAGCTTCTCCTACATAAGCAAGCAACTATGGAATGCACTACCAAACGTCAAAAACAATATACGACATAACAAACTTCCGAAAATCACTAAAAACTAACCTGTTCAAAAAGGCATACCACAATGATCCATCCTAAATACCAGACAACGAAACCTATACCAGAACTGGACAAAACCGAACTCTCTATACTTGACTGCTTCATTTACTTTGTCACTGATGAACTTTAACGTAATACTTCATTTCTCATTCCGGAAATGAACTCTCTATACTTGACTGCTTAATTTACTCTGTTACTTTGAACTTTAATGCAATACCACTTTGTATTTCTCATTCCGGAATTGGCGATTGCCACTATGGCATAATGTAAGCCTCATTGAGCCTGCAAATAGGTGGGAAAATGTGGGATACAAAAGCAACAAATAAATAAATAAAATGCATGTCCAAAAAATATTTTTTATTTTCTGACACGCAGCAGCTACGCGCATCAAGTGGAATTTGACGTTTGTAGACCATTACCGCTCGGTTACCACATGAGACCTTACCACTAGGTCAATGGCTTGCAGTAAGGTCTCAGACCCAAAATGGATGCAGAGCAATTTTCATTTTGCCACACGTCCATTTTCGGCAAAAAATTTAAAAAGGCATTTTTTTGTAGGTGCACTAAAAAATAATTCTGCACGTGCCCAAAACACTTCCGCAGGCCATTTTTCAGTGGACCTTAGTAAAAGGACCCCTAAAAGTTAGTGTGCCTACAGTACAGCTTAGAGCCCTAAGCATTTATTGGAGAGAAGATCAGCTTTCACTCAAGGTGAGAGCAATTACAGCTGTTAAACGTTGTATGGATTAGCCAAAGGAATTGGATTTTGTATTATATTTTATGTACTGTATAAGGTAATGACTAGAGAGTTTAGTGCACAAAATAATTAAGGAAGAAAATGAAAACATATTATTTACAATATTTTTATTTAGATTTAGATGAGAAGTTATTTGCTTCTGCCAAATCAGTGCCTATTGTGTCAATACTAGTCGGAGCTCGTGGTTGTAACCTCACTGCAGGTTCTTGGAAAAAATCCTTCTATTACTTGTCATTGATCCAGCTACTTGCGAGCTAAACAATCTGCTTTTATTTTGCAGATTATCCATTCAGGAATAAATACTTCCTGCGGATGTCCAAGATAGTCTCCAATCCAAAGGGCATGAGTCTAAGTCACAGGAGGTAATGCAGGGTGCCCCATATTTTAGGTATCCTGTAGATGAAATGCAATATCAGTCCAAGAATTTCCACTTTGAGGATACTGTTCTAGTGGATGTTAAAAACACAGCAGCACCGGAGACTGTTCCAAGATGGCGTCTGGTTAGGACGCTGAAGTCGGAGTTGGAGAGTTTTTTTCCTTGAAGTGTTTTTCGTTCCTACTGCTATGCCTAAACGGAAAGGGAAAGTGCGAGGAGGAATCTCCCTACCCTCCACTGACCTGACCAGCAGGCAACCTCCAATAACATCACCGGGCGCTCCGCTGCCCGAGACCGAGAGGAGTCCGGGCTTGGATAGCGAACTTTCGCTAAGCCCCCGTAGTCTGTCACAGATTCGAGTGGCAGGAAGCACTCCGGGAGGAAGTCCCGCCCTTCGGCCTGAGAAAGCGGCTGCGGAGTTGGGGAGGGAGAACTCCTTTAGAGAAATGGCGCTGCCAATAGCGGGGATTCCCCGCGAAAAATCGAATCTGGAAAGTACTCCCAAGGAAAGCAGGATTACAGACAACTCCATGGAGCAAATTTCTGCGGTTCAGCAAAGTATTGCTGACCAGCCTAACCCACCCGTGACTCTGCAATCTTTGGAGAAACCACCGAATGTTACATTAGAATCTCTATGGTGTGCTATAGAATCTTTGCATAAGGTATGCTTGAATTTTGTAACTAATACGAATACTAACTCTCTGAAAATTGAAAATCTTCAATCTGAATTTATTCAAAAGAAGAATTTACAGCAATGTGATCTTTCGATAACTCAGATAAAAGATCAAGAGATTAAAATATTTCAAAATGTGAACTTGATGCAAAGAAAGATTGAGAATCTAGAAAATCGAAGTAGGTGTTTAAACCTGAGATTGTTAAACTTTCCCTTTCTTAAATATACCTCACCAAGAGATCTGTTTCATAAGTTTCTGATAGAAGTATTTAAATATTCAGAAAACAACCTTCCTCCTGTGCAAAAGATTTATTTCCTTCCTGTGAAAACTACACCGCAGAGGGTTCAACCCTCTGTGAGCCTTGATGTATCAGCTTTATTAGAGCAATCACAGGAGGAGGCTGAATTTAGATCTACGCTTTTGGTATCATTTGTGTTTCTAGCTGATAAAGAATCCTTGTTAAGGTTATATTTGAGACAAACTTCAATGATCACCTTTATCGGTGAAAGGATTCAAATCTTTCCGGATGTGTCGAGGGCCACACAAGAAAGACGAAAGAAATTCTTGATAATGAGACAAGAGACTGTTCAATTGGGAGCGAAATTCCAATTACGTTTTCCTTGTAAATGTGTAATTTTCTTTGACTCAGAGACATATCATTTTTTTGACCCGGTTCAGCTTCGATCATTCTTAAATGCAAGGAATCCTAAACCATCATGAGAGTTTCTATTACGGACTTATATTGTTTGATGTTAAATACCTAGACGCCTTCTTTTTCTTTTTTATTTTTGTTGCCTATATAATACCTAACCTCTTATTAGGTTTATATGTACAGTCTCCTCCTATATTGAGGACTATGTAATTATAGAAATTTATTTCCTGGGAGTATTCCCATTATTTGATTTTCCTGTTAATAACTGAAGCTTTTTGACAAAGCCTTGCTTTGGATGTATAAAATAAAATTTGCATAAATAAATAAATTAAAAAAAAACAAAACACAGCAGCACCTGCTACATGAACATGAAAATAGTGTTCTAAGCCTGCCCAAATGAATAAGCATAAGAATAGCCATACTGGGGCAGACTGATGGTCCTTGTAGCCTGGTATCCTGCTTCCAGCAGTGGCCAATCCAGGTCACAAGTATCTGGCACAAACCCAAATAGCAGCAAGATTCATGCTACCAATCCCAGGGAGAGCAAAGGCTTTCCCCATTTCTCTCTCAATAGCATACTATGGACTTTTCCTCCAGGAACTTGTCCAAACCTTTTTTGAACCCAGATACGCTACCCACTGTTACCATATCCTCGGATAACAAGTTCCAGAGCTTAGAAATTCATTGAGTGAAAAAATTCTTTCTCCTATTCGTTTTAAAAGTATTACCATATAACTTTATTGAGTGTCCCCTAGTCTTGTTACTTTTCAAAAGAATAATCACTTTACATTTACCTGTTCTGTGCCACTCAAGATGTTGTAGATCTCTATCATATCCCTCCTCAGCTGTCTCTTTTCCAAGCTGAAGAGTGTGTACTTGAATTTGTCTTGTTTTATTTTTCTACCTCATCTATAATCAACATTTTCAGACGTATTTCCATTAGTTTCTATTGGTTACAGTGTTAATTATTTTCTAGAATGCTATATAAGAACATAAGTCTTGCCATACTGGGTCAGACCATAAGTCCTTTAAGCCTGGTATTGTTTTTCCAACAGTGACTAATCCAGGATCCCAAAGAGTAGCAAGATTCCAGGGATAAGTGGTGGCTTTCCCCATGTTTACCTTAATAATGGTTTATGGACTTTTCCTCCAGGAACTTGATCAAACCTTTTAAACGCACAGCTGTACTAACTGTTTTTACCACGTCCTCTGGCAACAAATTACAAAACTTAATTGTGTGTTGAGTGAAAAAGTATTTTCTCCGATTTGTTATAAATGCACTATTTAGTAACTTCATGGCATGCCTCATAATCTTTGCATTTTTTGAAGGAGTAAACAACCAATTTGTATTTACCTGCTCCACCCCATCCAAGATTTTATAGACTTCTATCATATCTCACATCTCTTCTCCCAGCTGAAGATTCCTTGGTTCAGACTATGATTTTATCAACAATTGATTATTGTAATGTTACCTGTTCTGAATGCTCAAAAATGGGAATTAAGCAACTGAAAACCATTCACAATTCAGCAGGCCGCCTGATTTTTCAACTACATAAATATGATTTGGTTTCTCTTTTCAAGTTAGGGGGTTGAAGGAGGGCAGACACAGGAATAATGTTGGGAAGTATTTTTTCATGGAGAGGTTGATTGATGCTTGGAGTGTTGTCCTGTGGGAGGTGGTGGAGATGAAGACGTTGATGGAGTTCAGGGATGTGTGGGATAAACACTGAGGAATCCTGTTTAAAAGGAATGGATCCACGGGAGCTTGGTGGAGATTGGGTGGCAACACTGGTGATTGGGAGGTGGGGCTGGTGCTGGGCAGACTTCTCTGTCTGTGCTCTGAAAATGGCAAGGACAAATCATGTGGGATCGCTTAGGAACAGGTAGAATTGGGGGTTACAGAGGATGGGCAGACTGGATGGGTCATATGGCCTTTATCTGCCATCATGTTTCTATGTTTCTATACATGTAAAGTGTAACATACAATGGGTTTATCTTGTTGGGCAGACTGGATGGACTGTGCAGGTCTTTATCTGCCATCATCTACTATGTTACTATTGGGCTCATTTTCGAAAGAGAAGGACGCCCATCTTTCGACATAAATCGGAAGATGGGCGTCCTTCTCATAGGGTAGTCCAAATCAGTATAATCGAAAGCCGATTTTGGACGTCCTCAACTGTTTTCCATCGCAGGGACGGCCAAAGTTCAAGGGGGCGTATCGGAGGCATAGCGAAGGCGGGACTTGGGCGTGCCTAACACTTGGAAGTCCTCGACCCATAATCGAAATAAACAAGGACGTCCCTGACAAACACTTGGACGACTTTACCTGGTAGTGTTTTTCGTACAACCAAGGCACAAAAAGGTGCCCGAAATGACCAGATTACCACTGGAGAGAATTGGGGATGATTTCCCCTTACTCCCCCAGTGGTCAATAACCCCCTCCCACCCTAAAAAAATATCTTTAAAAATATTGATTGCCAGCCTCAGGTGTCATACTCAGGTTCATCACAGCAGTATGCAGGTCCCTGGAGCAGTTTTAGTGGGTGCAGTGCACTTCAGGCAGGCAAACCCAGGCCCACCCCCACTACCTGTTACGTTTGTGGCGGAAACAGCGAGCTCTCCAAAACCCACCACAAACCCACTGTACCCACATCTAGGTGCCCCCCTTCACTCGTAAGGGCTATGGTAGTGGTGTACAGTTGTGGGTAGTGGGCTTTGGGGGAGATTTGAGGGGATTAGCCTATAATATTCAAAGTTGCTGAAGAAATATCTTTTATAGGAGAAAAGCCCTCAGAAACTAAAGGACTGTAGCCTTTAGTATGATTTGGTTTAATATTTCAAACCAGTACTCTGTTTCTATCATCAGGCAAAAAAACTCCACTTTTATTGTATATTTTTTCTTTTTCTGTGCGTTTATAAATATTAATGACTCTTCCAAAAGGTGAGAAAAGGCAGCACTTAACTTTCACTGAGTCCTACGGGGGCCACTGTTTCACCCCTATTGAGGCTTCATCAGGAACTAGTGCTTACGGTACAGACCACCAAGTGACATCTAGGAAGAGAAAAAAACTTGTATAATATCAAAACGCAAAGATTATTCAAAATCACTTAACTTTTTTTATCTCAGCGTGAACACTCTACTGGAACTCTCACAGGCTTTCTCAACTCCTTCACTTAAAGATGGCGCTGACACGTCAGACGCCAACTCTAGATGTTTATATACGTGGACGTAATTGGTTAATTTGCATGAACACGTTCCCCTCGTGGCTAAGCTTAAATGAAAATTACACTTTCAAAAGATGAAAATTTAATAACTGATATGTTAAAAGAACACATGCCAGTCCATAGTACTGTTTAAACCAGATGGTTCTAAGCTTTTTAAATGAAAAATCCACTTTCAGGCTTATTTTCGAAAGAGAAGGGCACCCATCTTTCGACACAAATCGGGAGATGGGCGTCCTTCTCTCAGGGTCACCCAAATCGGCATAATCGAAAGCCGATTTTGGGCGTCCCCAACTGCTTTCCGTTGCGGGGACGACCAAAGTTGCCGGGGGCATGTCGGAGGCGTAGCGAAGGCAGGACTGGGGCGTGCCTAACAGATGGGTGTCCTCGAGCGATAATGGAAAAAAGAAGGGCATCCCTGACGAGCACTTGGCCGACTTTACTTGGCCCATTTTTTCTTACGACCAAGCCTCAAAAGGTGCCTGAACTGACCAGATGACCACCGGATGGAATCGGGGATAACCTCCCCTGACTCCCCCAGTGGTGACTAACCCCCTCCCACCTTGAAAAAACAACTTTAAAAACTTTTTTTGCCAGCCTCAAATATCATACTCCATCGCAGCAGTATGCAGGTCCCTGGGGGGGGGGGGGGGGGGGAGGTGTGTGTGTGTGTCAGCGGAGGCATAGCAAAGGCGTGGACGTCTTTCTTTCAAACATTTTGGACGTCCTGAACTGCCCCCCCTCCCACAGGGATGGCCAAATTTTAAGGGAGTGGAGTGGAGGAATGGCCTAGTGGTTAGAGCACTGATCTTGTAATCCAGAGGTGGCCGGTTCAAATCCCACTGCTGCTACTTGTGATCCAAAATCTAAATAAATAAAGGGGGTGTCAGAGGCATAGCACTACTACTACTTATCATTTCTAAAGCACTAATAGACATACACAGCACTGTACACTTGAACATGAAGAGACAGTCCCTGCTCAACAGAGCTTACAAAGGCCTGGACATCCTTCTCACAGAAACCTAAAACCCAGACAACTTACAAAACCAACATAATAAAAATGAACAACAGATCACACAACTAATGTAAGTATTGCTCTGCATCAGTACTATTATCACCCACTGCTGTTACATAAAAGTTTCTACAAACAGTGTTTTTAGCAATTTCTTAAACTGAGCCACCTTGCTGCATAGGCAAAGAGGTCCTGGGAGGGTATTCCATAAATGAACCCCAGAAACAGAAAAGCAGGTAGTAGGGAAAGTTCATTACGTTGAAACAAGACTATGTCCAAAGAGAGACGCATTGTGTTCGCCGAGCGTAGTGTGCATCGTGCACAGTAAACCAGTGGCATTCCTAGCCTGGATGGCACCCGGGGCGGATTGCCGATGCGCTCCCCCCCCCCCGCGAAATGACACCTCCCCCCCCCGGTGAAATGACACCCCCCCGGGTGCACGCCGCTGGGGGGGGGGGTGCCGCGGCGCGTGCCTGTTGGCTTCGAGTTCGCTAACTTCGCTCGTTCGCTGCAGTTCCCTCTGCCCAGGAACAGGAAGTAACCTGTTCCGGGGCAGAGGGAGCTGCAGCGAACGAGCAAAGTTAGCGAACTCGGAGCCAACAGGCGCGCGCCGTGGCACCCCCCAGCGGCGTGCACCCGGGGCGGACCGCCCCCCCCTTGGTACGCCACTACAGTAAACATGTATTGCTTGAATGAAATACTGCGGTGCTGCTGCATGTAAGGCCTAATGATACAGAGGCATCAGACGGCCGTAGCCAGAAGGATGCTAGGCTGCATCGAAAGAGGAATAACCAACAAAAGAAGGAGGTGTTGATGCCGCTGTACAAGTCACTGGTAAGGCACCACCTGGAGTATTGTGTTCAGTTTTTGAGACTAGAAGCGGTTCAGAGGAATGCAACAAAAATGATATGGGGGCTGTGCCATAAGACGTATGAGAAGAGACTGGAAGGCCTAAATCATTAATACTTGAAAGATATTAATATAGAAACAAATCTCTTCCAGAGAAGGGGAAAATGTCAGGAAATTCTTTTTCATGGAGAGGGTGGTTGATGCTTGGAAAGTCCTCCTGAAGGAGGTAGTAGAGACAAAAACAGTGATGGAATTCAAAAAGGGGTGGGATGAACACAGAGGAACTATTTAGAAAATAGATGGTAGAAAACAAAAATAAATTGAAAAAAAAACCTTAAATGGCTGCAGGGGGTAGATGTGTGAGTCACGCTTGGATGGCTACTCTGGCAGTAAAGAACTAAGGCCAGTGCCAGGCAGACTTTGTAGGTTTGTGTCTGTATGTGGCAATCTGGTTTAGGATAAGCTGGAAAGGGCTTCAATGGCAACTTCTAGCTGGAACCGAGGACAGTGCTGGGCAGACTTTTATGGTCTGGGTCCTGCAAATGACAAGACGGATTTGGATAGGCTGGAGTGGGCTTTGATGGCAACTCCAGTAGGTGGAACATAAGGAGAGAGCTGGTTGGACTTCTATGGTCTATGTCCCAGAAATGTGAAAGAAAGGCTTGTGATAAAGTATATAATATCACATTCATTGTTGATTTAATTATGAATTGATAACGAGTGTGACTGTTGGGCAGACTGGATGGACTGTTCAGGTCTTTATCTGCTATTACATACTGTACTACTATGATACACTCCTTTGATGTCATTCCCTCCCTCTTCTTGCTGCTTACCTGTGTGTCTTGCTCTGTTCTAGAATGTCATAGGGAATAGTAGGTGAGTTTGTCAAAGAATGCCGTCGACAAATTTTTTTTTATTGTGCCTTCTTGAGCCAGAGAGATGATTCTTCCACAATTGTGTCTTGTTTTTCATCAACTGCTTCTGGCCAGTTGATATCCAGTTCATTGAGGTCCTTTTCAACCGTTTGACGGCATGTCTCTCTTGATCTTCCTGGACCTCTTTTCCCTTCTGGTTTCCAGTTCATGGCTTGCCTTGGGGGTATGTCGTGTACATCCATTATTTGAAGGTTCTCAAACCGTCTGAGTCACCATTGCTATATTTTCATACTAACTAGTAGCTATTTTTTTTGTTACATTTGTACTCCGCGCTTTCCCACTCATGGCAGGCTCAATGCGGCTTACATATACAGGTACTTATTTGTACCTGGGGCAATGGAGGGTTAAGTGACTTGCCCAAAGTCACAAGGAGCTGCCTGTGCCTGAAGTGGGAATCAAACTCAGTTCCCCAGGACCAGAGTCCACCACCCTAACCATTAGGCCACTCCTCCAAATCATTTAACTGGCCAGAAATGGCCGCTAACCAGTTCAATCGCTTGTTCAGGGCTATCCACTAATTTTCAGTGGCACTTAACCGGTAATTACCACTGAAAATTAGCAGTTAGGACCTAAGTGAAAACCAGCTATTTTGGGTGCATTCCAGGGGCACTTGACCAGTTAAGTGCTGACATTCAGCACTCAGTCAGCCAGGATAACCACATAAACGGGACCACATAAAACACAGTCCTATCTTATGCAGCAACCCATGGCTGGTTAAGCTCAGAATATCAACTTAACGGGCCATGTATTAGTCGGTACTGTTTAAACCACATATTTATTTATTTATTACATTCGTACCCCGCGCTTTCCCGCTCATCGCAGGCTCAATGCGGCTTACATAGTAACAAGAGAATACAATCTGTAGTATCAAAATCAACAAAGGAGGTATATACAATGCCATAGCCTGGACATGACCCAACATTGAATATCTGGCAATAATGCCAGCTGAATATTGACCCCTTAGTTGTCTCATCACTTTAGTTTTAACCTTATCTTGCCACTTAACATGTAGGATTCTTCTTAAGCTGCCTAGTCTGTTTTGTATATTTTTTGTTACTTGTCAGGTTTCTGCACCGTATAACAGAGTGGGTATCACAGTACAGTTATGCACATGCACCTTCTCAGAACACCAGAAGAAGATACCTAAAGAAATGGCCACAGAACGCGAGGAAAGCACATGAACTAGAACTTGATGATGACATCACCAATAGAGATGGAAGAAGCTAAAGCTTAAATTGCTTTCACATGGCACACAGCAGAAATACTCACATAAAAGCCATTGTGCTATGTAAGTGCTGATTTTGCACTCATGCAGCAAAGCCTAAGGGAAAGGCAGCTGTGGTCGGATTCAGATAAACATGCGTTCCTTGATTGATCTGCTGATTTTACCTACCCTTCATTGAAATTGCTTGAGGACTGTACATTGCACAGTGTTTCAGAGGTCAATGACACCGAATGAAGAACTTGGCTCAGATTCTAAATACGTTTTTGGCCTAAAATGAATTAAAAGTTACTTTGGTGCATCCTCAGGGTTCTACGTTAAGGGTAAGGCAGCAGGTGATTTCATGGAAGAACAGTGAAAGGTTTTGCTGTGGGTGATGAGGCAAACATTTACCCCTGGATTCTATATAGGGTGCCTAAAGATTGGTGCCAAAATCGGCATGGATTCTATAACAGTGTGTGTAATGTAATAAGCTTAACAAGCTAATGAGCACTGATAACAGCATTTAAACAAGCAATAATGAGCATTAATTGGCACTGATTAGAATTTATGTGCTGGGCAGACTTATACGGTCTGTGCCCTGAAGAGCACAGGTACAAATCAAAGTAGGGTATACATAAAAAGCAGCAAATATGAGTTATCTTGTTGGGCAGACTGGATGGACCGTGCAGGTCTTTTTCTGCCGTCATCTACTATGTATATGTATATACTAAGTAAATAAGTACATAAGTATTGCCATACTGGGAAAGACCAAAGGTCCATCAAGCCCAGCATCCTATTTCCAACAGTGGCCAATCCAGATCACAAATACCTGGCAAGATCCCCAAAAAGTACAAAACATTTTATACTGCTTATCCCAGAAATAGTGGATTTTCCCCAAGTCCATTTAATAACGGTCTATAGACTTTTCCTTTAGGAAGCCGTCCAAACCTTTTTAAAACTCCGCTAAGCTAACCTCCTTTACCACATTCTCTGGCAACGAATTCCAGAGTTTAATTACACGTTGAGTGAAGAAAAATTTTCTCCGATTCATTTTAAATTTACTACATTGTAGCTTCATCGCATGCCCCCTAGTCCTAGTATTTTTGGAAAGCGTGAACAGACGCTTCACATCTACCCGTTCAACTCCACTCAAGGAAGTGAATCAAACTTCTAATGCGCGCAGGCAAAAAGGGGCATGGTTATTGGTGGGGAAATGGGTGTTTCATGGGCGCTCCAAAATTTACATACCTAGTTATAGAATATGGCCTATTGCGCCTAAATCTATGCGTAGGGATTTACACCAAGTTTTCACTGGTGTAAATGGATGTGCATAGATTTAGGCACTGAAATATCAAATAAGTGTATTCTATAATCGGTGCCTAAATCTAGGCAGTGATTTCAGTGCTGATTTTTTTAGGCGCCTTTTATAGAATCTCTTCCTTAGTGCCTGAAACACCAAGGTCCTTATGCACTAACCCACAAAAATGTTAGTGTGAAATACAATCAAGTACATAGCAGACATAAGAAAACACATCTGCCAAAAACACAGCTATGCACATCAGTATTGGTTTTACCTTTAATAAAAGGATCCTTTAGTACTAAGCTTTAGTAAAAGTGCCCATCCTCATTCTTCTTGATCTTTCCGCTGCTTTTGACACTGTCGATCACAGCATACTTCTCGATACCCTATCCTCACTTGGATTCCAGGGCTCTGTCCTTTCCTGGTTCTCTTCCTACCTCTCCCTCCGCACCTTTAGTGTTCACTCTGGTGGATCCTCTTCTACTTCTATCCCTCTGCCTGTCGGCGTACCTCAGGGTTCTGTTCTTGGTCCCCTCCTCTTTTCTATCTACACTTCTTCCCTTGGTTCATTAATCTCATCCCATGGCTTTTCCTACCATCTCTATGCTGATGACTCCCAAATCTACCTTTCTACCCCTGATATCTCACCTTGCATCCAAACCAAAGTTTCAGCGTGCTTGTCTGACATTGCTGCCTGGATGTCTCAACGCCACCTGAAATTAAATATGACCAAAACCGAGCTTCTCATTTTCCCCCCCAAACCCACCTCCCCGCTCCCCCCATTTTCTATTTCTGTTGATGGCTCTCTCATTCTCCCTGTCTCCTCAGCTCGAAACCTTGGGGTCATCTTTGACTCTTCTCTCTCCTTCTCTGCTCATATCCAGCAGATTGCCAAGACCTGTCGTTTCTTTCTTTACAACATCCGTAAAATCCGCCCCTTTCTTTCCAAGCACTCTACCAAAACCCTCATCCACACCCTTGTCACCTCTCGTTTAGACTACTGCAATCTGCTTCTTGCTGGCCTCCCACTTAGTCACCTCTCCAGTCAGTTCAAAACTCTGCTGCCCGTCTCATCTTCCGCCAGGGTCGCTTTACTTATACTACCCCTCTCCTCAAGACCCTTCACTGGCTCCCTATCCGTTTTCGCATCCTGTTCAAACTTCTTCTACTAACCTATAAATGTATTCACTCTGCTGCTCCCCAGTATCTCTCCACACTTGTCCTTCCCTACACCCCTTCCCGTGCACTCCGCTCCATGGATAAATCCTTCTTATCTGTTCCCTTCTCCACTACTGCCAACTCCAGACTTCGTGCCTTCTGTCTCGCTGCACCCTATGCCTGGAATAAACTTCCTGAGCCCCTACGTCTTGCCCCATCCTTGGCCACCTTTAAATCTAGACTGAAAGCCCACCTCTTTAACACTGCTTTTGACTCGTAACCACTTGTAACCACTCGCCTCCACCTACCCTCCTCTCTTCCTTCCCGTTCACATTAATTGATTTGATTTGCCTACTTTATTTATTTTTTTGTCTATTAGATTGTAAGCTCTTTGAGCAGGGACTGTCTTTCTTCTATGTTTGTGCAGCGCTGCATATGCCTTGTAGCGCTATAGAAATGCTAAATAGTAGTAGTAGTAGTAGTAGTAGACTGTAATCTCTCTGCAGACAAGAAAATATCTATTATTCCTGAATGCAACTTGAGCTACTACCGAAAAACGTGTGAGCTAAATCTATATTAATAAAAATGGTGGTCTTCTACATGTGTAAAAGCTACGCAAGACTTCTTAAACAATCTCCCTTATTTGTAAATACAGTACAATCTTGATTATCTGACCTAAATGGGACTAACCCGTTGTTGGAAAACTGAAAATCAAATAATAAGGAAAACACTGCATAAACAAAAGCATAGAGTTCCCAATTTTTAAAAATTGTTTTGATACATTGATTTTTAATAGAAATAAATGCGATGACAT
The DNA here is from genome assembly GCF_901765095.1 of Microcaecilia unicolor. Taxonomy (NCBI): domain Eukaryota; kingdom Metazoa; phylum Chordata; class Amphibia; order Gymnophiona; family Siphonopidae; genus Microcaecilia; species Microcaecilia unicolor. The sequence goes on along the minus strand of NC_044036.1, from coordinate 263,074,987 downwards.
CACTGGGGGGGGGGGGGGATCTGTCAGATATGCCAGATAGTCTGATTACCAAAGGTCAGATAATCTAGACTGTACTGTATTTGCTGTTTTAATATGTAAAATAAAAAGCCCTCAAATGAAACAAAATTAAAAAACAGGAGGCAAACGAGACAAGAAATTTGGAGGTCAACACATCTCAATATAGAGGTAAATAAAGACAAAATTCAAACCTCTCTAAAAGAGAATGGAGTGGGGGGGGGGGGGTAAGGAATGGAGGGAAGGAGATTGAGATGTTATATATATTTTATGTGATTTAAATTACATGATGGGAATTTTATTTGTGGACCGCTTTGCACATTTTTTTTGAATTGAGAAAGTGGGGTAGTAATGTTTTAAATAAATAAACCAATCTCTCTAAAAGCCTTAATGTGCAGATGTGTGACAACTTGCCATTTCTTTGTTTTTCTAACATTCTACTCATGTGGGAAATACATAGTGCTAAAAAAAAGAGGACCCTCTAGAGAGTGTTAAACTTCTACACAATGCCATGAAGGAAACCTGAAAATAGGGTTTCCTTTGTATTTGTGCAAGAAGTCATCTTCCTTGTTAAAACTGCCCTCCGTTGCATACTTTGGGTTCAAGAGAGAGGAAGGCAATTTTGACCTTCTAGCACACCATATTGGTCCCAAGAGAAGAGCAGCTTTAACAATACAACACGGTAGAATCAGCAGCCTGACCCTCCTGACTTCTGTGCCACTGCCATCCTTGGGTATTATTGCCCAAACACTATTCTACAAATTGTCCTAGAAATATATCAGCAAACACTAAGACATAGTGAAAATATTACACATATTTGCAGTTTTCTATCCTGAGCTCTTGCTAAGAGGTGTACTGGGGGAGAAGAAATGTCATCATGTTCCCTGAGCTATGAGCTGATGAAGATCTTTGTTTTCTTTAGAAACATGATACTATCCTCATCCTTAGGCATTAATATGTCAAGTTTTTTTTCCCCAGTTGGTCAGAATGAAAAATAAAGTAGAACAAACATGAGAGCTTGGAGATCCATGAACGGGGAGGAGGCTTACAAACCAGCCCTCTGTTTTCTTTGCTGTTCATTGTCAGCCCTATAAGACCTTTCAAAAAGCAGCACTTCAAGGAACGTTATTGCAGTATCGGAAACAGTCATTACCAGATGATGTTGCTGCTCCAAGTCAAATGTTTTCCAGAGTTGAAACCACTGGGAACATCATAGTTACATAGTGCAGTGATGCTACTCTACGGATAGGTCTCATGGGAAAATGCATTGTGTTCCAATAGGATTCTTGCACAGTGGATATATTTATGTATTTATTAAAATCTTTATATACTGCCAATCTTGACATCCTTAGAGGTTTACCAATAAGACATCACAACAAACAAAACTAGGCAACATCAAGCATATAAAATTCATCAACTAATGCTTCAATCAAACTGCATAAGCCCGTTTCCTTCTGAGCTGTTTTTAGTCCCTTTCCATATGCACAGTAATATATAAGCTCATTCCTTACCACCAAAGTTCTTTCTTGGAGATTTACATTACTTCCTATCCTGAATGACTGGTTTATAATAAGATATTTAGCACAGTTGTGCAAACAGTAAGCTATTCATTTTTTTATTGGTAGAATTGGCCTACGTAATTCTTTGTGTTGTCCCAAATGCCACAAAATCTCCACCTGCTTAACCAATAATCGCTTCAAATGCTTTTAGAACATCATTCTTCTATTATTTATTTATGTTTTAGGCTGTATTTACTGCCTTTTGAATAAATCCACCCAAAAGGTCTCCCATTCTTCTCACGGCCCTTGGCTATAGGATGATGGAGTACTGTCCTCTAAGAAATGACTCTTTTTTTTCCTCAGTTGTGGCCACCTGGAAGTACTCCTGCAATGTGAAGGTGCCAATCATCCACTTAGATCTGAAGCATGGCACCCCCTGTATTTTGCACCTCATATTCTACCTGTTGAGCCAAAATTGCATTATGGGTAATGAAAAATAGCTTAGGAAACTCATCAGAAAATTCATTAAAAATACTTACTAATTTAATGCTAGAAATTAGTTTAAAAAAGTCATCTACTGCAAAAGATGTGAGAAGGAGGAGGGATAAGATGATTATATCAAGCATCTGGCAGTTTCTTTTTGTTTCATTATACTTATAGCTCAATGGAAACCAGGGCTTGGGATTTAGTACCATGATATCTTATTTGTAACTCTATGGGGATTTTTCTCCTATTTTATATTTTTCTCTCCCCCAACATACTTAGTCTAGTCATTGCAGTGAAAGTACTGGGCTGGGGGCCATGCACCAGACATTCTTTCCAAGCTCTTCAATCATGGTCCCTCAATTCAGCCACTAGGAGTTACCCTCAAGCAATGACCATAATATCCTCACTGTGATAGGATTACCAGATAGCTCCAGATTATGCAAGACTGACTGAGCCAATGTGGGTATTGCTTCCATTTTGGGGGATATGAATGCTGCCTCCCTAGCCCCAGCTGACATGGGGAGCAGAAGATCCAGATCTGGGATGGAGCTGGAGACCTTCCACATGGCAGTGCATAGCCACTGGGCCAACTCAAATTCTTCTAAATGCGTAATTATTCATATTCATACATTTTGGAAAAAATCCATTAATAATTCATAGAGGAAGATTTTACTTCTTTCTTACAACTTAGTTTGAATAATATGGGCCAGATCAGTCACTCTAGAAAATTCTCCTTGGGCACTCCATATGCTACATAAATTGAAAATGTTTTGTCTCATTAAAATACTTAAAGTACCAGAGAACTAATTTCGTAAACACTGAATCATTAAAAGACTGATTAAAATAATACTGAACGGCCTATGTATTAAGCATTGTGCTCTTTGCATAAATACTTTAGAGTATCAGGAAATGTTGAAAAAGGTTCAATAGTTGTGATATTGAAGCATTGGTTAGGACCCCCCCCCCCCCCCCAGTTGATTGAAATAACAGGGTTACACCACAATATTTAACCAAAAGTTGAAGCCTACTTTTCATAAGATTTTAATCGAGCATTTCACAACAATTAAACATGACAACTTCAAATGCCTGAAGTTCTATGTAGTTATTTCCCAAGTTTGAAGAACCTTCCTCACATTAATCTTTCCTTTTTTTATTTTGACAAATTCACGTTTCCAGGAAGTCGCTAAGGTCAAAGCGGCATCTGTTGCTAGTTACTTTGAGAGAGGCAGAGAGGATTTCTTTTTGTGCTGGTTTCCACAGCAACGTGGAATGTAATCAGTTTGGAACCAGAAATGAAGGACAAACTGATTGCGGATTCTTCAAAGGGCAGAGAAGTGGATGACGAAAATCAGCTTGATTCATTTGTGCATCGTATTGTTTTGGGGGAAGGGGGGAAGTGAGATGCATTTTGGTTTTTTACAATTTTGACTTGTTTCTATATAAGTCTCCCCTTCGTTAATTCCCAAGCCAGTATTGTCAAGAAAGAAACCCAAAGATAATACAATGCAGAATATTGGCAAATTAAGGCAGGATGCTATAATGACATGAATCTTACATCTATGAATCGGACCCACTTCAAGAGCATGCACAAGAATGACCAACACTTGGTCATTCTTGTGCATGCTCTTGAAGTGGGTCCGATTCATAGATGTAAGATTCATGTCATTATAGCATCCTGCCTTATTAAACTTACAAGGTGAAAGGAAACAAGGGTCAATTCCAAAAAGAATTTTTTTTTATCTCCACTTGTGTTCAATTACTCTGGAAAATCTTCAGAGAGTTGAAATAGTTTTAGAATTGAAAATCAATGAGAGGTTTTACTTAAGATCTTAGTTGCAATACTAGTTCTAGAACAGACCTAAGAATAATGGCAAAGGGGTATTATCCATATTAAAATCTGCTCTAGCCTGTCAAATGTGCATGAGGAAGCTCTGTTGCTTCAGTTTAGTCAGAAGTCAAAAAGGAGAAGACAGACAGAATTCACACCTACAGAAGTTTGATCAATTATTTGAATCTTTAAGGTTACAAATAATGTAATCTGTGCATATCAATGACTGTATTCACATGTATGATTCATAAAAAGCAGACATGCCTCAAGATTGCTTAAAGGCAGATTATAGAAAAGAATAAGGACAAATCAGAATAAGGACATCCAAATTAGTGCATTGCATATGGATTATATTTCTCCTATATTTTAGAACAGCATCTGGTGACATACAGCCCGTACTTAAATACAGGTGAAATGGACAGCCAAGTGCTGGCTACATCCAGTATGAACTCCAAACTATGAATAGAACAAAACAAGGGACATGGACATCACTGTTGCAGCATTGAACATCCATGTTATAAAATGGCCATATAGATACCCATGTGGAGGAGTAGTCTAATGCAGTGGTTCCCAAACCTGGTCCTGGAGCCTCCACGACATGCAAATCTCTCTTATGAATATTCATTGTGGATATCTTGAAAACCTGACTGGCTGGGGTGCCTCCAGGACCAGGTTTGGGAACCACTGGCCTAATGGTTATAACAGCTGGCTAGAACCCTGCCCCTCAGGAACAGAAAAATACCTACTGTGACTTCCCTTACTCTCTCCAGTGGAGAACTACTCAATCAGAACATCTTACTGTAACCTGGACATGCTGGGTACCAACATGCAGTAGGCTGAGAATCTGGGGAACTAGGTTTGATTTCCACTGCAGCTCCTTGTGATCCTGGGCAAGTCACTTAAACCTCCATTGTCCCAGGTACAAAAATGAAGATTGTGAGCCTACTAGGGACAAAGAAATTACCTGCTTATAATAAATGTAAAACCTCTTTGGCTGTACCACAGAAAGGCGGTAGGTATATCAAATCAATGACCATTTTTTGGATATACACATCCCTTCCCCTTTTGAAAATGGAGCTGGACATCCATATTTTGACCCCTACCTAGTCACACCCAAAACATGAGCTGATCATGTCCATCACCTAACGATGTAGTGTAGTTTTAGATGTCCATATCCCAACTTTAAAAAAACAAAATCAGAATTTGGACATCCATGCAATATGGATGTCTAAATGCTGGTTTTCAGATGTCCAAAACATTAATAGAGATTATATAATAAAGGCCTTTGTTTTTAGAAAAGCACAGTGCAGTGGAGGAGTATCCATTAGAGCAGTGGGCTGAAAACCAGGGAAGCCCAGTTTAAATTCCACTTACTCTCCTTGTGATTTTGAGCAAGTCACTTAACCCTCCATTGCTTCAAGTACAGACTTAGATTATAAGCCCTCCAGGGACAAGAAAATACCTAGTATACCTGACTGTAACTCACTTTGAGCTACCAAGGAAAATGTATGAACTAAATCCAAATAACCTGCTTCCTTTTCTAGGTGGCATTTCCTCTCCATGAACCCATTCTACCTCTGTATTTGCTCACTCTGCTGCAGTGGGTTTCATCCACACTTGGCCTGGCGAGATGAAATATCCTTACATAACTAGGACAACTTTGCAAGCATTTCAGGATATACTATTATAACCCAGAAATGAAAAACAACTCTCAGAATGGTGCTCTTACTGCATAGCTCTCCTGAGTCAAAAACAGCTTCACTGATGACCACATTTGGAGCAGCCATGCCTGTATTCTCCTGAGCTCTTTGGCAAAATTCTTCCTGCCAATTAAAAAATGCATGCATTTTTTATTGCATTCTTTTTTTTGGATGATTTTGTCTTCTGATTCAGCTTATTTCCCCCTTTCTGTTGGCACCCTTTCATATATGGCTACACCACTATGAACATTTATTTTATTTGGATTTTGCTCACACCTTTTCTGTAGTAGTTCAAGGTGAGTTACATTCAGGTACACTAGGTATTTCTCTGTCCCTGGAGGGCTCCCAGATAACTCAAGCTAAGCTTTAGTAAGACCCCCTCAATCTATATCCATGTCAAATATTCTTAAGAGTTTTGGGCCCCAGGTTCATTATCAGACCCAGTATGATTTTCACTTCCATAGCTCCTCTCATCACAAATTCTTTGCTTATAAAGACATCTGGAATTACATATGAAAATCAAAATATGATATTCAACAGTTAAACATTTTAGTAGTAACTTTTTTAAACTTCTTATATAACTGCAGGTACTTTATAAAATATTGCCAGGCTTAAAAGCACGTGCCTTGTCATGGAAGATGTGTAATTTCCCAATAGGCAGCTAGGGTTGTGGTCTAGGATGAGCATGGATGGAGTTTGCAAGTAAATGTGCTGATTATAACATACATTAATCAACATACATACTTATGAACTTTGCTATCACGCACCTCACCTGTTTTCAGAAGTGTTCCTTGGTCTCCAGAAGCTTTACATGCCTAAAAAATCTGTTCTACTTCCTGGAACTCTGCACTTCCTTTAGTTGCCAGGTGCGATATTCAGCACTTAGGGGTTGTTTACTAAAGCTTAACTCAAGTTATCTGCAGCAGGGCCCATTTTATTCCTATGGGCCCTGCTGCAGATAACTCAAGCTCAGCTTTAGTAAACAACCCCTAAGTGCTGAATATCGCACTTAACTGGCTATGCTTTAGCCGGATCCACTGGAAAATCAATGCCGAAGCTCAGACATGATCCGGCATTGAATTTCCAGGCATAACACTGGTGACAATAAGCAAAACGCTGAGCGCCACTGACTGACTTTTGACCCCAATGTTTTGCATTAGCTTAAGGCAGCATTAACAAATGGGCAAATTTTAAAATGGTTTCAATATACTTGTCCCTTCAATTTTTTTTCTAGAAGCAGTGATATTAGGAGAATTGATCTGAAATTCGTTTTTCATCTTCCTTCGCACAAGAAAACATTAACATTCAGCAGGTGTATACAACTGTGCCACTTGAAGAACTGAGTATGTTGAGTAAGCATTGGAGGTAGAGAATAGTCAATTGTTCCTGCCATTAATTATTCCTGATGAATAGCAAATCATCTGAAAAGCATTTCATTAATCATAATGGAAAGAGATGAGCTAAAACAAGTTGTTCATGCATGGGACCTGGCTGAAAGTTATAGGGAGCTGAGCTTATAATATTTTACAGAATGTCTTTGTCCTATTGCCAGTCTTTTTCATTACATTTTGAAAATTAGAAACAAAACTCTCAGAAAGTGTGGGGTTTAAAATAAAATAGCATTGTATAGAGCCACCATGCTCTGGATGCAATGCACTAACCTTAAACACACAGTATTAAAAAAAGTTACTCCTGGTTCTGTGAACTAAAATCATGCAGAAAAAACAGTGCACATTGCTGCAATTATATGCCGCTATTTGCGGCATAATGAATAAATATCTCCTTTCCTGTCAGTACTGGAGTAGGGATTGGTTCATGCACTGACAGGAAGTGAGGTATATGAAAAAAAATTGGGCCAGACTTCCTGACTCCTGCCTTCTACTCCCACCCTTCCTGAAAACTGCTCCTGGAAGCCCGAGTAGGGCCTCATGGACCCCCTGACCCCTCTCCATGCACCATCAAAAGCTGGGAGGTAGGATCAATGCCCTCTTGCTACTGCCTCTGATGCTGCCATCTTACAAAATGATGGTGTGGGAAGCATGGCCTTATTTGGTAGGCTGACCCTTAGCAGTGCACTGGAATGCAACAAAGGGTTAGGCACCACCATTTTGCAAGATGACAATACCAGAGGAAGAAGCAAGTGGGCATTGCTCCTGTCTCCAAGCTTTTTTATGTGTATGTATTTGTTTTTTTTTTTTGGGGGGGGGACATCAGGGAGTCCTGGAAGGCTCCACTTGGGCCACTGTGGCTTTCTTTTGTGGAGCCCACTTGGGTGGGGTGTCTGGGAGAGAGGGGGGCCCAACTGTGCCAGCAGGGCATTATTTTGCAGGGTTAGGGGTAGGGGGCCCATTTGGGCCAGTAAGGATTTTGGGCGATCTGAGATGAAGTATAGAGTCAGTGCTACAAGTGTAAAGACTTTGGTACAGTTTTTTTTTTTTTTGTATTGGGAATAATTATGCATTCAGACTTGACCAAAGAACTTGGATCCAAGTGACAGAGAGAAATTTGTGCTTCAAAATGCTGAGTTCTTTGCTCACACCTTGAGGCAGCTTTGCAGTGAAACTCTGGCCACAGTAGGTGTGATTGATACTAAAAGTGGAAGAGCACTTGTTTTTTGAAAGCTAAGTTTTTGTCTCTCTCTCCTATTAGAGTCGCATATGAGTTTCTGGATCCAGAGTAATTGAACACAAGTGGAGATAAAAAAAATTCTTTTTGGAATTGACCCTTGTTTCCTTTCACCTTGTAAGTTTACAACAGGTGGAGGTGAAGTTATTGAGGCCTTTTCACTTTCAAATTTATTGTATACCGCAAGTGATTTATGGCTTATAAAGAACTTTAAGCTAGTTCTTTTGGAGAGTAACTGGGAAGTTGGAGCGATTTATAACTTACAGAAAACCAAAAAGGAAAATTAGGAAATATATTCCAACATTATAGCCAGTAAATTCCAACTAGACTTTCCTGCCAAACCCAATTAGTAGGCAGGTAATAACAATTAGAAAAGGAAATAGCTTACTTCCTGCAAATATTTACAGAGCACCACCTCAGCTGACAAAAGATGACAAACTGGAAAATTTAAAATCTTAAATTTCTCGATCTTATCTTATTTTTGCTTCAGATTCAGGTTCAGTTTATTTGATACCTATCTTAATCACAGCTAGGTGGTTAACAAAGGCAAAATAATTAGAGACAGGTGAGAGGAACAGAAAGTAGAAGAAGTTAGAATCCATCAATTGGAGAGAGAGAAAGGATTGTGGACCTGTGTGCCATGAGACACGATATCTCTGGAGTAGGTACTGCCAGTTATTCTTCATGATCCATATGCTCTCTCATAAAAGTATGATTTTAGATACATTTTCAATTTTGCAAATGATTTTTCCATATGCACATAAGAGGGAAGAATATTCCATAGGGTGGGGCACATCACATTAAACATGGATATGCTCACGGCATACTGTATGGAAGGAAGGCTTGCTGAGGATAAGGTCCTACTCGGTATATAAGGAGACAAATGTCATATTACAAATGTAATAAAAATAGTGGCTACCTTTAATAGCTGTTATGCCAGTGGCTTACAAAATTAATAATAGTTCTACTTGAGACATTTATCCCTCCACACTGGTGACTCTATTATCCAGTCCCATCAATTTGTTCACAGTTTGCTTAGAAAACTCTGTTCGAACTACCAACACTTCAATATAGTCTCTGTTCTGGACACAACTGACCAAATGTCAGCCAGAGAACCTCACACTGAACACTTAAAGAAGGTGACATCTTTGTCAGCAACATCAGTTCCTGAACAGTAAATGGTTATGGAATTTGAACCACAGCCACAGGGTTGGATGAAGAAACAGGCAGTATCAAAGCAGAAGGACTAAGGACAGGGGATCCAAGTAGAGGGATCCCTGTTCCCAAGCTCAACAGAGCCAGTGTAGGGGCAGGAAGGGTAGGTCGATTCTCAGAAGTCAAATAAGCTCCTGAGATAAATGATGACTTAATTGCATAAGCATTAGCCTCTGGAATGGATTTAGAAATAACTATATGTTTGTCCATAGGTCTTGTAGGCCCACTGCAAACTGTAAAGGATTTCCTTTTACTATTTCTCTTAACCACGATCTCCAAAGAGAGAGAAAAGAAATAGTACCTTAAGGAATTCCACTGGAAATTGACCACTTCACAAACTTCTAACCACTTACATGACTCTGAAGGGGCTTCAAGGGGGCAAGGCATTCTTGATCCACTTCAATCTGGTTTTCGCCCCCTTCATTCAACTGAAACAGTGCTTGCTAAAGTCTCCAATGATCTGTTCCTGGCCAGATCCAAAGGTCTCTATTCTATCCTCATCCTTCTCGATCTATCTGCTGCTTTTGACACTGTTGATCACAGCCTACTCCTTGATACGCTGTCCTCACTTGGATTTCAGGGCTCTGTTCTTTCCTGGTTTTCTTCTTATCTCTCCCAGCGTACCTTTAGTGTATACTCTAGTGGATCCTCCTATCCCACTATCAGTTGGTGTACCTCAGGGATCTGTCCTGGGACCTCTTCTTTTCTCCATCTATACTTCTTCCCTTGGTACTCTGATCTCATCCCATGGTTTTCAGTATCATCTTTACGCTGATGACTCCCAGATCTACCTCTCCACACCAGAAATCTCAGCCGAAATCCAGGCCAAAGTATCAGCCTGCCAGTCTGACATTGCTGCCTGGATGTCTCAGCACCATCTGAAACTAAACATGACCAAGACTGAGCTTCTCACCTTTCCCCCTAAACCAACCTCTCCTCCTCCCCTTTCTCTATTTCTGTGGATAATACTCCTGTCTCATCAGCTCGTAACTTTGGGGTCATCTTCGACTCCTCCCTCTCCTTCTCTGCACATATTCAGCAGACTGCTAAAACCTGTCGTTTCTTTCTCTATAATATCAGCAAAATTCATCCTTTCCTTTCTGAGCACACTACCAGAACCCTCATCCACACTCTTATCACCTCTCACTTAGACTATTGCAACTTGCTTCTCACAGGTCTCCCACTTAGCCATCTCTCTCCTCTTCAATCTGTTCAAAATTCTGCTGCACGACTAATATTCCGCCAGTGTCGTTATGCTCATATTAGCCCTCTCCTCGTCACTTCACTGGCTTCCTATCTGTTTCCGCATACAGTTCAAACTCCTCTTATTGACCTATTCACTCTGCAGCTCCTCAGTACCTCTCCACTCTCATCTCTCCCTACATTCCTCCCCGGGAATTCCGTTCACTGGATAAATCTCTCTTATCTGCACCCTTCTCCTCAATGCTAACTCCAGACTCCGTTCCTTTTATCTTGCTGCACCATATGCCTGGAATAGACTTCCTGAGCTGGTACGTCAAGCTCCATCTCTGGCCGTCTTCAAATCTAAGCTAAAAGACCACCTTTTTGATGCTGCTTTTAACTCCTAACCCTTATTCACTTGTTCAGAACCTTTATTTTATCATCCTCACTTTAATATTCCCTTATCTCTCATTTGTCCTGTTTGTCTGTCCTAATTAGATTGTAAGCTCTGTCGAGCAGGGACTTTCTCTTCATGTTCAAGTGTACAGCGCTGTGTACGTCTAGTAGCACTTTAGAAATGATAAGTAGTAGCAGTAAGGCATGCCCCTTTGGGCATGCATCTGTGGCTGCACACCACAGACATGGTTTCCTTTTGTAGTTGGCTGACTCCCCAAAATGTCATGGGTTAATCATGATGGTATTCTTAAACTCTACTCTCCCTTCATAGGTGGACCCTGACAGGCACTCTTGCACCATTAGTATAGTGACTGTAAGTTGATTTTCCTATGCAAATATTTCCTCCTCCATTGAGAGTAATATTAACATGGGAAACTCAAGAGTAAACCATTACACTAAAGAGTAGTGCAGTTTCTTGAATTGGCCCCTGGGTCTACATTACTATTGCTGACTGAGGCTGAGGCTGTTATGGTGCAGAGAACAGCTTTCTCTAGTTTGGTGAGAGCATGGCAAAGCAACGTGTAAACTTTCTTAGAAATCAATTTTTAGCTGAAATTATAACTATACATAGGGATGGATGGTGTGTAAATGAACAGACTAGATGGGTCAGTTCTTTTTGTTTTATGACAATATATGTTTTAAATTTCATATTTTAACTATACTTTTTAAAGTTAAACTTTTTGCAGTAAAACGTTTGATGTAGTTCTTATGTATCTATTATATTTTAACTTAATTTGGTGTTTCTATACATTATTATTGTTCATTTTCTTGTAGACTCCTGAGGCAGGCCTTATGGCCGAAACATAGATGGTAGAGAACAAAAATAAATAATTTAAAAAGCTTTGAATGGCTGCATGGGGTGGATGTGTGACTGATGCTTGGACGGCTACTCCTGCTATAAAGAACTAAGGCCAGTACCAAGCAGACTTTGTAGGTCTGTGTCTGTATATGGCAGGATAAGCTGGAAAGGGCTTCAATGGCAACTTCAGTAGCTAGAACCGAGGACCAGTGTTGGGTAGACTTTTATGGTCTGGGTCCTGCAAATGACAAGATGGATTTGAATAGGCTGGAGTGGGCTTTGACAGCAACTAAGGATAGAGCCAGGTGACTTCAACGGTCTATGTCCCAGAAATGCCAAAGAAAGACTCATGATAAAGTATATAATATCACATTCATTGTTGATTTAATCATGAATTGATAACAAGTGTAACTGTTGGGCAGTCTTCATCTGCCATCACTTACTATATTACTATGTGTTGAGTCATTGACATTTTATAAAAATCTGTACTGCCCCATTGTTTTGGGACCTTGATTGTCACTTTGCTGTTTGTGTGTTGCTCAGATCTTTTTCTGCCTCATATTCTATATTTCTATATCTGTCAGTTACTGCCATGTCTCAACCTAGCTTCCAACTATATATAAAAATATCAGTTTTCTCTTTTTCTCTGGTGCTGTCTTACCAGGGCTAAAGGAAGGGGAAGACTGATTCTGAAGGATGAAAATAGAGGCATTATGACAGCAGACTGGACCCTAAGGTGGTTTAACCATCATGTGTTTGCTGTATCATAAATTCTTATAATAAATTATGATGTTTCAGGTATAATGTGCTGCCATTGTGAATATCATATTTCTGTTATATAAATATGTACAGAACTATCACTTCCCCCAAATTCTATAAATGGCGCTCAAAATTGCACACGTAAAGTTGGATGCAATTTGAATAATGAGCTGATTAACGCCAATAATTGGGCACTAAATCAATTACTTGCGCTAACTGGCAACAATTTGAATTTACACATGCATCTTGCTGAGTACTACTCTATAAAGATGCACATGTATATTTAGAGCACATAATTGAAAAGGGGGTGTGGCCATGGGAGCGGTATGGGTGGGTTAGGGGCATTCACTCAAGATGTGTACAGTATTAGAGAATTTGGTGGATCTGTGTCTAATTTGGCATGGGGATTTATACCAGGTTTCAGTTGGTGTAAATCCTCAAGCCCAAAATCAGGCACAGTGCCCAACTTGGAGCGTCTTTTATAGAATAGAGATTCGTGCTCATTTTTTCAGCACCCATATTTGAGTGCCATTTACTGAATCTTGTCCTATATCATATTGTTAGTGCTACAATTTAATTTGCCTATTTCCAAGTTTGCTTCACTGATCTTCCTTTTTGCTACGCCGATGATATTCAGGTCTTATATCATGTTCCCACTTGCTCTGATGTCACTGATTTTAACCATTGTCTTCAAAAGGTTTCTTCTTGGCTCTCTGAACATCATCTATTTTTGAACTCAGTGAATCTATACCCTTCCCAATCCCTTACACTGTTACTCCGTGGAGTCCCTCCTCCTCTACTTTATCCCTACCCATTGTGAACACAGAGTCTGTCTTTTAAGGAGTCTTTAAAATCTTAGGTGTTTTTTTGATTATCACCTCACCTTCAAGGATCAAATAAATGCAGTCATTAACAGGCTCATTTTCGAAAGAGAAGGACGCCCATCTTCCAACACAAATCGAGAGATGGGCGTCCTTCTCTCAAGGTCGCCCAAATCGGCATAATTGAAAGCTGATTTTGGGCGTCCTCAACTGCTTTCCGTCACGGGGACAACCAAAATTCATGGGGGCGTGTCACACCATATCGAAGGTGGGACTGGGGCGTGATTTAGAGATGGGCTTCCTCGGCCGATAATGGAAAAAAAGGGCATCCCTGACGTGCATTTGGCCAACTTTACTTGGTCCACTGTTTTTCACAACCAATCCTCGAAAATGTGCCCGAACTGACCAGATGACCACCGGAGGGAATTGGGGATGACCTCCTCTTACTCCCCCAGTGGTCACCAACCCCCTCCCACCCAAAAAAAAAAATTTGAAACATTTTTTTTGCCAGACTGTATGCCAGCCTCAAATGTCAAACCCAGCTCCATCACAGCAGTATGCAGGTCCCTGGAGCAGTTTTTAGTAGGTACTGCAGTGCATTTCAGGCAGGCGGACCCAGGCCCATCCCCCCCCCCCCCCCCCCCCCCGTTACCTCATCTTCCATCAGCACCTGACTGTCTAACATGTCCTGTCATACCTTATGCACCTACCAGATAGCTTCATTCCTCTGCATCCGGTTCACTTTGGTTACTCCCTCCCTCTATTGTTTACCTTGATGTTACCTATTCTACTACTATTAGTTATGCCGGTTCCAGGCTTTGGAATACACTCCCTGTTTGGAACCCTCCTATGCGAAGTTTAAAGCAGCACTGAAAATTCACCTGTTTGCAACTGATTACTCCTCAAATCATTAGAAATGTATGTGTTTCTTTGAGTGTAGTTTCTCTTTTAAGGCAGTTAATTGGTTTTATTGTAAACTGCATAGAAGCTAATTTGTCCCCTTGCAGTATATCAAGCCTCTTTAAATAAATAAATATCACTATAGTTATGTCATTAGTTCAATATAAACTGCCTCTGCTCAGCAACACCTACTGTTCATTGTTTGGGTGAATCTTCATAGAAGTGGTAATAAAATCTTAATATATAAATAAACAAATACATAAATAAATAAAACAAATGCAATTATAAGTTAGTACTGGGCAACATTCACCAATAAAATCGTAAATCACGTTGGTTTATTATAAGTAAAGTCATTATATTCATCATCATTGATGCCATCTTCAGTTCAAAGGCTGACAAGCTCACAGCCCAAAACACAAGCTCTGTGTTCAATTTCTCTTCTTCATCTGGTGTAGAGAAGCATTTAAAGTTTGTGTTGCTCATTGTTCTCTAATCACTCTGTGAAGGAAAATAATTGTAAATCAGTTTGTGCTGTCTCTCTCCCTCTACATAGCTGTTTTACATAATAGGTTAATGATTAAATATTTTATTTGTTTTACCATTCTTTAAAATTATTGGTGTAAAAGAGGAAATATAATTATGAGTTAATTGTTAAATATTTGTTTCATGCCACAAAAAGTATTATTTTCATTAGCTCTGAGGAGGAGTTGGTAGGAAGAGCCCATGAGAACATTGACCAACCCTGGTTCAATCACTTAACAGGTGTAATAGTGCATTTCATTCTCTCATTTGCCATGTTAAATGTCCTGTGCTCTGTTTCTGTGATTCTCTTCTTTGATAGAGGCCAGGACCTCGCTTTGTCATTTCGCTTGCTCTGCTTGTAATATTATGAGAAGGCTAACATTAACCTGTGTAAGTCTTCCTTTGGTTCCACACACTGCAATACGATTTTACGATAACAATGTGCATTAGCAAATATGACCTGCTGTAATCAGTAGGGCTTGTTGTGTGATGAAACATCAGCCCTTAGAAGCGATATGGCTGTTAATATTAATACATACCATCTACCGTCTGAAATACTTAGCCCGAGTCTTGGGACCCGAGGTGGTGCTTCTGAGTTTTTGCTGTGGCTGTTTTATAACACAGAGAGGAACAGACTAGAGATTTGGTTCCTAGTTTAATAAAAGCCATTAGGATCAATATTCAAAGCAAGTTATGGGGGAATTCAGTAAAGGTTGTCCAAAGTTAGACACTGGCATGATGCGTTTTAAGTGCAAATTCCATAATGGCAGTTCTGTGTGGAGCTATCTTTGCATAAGTCCACATTCTTGTGCCCAATGTTGAGCACAAGTATTTATGCCAGCCAAAGGCTGGTGTAAATTCTGGCACCAAAGTCCCAGCAGTTAGGCACAGTAATGTTAGTATTCTATAACCTCATGCCTAATTTCCAGGCACGAACCTCATCCACCCATGCCCTTCCCATGGCCATGCCAACTTTGGAGTTGAGCATGATGGAAATAAGGTGTAGGGGTTATACAATAGGGTGCAAGCGTTATAGCAGTGGAGGCAGTGCATGCAAATCTCTCTTATGAATATTCATTGTGGATATCCTAAAATCCTGACTGGCTGGGTTGCCTCCAGGACCAGGTTTGTGAACCATTGGGTTATACAATATGGTGCAAGGCATTTCCATGTGCAACTTTCATCCTTTGTGCCAATTAAGAGCCAATTAGCCTATTAAGTTATTCTTGGAAATGAAATTCTATACCTAACTTTGGGCGCCATATATTCGTTGGCAGCTGGTGAATGTGTGACTTTACTATCCATATATTTTCAAAACTTATACAGATGGAATTGGGCCAACATATCTGATGGAATGGCCATTATTATCTGCAGAAGAAGGGGCTGGTTTTGTGGTGGGGCTAAAAATTATCCATTAGAGGGACTTCTCTATTAAGGGTTGCCTTTTAGGAGTCTATAAGGAAAATAGGCACCTACCTTCCTTTATAGAGTACTAGCTTTATCAGGTATATACACATGTATGCAGTTAGGTACAAGTGCTGAGAGCCCTGCACACACTCTACCCAGACTTCACCTATGTGTATACCCTCCTGGAAAATACTTATTAAGATGTATGTATTTACAGAATAGTGTAAAATTAGATATTCACATATATGCTAGTATTCTACTCATTAACGTGTGTATTCACCATGTAAATATTAACACCTTATTTAGAGAATTGCCCTCAAAGGTGGTAATTACAGGCTGCCTTTGTATGAAGGCCAAGTAGGCACCTATTTAGACGTTATATTATAATAGGTGCATATGTGATCGTGCGTGATGATCTTAAAGTGGCCAAAAGGGTAGAAAAGGTGACGGCATGCTTGTGTGCATAGGGAGAGGAATGGCCAGTAGGAAAATCAAGGTAATGATGGTCCTGTATAAGACTCTGGTGAGACCTCATTGAGAATATTGTGTATAATTCTGGAGACCACACCTTCAAAAAGATATAAACAGGATAGAATCGGTCCAAAAGGCGGCTACTAAAATGGTCAGTGGTCTTCATAATAAAATCTATGGGGACAGACTTAAAGATCTCAGTATGTATACTTTGGAAGAAAGTTGGGAGAGAGGAGATATGATAGAGACATTTAAATACCTACACAGCATAAATGCACAGGAGGTGAGTCTCTTTCAGTTGAAAGGAAGTTCTGGAACGAGGGGACATAGGATGAAGGTGAAAGGGGATAGACTCAGAAGTAACTTGAGGAAATACTTCTTCACAGAAAGGGTGGTGAATTCATGGAGCAGCCTCCCAGTGGAAGTGGTGGAGATGAAAACTGTATTTGAATTCAAGAGAGCTTGGGACAAGTACGTAGGATCTCTAAGGGAGTGATATGGAGAGTAGATGGTATGGATGGGCAGACTGGATAGGCCATATGATCTTTATCTGCCTTCACTTTTTTTCTGTTTCTATGAAGATATTGGGGACAAGGAAATCACACCTAAATTGAAGCCGCCAACATTGTCCCCCAGATTTTCTATAGGTCACCCAAATTTGGGCGCAAATGCCAGACCTACGCATAAACTACCAATCAATTACTGGTGTTAAGCACTTAATTGGCAGTAATTAGGATCTACCCTACACCCTGTTCTATAACATGCATGCCTACATTTCATAACACATGACTCCACAGAGGGCGTGGCCATGGGAAGGGACATGGGCAGGTCTAGGGCGTTCCCAGAAATTAGGCACGATGTTATAGAATACCTGCATTTGCGCACTTAACTGCCATCAATTGGGCATGAACATTACACCATCCTTTGGCAGGAATAAATGCTTGCAACCAAAGTTAGGTACAAAATATGTGCTAATCTAGTATTCTGTAAAGGTAATTCCACTCAGAGCACCCTTTACACAATACTGTCTTAGCGTGGATCATAACATATCTTTGAACACTACTTACAGACTCTAGCCCTGTGTGCTTCAGCATCTGCTACAGGAACCCCTCGGTTCTGTGCGTCTATGTAAGCAGTGTATGCAGGCCTTGTGTAAACCTCTGCTACCACACTGTCCTTTTCTTCACATGCAAACAGGGTAACAACACCCTTTTTGTATGTTTCCATCGAGTGTCATCATGAATGTTGGTTATGGCAGAAATTGCAGCAGACACACCAATGCACAGTGGTGGGCTTTAATGATAATAGTTTTTTTTTAATTCTTAAAACTGTCTAACAGCGTTTAGCAGCACACACATTCAGAAATATTTTAGCAGTACAATATACCAGGTGGCCTGCTAAAGAGCGCCAAATGTTGCTAAAAAATCCATAGTACTATCTTTGGGTATCTGTGACCAAGCCACAGGTGGCTCCATGGAAAGGAATATAATTCCAGTGTGGGTGCCAGTAGGAATGTGCTGTGAATTAATGTTTCCCACTGCAGTAATATTCAAGGCTGGAACATATCCAGGGACCTGAATGCAGTTATCAATGCAGCCACTAATTTTTAGAACAGCCAAATACCAGAGTTCAGCCTGGGGGAATGTTATGAATATAAGCTTCATCTGTGCCTATAGGAGTGGAATAATACTTGCATGATGATAAATGCAAGGGTCAGCGGAAATGGCTCGTTGTGCCTGTCTCTGAGTAGGCAGTTCCAGGAGATGCTAACGTACGTGATCAGCTTGCTAGCCAGTGCTTTCCAAGTGCATTGATTCTGCAGATGGTAGTAGCGTGCAACCAGGAATCCTGCTTCATACAACTTATTATCATTGCCAATTAGCAAAAAGTGAGTCTGGGAAGCAGTGAGGTTTTTCTAGCATAAAAGGTGCCGGTACTCAAATGCTAGGCCACCCTTCAGGGATTGGGTGATCCCATAGGGACCCAACACACAATAGCCAGGCCCCCTGCAACCAGTCACAGAATCTATAACAAGGCAGAATTGGTGTGTAGGGCCTGAGCTCTTTCATTAAAACTTGGGGATCATGGGTCAATTTTAGCAGACAATGAAAAAGGTGCCGGTACTCAGTACCTCCAAGTACCCCTTCAAAAAAAGCCCTGCTGGGAAGTATCCTTAGTGCATATTCATATCTTTAATTTATGGGTCAGACTAAAAAAACAGAAGGCAGAGAAGAGAGGTGTGTTTGCAGAATGAAACTAAGCCTTGGTACAGAAGGATAAATAAGTCAGCAGTTTGGAGATTAAAGAAAAAAAAGCTTCCTGGTCAAAGTCTCCCAAAATCCATTCTAGTTTGAAAAGAGCCAGGCGTCATGGAACAGTGCTAGGTGGTATATTCAATGCCTTCCACAGTTCCACTGTCTTATGTGGCAGTGGGTTTAATCACTTTCTACTGCAGAATCTATTGCAAAGGGGCTTATTTACTAAGGGGGCAATTCTATACAGTAGTGCCTAAATGTAGGCTCTACGAAGAAGCATGCTTAGTGCCAATTTTATAAGTGTTAATGCACACCTAACCTGTCATAACAGTAGTTTAGTTTATAGTTTATTAATACTTTCTATACTACTTTGACTAGGGAGAACTAAGCAGTTTACATGCTACAACACATATATGAAAAGGGAAAAGGGAAAAGGAATGCCATTGTTATGATAGGAAAGTGGTAAGATAACAAAAGAGAGGGTAAAAACAGCATAGAAACACAAACAATAGCAACTGGGCCTTCAGAGTTGAGATAAGTAAAGTCCTTTAATTCTGAAAAGACCCGACACAGGCTGCGTTTCGGCGTAGAAACGCTTGCCTCATGGGTCCAGATTGTTCTTATGGATAAGACGATACAAGATTGAGCAAACCAAACTATCGGGGTATCTTGCCCAAGACGTAAAAGTGGTCTGGGGTATTATGCAGAACGCCATTGGTAAACAAATTGGTGTTTTTTTACCGATGGCGTTCTGCACTTAATTTACACACACATCCCAGGCACACGCACAAATCTAGGCACCATATATACAATCCGGCAGTTGGAACCTAGATGTAGGAGCCATTTATAGAATTGCTCTTCATGTGTTTTCTCTCATTTTGTTACTGTGAGTAAAATGCTTAGTAAATCTGGCCCTTAGTTTGCAGTTATTCATAGTATAATTGGCTAGAGCTGTTAAGGATCTCATAGGGCTTAGTAAAAAAAAAAAAGGCTGAAAAGCAAAGAAACTTTCACATAGGCTGCAATGGCAGCTGGTGGCATGACAGGAAAAGAAAGTTAAATTATTCTCAGCTGATACCAGTATGAATGTTATTGACAAATTCTGCCCTTCAGAGTATTGTCTGTATTAGGTGCAGTATATTCAGACAGTACACAAAGGAAGCAGTACTGCTCTGTATTTTCAAAGACTACTACTTCCACTGAGTTATTATCCATGACATGCTTTAAGTTTCCCCTCTTCTTTTTTATGTCCAGGGTAGCCACAGTGGTAAGTCACCAGTGACCTCACAATCATGGGATCAAATCTGTCCATTTTGACTATGATGTCAAAACGGCATCCCATATACTGTGGTAACCATTCAGATCCTGTTTTCCTTGTTGTCACTGGAACAGTATCACCAAACACGGCTGCCCCAGGAATTCAGAAAAAGTGCAGGGGGAGCCTTTGAAAAATGAAGCAGCACGCAAGTACATGTCTTTCAAATGGTTTTATACTAGGTTGGCAAGACAATATACAGTGGAGCTAATTTTATAACAGGGCACCTATAGGAAAAGTCACAAAAGGCGTCTATTTTATGCTGGTTTTATAAGAGAAAGATAATATCTCTCTCAAAAACAGGGCAACAATATATGAAAATGCCCATTACAAAAATCCTGTAAAACAGCACATGCTTAATAATGCAAATACATAATGTGAAAAGGAGAGACCATTATAAACCAAATCCAGGCCATCAATTCAGCCATATATGTGTGGTTGTTAATATAGGCTAGATCAAACTTTTAATCACTGGTACTTTACTATAATCAGTTCCACATAAACCCATGTGTGCATGGAATGGAAATATGCAGGCTTATTTTCAAAAGAGAAGGGCGCCCATCTTTCGACACAAATCGGGAGATGGGCGTCCTTCTCCCAGGGTCGCCCAAATCGGCATAATCGAAAGCCGATTTGGGGTATCCTCAACAGCTTTCTGTCGTGGGGACGACCAAAGTTCACAGGGCATGTCGGAAGTGTAGCAAAGGTGGGACTGGGGCGCACTTGTGACTTTACTTGGTCCATTTTTTGTTAAGACCAAGCCTCAGAAGGTGCCCAAACTGACCAGATGACCACCAGAGGGAATCGTGGATGACCTACACTTATTCACCCAGTGATCACCAACCCCCTCCTACCCTAATAAAATTTTTTTTGAAATATTTTATGCCAGCCTCTATGCCAGCCTCAAATGTCATACCCAGCTCTATGACAGCAGTATGCAGGTCCCTGGAACAGTTTTAGTGGGTGCAGTGCACTTCAGGCAGGCAGACCCAGACCCATCTCCCCCTACCTGTTACACTTGTGGTGGTAAAAGTGAGCCCTTCAAAACCCACAGAAACCCAATGTACCCACATGTAGGTGCCCCCCTTCACCCCTTCGGGCTATGGTAGTGGTGTAAAGTTGTGGGGAGTGGGTTTTGGGGGGGGTTGGGGGGCTCAGCACACAAGGTAAGGGAGCTATGCACCTGGGAGCAATTTCTGAAGTACACTGCAGTGCCCCCTAGGGTACCCGGTTGGTGTCCTGGCATGTCAGGGGGACCAGTGCACTACAAATGCTGGCTCCTCCCATGACCAAATGGCTTGGATTTGGTCATTTCTGAGATGGGTGTCCTCGGTTTCCATTATCGGCGAAAATCGGGGACGACCATCTCTAAAGATGACCATCTCTAAGGTCGACCTAAATTTCGCGATTTGGGTGTCCCCGACCGTATTATCGAAACGAAAGATGGACACCCATCTTGTTTTGATAATACGGGTTTCCCTGCCCCTTCACGGGGACATCCTGTGAGGACATCCTCAGGAAAACTTGGACGCCCCTTTCGATTATGCCCCTCATGGTGTCCTTACTGCATCAAAAATTGTGGCTAACAATCATAGCTAAAAACTTATCAAATGCGGCTCCAATGCTGGCATAATCTACCCTCTTAAGCTAGTATTCTCTAAGGGTAAGTAGGTGATACATTTCTTTATAGAAGAGGCTCCTATCAGGTGCCTTTGGGTGTCTAATTATAAGCACCCAGTTATAAATTTCCCCCCAAATGCATTGCAATAATCTAGAGTACTAAGCACCATAGATTGCATGACTGTTTGCAAAGCACCATCCTCCAGGTATGGTCATAACTGTCACACTAACTTCAGGTTACAATAAGCAATCTTCATCACATTTGCCACCTGTGCATGGCTAATTCTTTTTCTTTCCAACATAATCCCTAATGAATGCACAATGCAGTCCCAATAAATTTTTATAACACCAATCATATCATTGGCTTTAACTGTAACTTCTGCTTCTCAAAATCAACATAACGGTCTTCCCAGCACGCTGACAACCAGTCTTGCACCTTACTTAAACAACAAACTACTTATACCCATTGAACCAGATCTACTCACAGATTTGAGTAAACTGACTGCCTGTCTCACTGCAACTCAGGAATGGGCAACCCCCCCCCAGTAAACTCTGCCTGAACCCAAGCAAAACAGAGCTTCTTTGGGTACCAAATACAAGTGGCAAATACTTGACTTCAAAATACCTTTTGGGAAATATGAACTCCCCTCTAAAAATCAAAAGTCAGGAATCTTGGGATACTGCTAGACTTATCACTCGCTTTGATCTTGCAAGTTCAAACCACATTCTCTCTCTCACCTGTGGTAGCTATGAAATCTCTCTCCACATATTGAAAGGATGACTGATCACAGTAGTCCATACCATGATAACATACTGAGCCAGTATGAGTGCACGTGTTTTAACAATCTACATAAGATTAACCTTGAGTTCTCAATCAAAGCACCTCCACTTCTTCTTTTCATAGTCCATTCTGTCAACACCCCTGCCACCTTTTTCCAAGTTTACCTCATTGATCGTATTTATTTTTGTATTTGGTCTTTTTTTCCACTACTGTTATGCTGTTAAGAAAATTGTAAGTTTATGTTAAACTGTACCAGCTACACTAATCATCATTTCTATAGCACTACGAGATGTACTCAGTGCTGTACACTAAACATGTAAGAGACGGTCCATGCTCAACAGAGCTTATAATCTAATCAAGACAGACAGGCCAAATAAGGGATTAAGAAATTACTTATGGTGGGAATTATAAAACAGACATGGGTACTGAACAAGTGAATAGGAGTTCAGAGTTAAAAGCAGCATCAAATAGATGGGCTTTTAGCCTAGATTTGAATACGGACAAAGATGGAGTTTGACATACTGACTCAGGAAGTCTATTCTAGGCATATGGTGTAGCAAGATAAAATGTATGGAGTCTGGAGTTAGCAATGGAGGAGAAGGGTTTAGATAAGTGATTTACCCTATGAATGGAGTTCCCCGGGAGGAGTATATAGAGAGGTAAAAGTGAAGAGGTACTGAGGAGCTTCAGAGTGAATGCACTTGTAAGTCAATAAGAGGAGTTTGAGCTGTATGTGGAAACGGATAGGGAACCAATGAAGTGACTTGAAGATAGGGCCAATATGAGCATAGCAACTCTAGCAGGATATAAATTGTGCAGCAGAGATTTGAACAGATTGAAGGGGAGAGAGAGATGGCTTAGTGGGAGACCTGTGAGAAGCAAGTTGCAATAGTCTAAGAGTGAGGTGATAAGAGTATGGATAAGGGGTTTGATAGTGTGCTCAGACAGGAAGAGATGAATTTTGGTGATAGAGAGAAAGAAACTAAGTTTTAGAAGTCTGTTGGATATGTGCAGAGAAAGAAAGAGAGACAGGAGTCAAAGATGAATCCAAGGTTATGATTTGATGAGACAGGGAGGATGAGAGTGTTATCCACACACAGAGAATGGGGGAAAGAAAAGAAGCTCAGTCTTCGCCATGTTTACTTTCAGATGGTGGTGACACATCCAGGCTGATATTTGGGCCTGGATTCCTGCTGAAATTTCTGATGTGGAGGGGCAGATTTGAAAGTCAGCATAAAGATGATACCGAAAACCATGGGAGAAGATTGGGAGATCAGAGCATTAAGGCAATAAATATAGATAGCAAAAAGAAGAGGTCCCAAGACCCCTTGAGGTACACCAACTGATAGTGGGCTAGGAGGATCCATCAGAGCATACACTAAAAGTGCGATGAGAGCGATTATAAGAAAACCAAGAAAGAACAGAGCCCTGAAATCCAAGTAAGTACAGCGTATCAAGGAGTAGGTGAAGAACAACAGTGTCAAAAGTAGCAGAAAGATCAAAAAGGATGAGAATAGAGACCTTGAATCTGGCCAGGAACAGGTATTTGGAGACTTTAGCAAGGTCTGTTTCAGTTGAATGTAGAGGGTGAAAGCTAGATTGAAGTGGATCAAGAGGAAATAAAGTGAAGACAATGGCAGTGAATGGCACATTCAAGTAGCTTGGATAAGAAATGCAGGAGGGAGATGGGGCAATAGTTGGAAAGGCAGGTAGGGTCCAATGAAGGCTTTTTGAGAAGTGGTGAAACTATAGCATGTTTGAAGGCAATGGGAAGAGCTGCAGTGGAAAATGAAAGATTGAAGGTAAGACAGATAGAAGGGATGACAGTAGGAGAGATATTACAGAGTAGATGGGTGGGAATAGGATCAGAGGAACAAGTAGTCAGTTTGGACGAGGACAGAAAATGTGCAGTTTCCTCTTCAGTGATTTAAGAAAAGGAAGAAAAAGGTGACAGGGGTTGAAGGAGTGTTGACAGAATGAACTATGGAAAGGAGAGGTGGAGATGATTTGGTTGAGAACGCAAGGTTAATCTTATGAAGCTTGTCATGGAAGTACTCAGCCATACTCTGTGGAGAAACTGAAGGGGGAGGGGGATTGGAAGTGAAGGTATTTTGAGTAGATGGGTGGCAAAGAGACATCGAGGGTTTGAGCCCAGAGAGTTTGTGAAATGGATGTAGTAAAATTGTTTGGCAAGTGAAAGAGCAGATTAGAAGGAGGTCAACAAGAATTTGAATCAGCATGGGCATGGGATTTTAGCCAAAGGCGCTCAGCAGATCTGGCATAGGACACAGGTAGCAGATTCTAGAGGTCAGCCAAGGCTGGGGTTTAGTACGCTTTACATAACGTGGAATGGGAGGAGAAAGAGTATCTAGAGCAGAGGAGAGAATAGTATTATAGGAAGAGACAGCCTCATTGACAGACTTGGATAACATAGTGGTTGAGAGGAGAGATGAAACACTGGTGGAGAGAGTGAAAGGGTAAATAGCCTGAAGATTCCTAAGTGTATTGGTGGAGACTGGACAAAACTGGGGGGGGGGGGGGGGGGGGGGGTGATTAAGTGTGAAAGTTATCAGATGATGGTCAGAGAGGGGAAGAACTGAGGTGCAGAAATAGGGGAGTGAGGAGTTGGAGAAGAAGACCAAATCAAGACAGTGACCATTCTGATGAGTACAGGTAGGGTAGCACAGCTGAAAATTGAAAGAGGATGTTAAAGCAAGAAACAGAGGTATAAGACTTATCATGATGTCGATAAATGACTGCTACTTGGAGAGGCAGAGGAGTGAATAGACGAATGGCGTGGACTTCAAAGGAAGAAAAGCAGTGAGAGGTGGAAGAAGTGATTAAAATCTACAAGAGGGTGAGAGTAGCAGCTTGACAACCTCCATAGCCAACTGGATGAGGTGTATGGGAGAAAAGGTAACCTCCATGACACAGGGCAGCAGCTGAAGCAAAGTCTTCAGGGCAAAGCCAAGTCTCAGTTAGTGCAAGTAGGTGGAGAGTACAAAAGATAGAGATCGTGGATGTAGGCAAGCTTGTTTGATGGACAAGCTTGTTAATTTTTTATTGATCCATATCAATTAAATATTGTTTTCCACATACGTATCTGCTTCGTTTGGTGTCCATCTTGGAGTTTGCAGATCGATTACCCTGCTGTTTTCTTGGGCAAGCTTGTTTGAGACAGAGAAGGCATTCCACAGGGCACTTGAGAAAGAAAGAAAAGGAACAGAAATAAGATTGGACACATTGTGGTGTGTCCTGCACGAGTAGAGTGAGAGCTGATTTGGAGGACCAGGATTGGGATTGATATCCCCAGCAGAAAGCAGAAGAAGGAGCAAGAGAGTAAGGAGCCACTCAAACAGAATGCAGATGGTTGAATGAAAGAAACCAACACATAAAAAGAAACAGATGGGCGAAGACCAATGTAGTTCTAACAAAAGATATTTTAAAAGCCCAATGCAGTAAAGTATCAAATGGCTTGATGCAGTCTGCGTTTTGGCATGTAATACGTCTACATCAGGAGCTAAACACTACTACTACTAGTACTACTACTTATAATTTTTATAGTGCTACTAGACGTATGCAGCGCTGTACACTTGAACATGAAGAGACCGTCCCTGCTCAACAGAGCTTACAATCTAATCAGGACAAATAGGACAAATAAGAGAAATACTTACGGTGGGAATGAAAGAACAGACATGGGTACTGAACAAGTGAATAGGGGTTAGGAGTTAAAAGCAGCCTCAAAAAGATGTTGTTGGACTGTGAAAACCAAACAAAATATTCAGTAAATCATCAATACTGCATCAAATGTTTGTTGAGCTGCAAAAATTGCAGAGTTCTGGTAACCTTGTCTGGGGACATGAGCCAAATGTGCGCAACAAGAAATCAAGCATATAAAAAGAAGCATATAAAAAGAGTGGACACCCCGGAGGGAGTGGAAAACAAGAAAAAGGACCTACGGAAGCTAGAAGAATGGTCTAAGGTTTGGCAATTAAAATTCAATGCGAAGAAATGCAAAGTGATGCACTTAGGGAATAGAAATCCACGGGAGATGTATGTGTTAGGCTGGGAGAGTCTGTTAGGTATGGACGGGGAGAGGGATCTTGGGGTGATAGTATCTGAGGATTAGAAGGCGACGAAACAGTGTGACAAGGCAGTGGCCGTAGCTAGAAGGTTGTTAGGCTGTATAGAGAGAGGTGTGACCAGCAGAAGAAAAGAGGTTTTAATACCCCTGTATAAGACGTTGGGGAGGCCCCACCTGAAGTATTGTGTTCAGTTTTGGAGGCCGTATCTTGTGAAGGATGTTAAAAAAATGGAAGCGGTGCAAAGAAAAGCTACGAGAATGGTATGGGATTTGCGTTACAAGATGTATGAGGAGAGACTTGCTGACCTGAACATGTGTACTCTGGAGGAAAGGAGAAACAGGGGTGATATGATACAGACGTTCAAATATTTGAAAGGTAGTAATCCGCAAACGAACCTTTTCCGGAGATGCGAAGGCGGTAGAACGAGAGGACATGAAATGAGATTGAAGGGGGACAGACTCAAGAAAAATGTCAGGAAGTATTTTTTCACAGAGAGAGTAGTGGATGCTTGGAATGCCCTCCCGCGGGAGGTGGTGGAAATGAAAACGGTAACGGAATTCAAACATGCGTGGGATAAACATAAAGGAATCCTGTTCAGAAGGAATGGATCCTAAGGAGCTTAGCTGAGATTGGGTGGCAGAGCCGGTGGCGGGAGGCGGGGATGGTGCTGGGCAGACTTATACGGTCTGTGCCCTGAAAAGGACAGGTACAAATCAAGGTAAGGTATACACAAAAAGTAGCACATGTGAGTTTATCTTGTTGGGCAGACTGGATGGACCATGCAGGTCTTTTTCTGCCGTCATCTACTATGTTACTATGTTACTATGTAAGTGAATCAGGGTTGTTTCTTCTATTTTTTGGACTGAATGAAAGGAAGAAAATGTTGAAGCTCTAGAGCTGAGAAGAAGGGAGAAGACAAAAGGAATGGTGAGGTGATAAAAGCAGAAGGTGGGCAATGTAGTCCTGAGGTATGCAGTGGTTTCAGATGGAGAAAGATTAGGAAAAGTCAGTATTCAAGAAGAAAAATTTGACTAGGGATATTGGGAATAGGAGAAAGGAAAAAAACCCCTGTAGAGATAAAATGTTTTGCACACCTGACAGCACACAACATTTAGAGAAGATCGGTGCGGACCTGGAAGTCACCCTGGAGAATGATGGAAGGAATATGGAGATGGGCTGCAAGGCACTGCCTTAGATGAATCTCTTCATAAAGGTGGTTAATAAGTTCCAATAAATAAACAATTCAAATGTTTTACAGTCTTTGTTGCCCCTCTCTCCAATGGAACCAGTAAATGGATATCATCAGCATATGCATAGAACATGACCTCAAAGGATCACACCAATTCCCTTAGAGCATATTGATTGGGGAGTCCTGTGTGCACAGACTCACCTATTCTTGGCTCAGGCCCACCCTGTCTGGTTCTCCAAAACAGTTCAGCAGTGGCTGCCTCGCTCCCCTCTTTTCCACATCCGGATCTGGCATTTACCCCTGCCCATCCATTGCCTGACAACTCCCCCTTCTCTCTGAACCTCTCCCTTGCCGATGTCTTAAATCACGTTT
Source organism: Microcaecilia unicolor (assembly GCF_901765095.1). Taxonomy (NCBI): domain Eukaryota; kingdom Metazoa; phylum Chordata; class Amphibia; order Gymnophiona; family Siphonopidae; genus Microcaecilia; species Microcaecilia unicolor. Next base: position 263,046,685 of record NC_044036.1, on the reverse strand, counting down.
GCAGGCGGCAGCAGCAACGCACATCCGCTGCCTGTGCTGGCCCCACAGCCATGTCCCGCCCTTGCTGTCACTTCCTGTTTCTCCCTGGCAGGATGCCTTCGAGGCCAGCACAGGCAGCAGATGTGCCGCCGGCCATGAAGGAGATGGGGTACACCGGGGGGGGGGGGGGGGGGGGGGGGGGGGGGGAAAGAATGCCAGATTGGGGGTGGAATGGGAAATTTTGGAAGGCTCACCCAACTTAACTGTGGGCCCATCCAAAATGACAGATCTGGCTACTCCTCTGTGACATCCCTTCCCCCCTTCTTTGATTGCAGCTGGATGTCCATATTTTCGCCCCTCCCTAGTCCCACACAAAACATGCCCCCTTGCCATATAGATATACTGCAGTGTTAGACATCCATATCCTGGCTTTATATAATCAGAATATGGACATCTAAACGCCAGTTTTCAGATGTTCAAGACATGAATAGAGCTTCTAAAATAACCACCTGTATTAACTGCATAACAATAGCAGAAAGACCAAATGTCAGCATAATACACAGTTAAAACAGTGAGATGCAATATTGCTACTATTAGGATTTGATTTGCCTAATATGATTGTGTCAGTAATATATAAATTAAAACAGCATTGTAGAAACAGAAATATGATAAATGCCAGTAGAATATAAATGATACACCATAAAAGGCGGCATGGCAGGGAACATTCATCTATCATATAATATGCCCAGTGTACCTGAGTGTAACTCACCTTGAGCTACTACTCAGTGGCATACCAAGGGTGGGGTGATGCTCCCTCTTACGTTACTTCCTGTTCTGGGGCAGGGAACCAGCAGAGCCGATAGCCACGCAACTGCCCCCTGCACCTCCAGGAGGTGATGCGCCAGGTGTGGGGTGGGGGTGGAGGGAGGGTGCGCAGCGGTGATCCATTCCGTTTGGCAGCCAACATAGGTACGCCACTGCTACTACTGAAAAAAGTGTGAACAAATCCAAATCCAAATAATAATATTCATGCATTAGAACATTCAAATAACAAAGATAGGATGCTTAATATAATGAAACATCTTAAAGACAACAGAGGGGACAAGTGCAGTTGGGACATACAGACAGAAAGACTGGTAAGACATCAGCATTCAGATAAATAAATGGATAGTTAGATTGAAGGCAAATTATATGAACAGCCGAATAAGGATGTAGAACTGGTTTCAATTACAGTATATACAGCAAGCTAGTCCAGATGCGGAGCGAGTGGATATCCCCCACTGGCTTCTTATCCTTTCTTAGTGCCGATTATTGCAGGTGGTCTGACAGTAAGGTTCAGACTACTCTGTACATCATTTTTCACCATTTGTTTTTACTTTGCTATCTGTTTCAATAATGAATATGCAGACATGCCAAGTCACATGCATTCAGCGTGAGACATATGCCTATTGGGCCCCTTCTCCAGCTCACATGCTTAAGGGGCCCAATCTCACGCATTGGCTCCCTCCCACGTTCAGACATTTCCCCTTCCCTTCCCTCTGTGCAGGCTCTAACAACTTGCCTGTTCAGTGGCACTCTTACATCAGGCTCTCTCCGGCCAGCCCCAGAGACCTTCTTTCTGTTGCAACTTCCTATTGCCATGCAGGCAGGATGCGGCAGAGGGAAAGAAGCCTCAGAGCCAGGGCCAGTCTTAGGCAGGGTGATAGGATTGGTCGCACAGAAGCTCACAATCCCAGGAGCCCCGCACTGACCTCGGCATGTCCCTCTGTCTTTCTCCATACCTGAAATCCAACGTCTCTCCCTCCCTCCCAGATCCACTAAAGTTCTTCATCCCTTTCAATGATGCCAGCTGTGATTACGACAAGCTGCTGTGGCTGGCGTCGGGGTCTTCTCTCTGGCCGGTCCTGCCATGGTCCTGCCTGTGCGGAAACAGAAAATTACCTCAACTGGAAGGCACCAAGGCGGGACTGGCAGAGGGAAGGCCCCGATGCCAGCCACAGCAGCATGTCTTAATCACAGCCGTCATTGGGGAAGAGGATTAAGCAACTTTAGTGTATCTGGGAGAGAGGGAGAGATGCTGGATTTTAGGTGAGGAAAGGCAAGGGAGAAATATATTGGACCTGTTGGGAGGAAGGGGGCAGATATATGCTGAACTAAGTGGGTGGGTGGGGGGAGGACAGCTAGAAGGAGATGTGCTAAACTCTGGTGGGGGGGGGGGGGGGCGCGGCTGGAGGGAGATGGACATGGGCTGGAGAAGGGGCTGGAGGGAGATGGAGATGGAGATGTGCTGGGCCAGGAGGGGGGGCATTGGAGGGACATGGAGATGTGCTGTGCTGGGGGGAGGCGTTGGAGAGAGATAGAGATGTGCTGGACCAGGAGGGATGTGCTGGATGGGTGTGTGTGGAGGAGAGGGGGAGTTGGACCTGCCGGAAAGGGTGGTAAATCTCCAGCTTTGAGATGGGCCACCCTTGGCATCTCTGAATATGGAATTCTGTAACCCAGGATCTTGGCTTTTGGCCACTGTCCATGCTGTAACCCACATGCTCTTTCCAAGCCCATACCTTGCACTCGCACTTTGCAACAATGCGTTTTACTTTCGCTTTGATATGCTTCCTACTTGCCTTCTTTCAGAATGTTTATTTTTCTCCTTCCAAAAATGGTCTACCAGTCCCCGCTTCCCAAAGACTGACTTAATCCATGTAGAATGCATTTCAAAATGATTTAAATCCAAATTATTTGATTGTTCCCAGAACATGCTGAAACAGTTCCAAAACTGTACATTTTTTTGGCCTTCTAACAAAAACGTTGTTTAAACCCATAGATATTTTGAGTACCTGCTTTTTGTCCTAATAGGTTTCTAAAGGATTTAGATAAATTACAGGAAAATGCTTTTCTAAAAGAATTATAAATGAACTGCAGGAAAATACAATAGAGAACACACAGATTCTCATATAAATATAAGTAATTAGCATGACTGAAGACCAAATGCTGCTTTTTGACTTTAATACAAAGCTTACAAATATTTATTTTATTTGTGGTAAAGGTCCTAGACAGCTTAGCATAGATGTTGCTTTGCCCATCTACAAAGAATAGTGGCTTTTACCATAATACACCTCAGATTTCAGACCACCTGAATCATATTCAACATACCCTTCATTATGTAAGATGATTAATCCCTTCCTAACCTCTAAAGCCAGTCTCACTATGTACACATTCCAACATCTGAAGCTCTAGGGACAGGGTTCTGAGGAAGACAGAAATGCCATAATCCCTTACTATAATGCTTTGAAGTAAAAGAAATTTTAACAAGGAGAACATGAAAAAAGTCAGTTCTTATGGGTTAAGAAGTCTTCTTGCTGAAGAGGGAGCATTAGTAATAGTAATTCTGTGTAGAAATACAGGGCTTGATATTGAAAGCAATTTAACAGGCCAGAAACGGTTCCAGGCCGGTTAAATCAACTGCTTGGGGCTAACCACTAATTATTGGCACCACCTAACCAGTTAGAGCCGCTGAAAATAACCGGTTAATGCAGAACTGAAAACTGACTATTTTGGGGGCGTTACAGGGGTGGAGTCAGAAGTTGGCCATTTAAATACCAATATTCAGCATTTAATTGCTCTGGTTAACCACATATAGAGGACCGCATAAAGTCAGTCCTATCGCTATGTGCTGTCCCATAGCCAGTTAAGTGCTGAATATGGCACTTAGGGGGTCCTTTTACTAAAGGGATGCCGCACAGCAACCTGGAACTACTGTTGGTCTAATGCGGGTGCTGGCGGTGGTTCCACACCCAGTGCATGCCATTTCCGGCGCTAGCAGAAATATTGAAAAAATATTTCCGCAGGGGGTTACCCAGCGGTAATTGGGCAGCATCATGCCCTGCTCGGTTATCACTGAGTTAGTACGGAAGCCCTTACTACCACCTCAATGGGTGGTGGTAAGTGCTTCCCCCCCCCCAAAAAAATGGCTGCGTGGCAAGTGTAAACTTATCGCACGGCTATTTCATTTTTGGCTATTTTCACCCGCAGCATAGTAAAAGGGTTCCTAAACCAGCTATGCATTAGCTGGCTCTGGAAACCTAGAAATTCAATGCCAGTGCCCAGATGTGGCCCAGCATTTTACCAAAGACTCCCATGTTTAATTATCTAATTAATGTGTCCAGAATCTGTTACCATCCATACCAGGTGGCGCGCAGCCACGTGCAGGGCCATCTTAGCCCCCTGTATAGGACCTCCGTCACGCGATCCTTCCCGACCCGGTGGAGCGCAGTATAAAGCGGATCTTCCCGCCACATGTAGCGCACCATAGCCACCCCTGTTTGTGAGATCAATAAGATCCGGGCGGGTTCTAAATTATCAGCGCATTGCCAACCGTAGCGCACAACCGTGATCGGGACAGGGTCACGTAATGGCCGGCCACGTGTGGCACACACCCGGGATTGGGACAGGGGCGCATATGGGACCTCCTGAGATGTCCATATTCTTGGCAGGTCACGGTAATGGTCCCCTCAAATGTCGCCATCAGGCGCGGTGGAAAAAGCCACTGGCCCACCAAAACCAACTGAGAGAAATCCCTGCTATCGGCGCAAACCCGCCTATAATTGAAGAGCCAGCGCATAGTCAAGTGTGATTCTTCAAACTAAGGCACCCCGCATTGCTGCACATGGGAAACTACTTACAGCGCCCAGATAGATAGACGTGCTCAAGTCAGGCCTTGCTGGCTCGCCTCCGTCGGAAGAGGTAAGAGTGATGGGTTGCTCAGCTCCTCAGCCTTGCCGCTGCCTGCTCCTAATGACCTCCCCCTTCCCTGCGTATCCCCGTTTTATGCCCTCCTTCTCCTCCCCGCCCCCTGCCTTTCCTTAACCCTTTCATTGCCACTGACTACCCCTTGGTTGGCCTGTAGCCCAGTTGTGTTCGGCCTCCCTAATCGGATTGGCCTTTTTCTAATGTGGCCCAGCATTGAATATCTGGGTTTAACGCCAGCGGTGGTCAGCAAAACACTGATCACCGCCAGCTGAATATCAGGCCCATAGAAGATATTGGCAGAAAATCATCAATTGGTCCACCCTACGAGGGAACTTTTATAAAACATTTTTATTTAATTTATTTTCACATTTATAACCCACTTTAATCTCAAAAAGGGTTACATAAACAATTTTAAAAAATATCATTAAAAAAACACAGTATCACAAAACACCATATTATAATCCAAAAAAGTAATATTGTATGCTGCAAGAAGGGCTGTAGGACTGTCCAAGGACTAAATCTCCATAAATGTCTGCACAAAATAAAAAGTCTTTAAAAGTTTCTTAAACTGTTGCTTGCTAGGGCATCATAATTTAAAAGTAACCAGGTAAATTATTCTACAATTTTGCACCTGCAATAGAGAAGGATCATTTTCGTGTGTTTTAGAAATGGCAAGTCAAAACACATAATTGCTTCGCCATTTCTGAAAGAGCAGCTCGATTTGGTCGATACATGGTCAGGCTATCATTAAAATACTGAGGCATTGCACCAAACACTCACTGATCGATTAATACCTTTGTTTTAAATAACATCTGAAACTTTATTGGTAACCAATGAAGACTTTTTCAGGTCGGCGTAAAGTGTTCCGACTTTTTCAGTCCAGTTAGTAAACATCGTGCCACATTTTGAATAACTTGCAGAGCCTGTATACTAACTGCTGACATTCCAAGGTATAGAGAATTACAGTAACCCAACCTAGATATTAGAAGGCTCTGCAAGACTGTTCAAAAACCACACAATGGAATCAGAGCTTTCAATTTACTAAGAGTACCAAGTTGATGAAAACATGTTGAAATAACGTAATCTACTTGATTCTAAAAAGATAATTCTGAATCCAGCATTACTCCTAAATTTCAAAGAATAACTTAAATTTCTATTTCCATGCCTCGATATTTCTGTTTTAGTAAAGTTCAAAGACAATTTGTGGAGTTCCATCCATTCAGCAATTGCATCTAAATATGTAGTTAACATTTCTGAAAAATCATCCTCTTCTGCTAGGGCCTAGGGTTTTGCCTCTGGCCTGTCGTCCTGCCCATGCAAAAACAGGAAGTGAAGCCAGAGGAGGTGGGATGGGCTGGAGGGAGGAGTTTTGCAGCAAGTTGTGGATGGCATGTGCGCGGGGCTCCTGCTGCTGAGGACTGACAGGGGACTGCCTTAGGGGCGGACCAGCATTGGGGGGGAGTGGTAGTGTTGAATCGCGTGGGGGGAGGAGGATGCTTGTCACATTGGGGATGGGGGTTGGGTTGGAGAGAGTGGGGGGAATGTTTGAGGGAGACGAGAGATGCTGTAACATGATTTAGTTTTTAAAAATTGTGCTTAATAATTAATGCATTAATCGAGGTATTGGCGACTTTAGACACGAACATTTACACCAGCTTTTGACTCTTAGGGTCCTGTTTACTAAGGTGCGTGTACCACCAGAAGGTGGTATTGTCTTTGAAAGCTAGTCAAAAAGGACCAGATTGTGCATTCAACTTTAATCACCATATATAGAATCTGGGGGAAATGTATTAAGGGGCCATTTTACTAAGCTGCGTAAGACAGCAAAACTGGTCTTACACAGGGTGCACTGAAGTGTCCTGTGTTAGTTTTCCTGTCTGCACATGCTAAGTGTGCAGTATTTCATTTTTTTTTTTTAATGTTTGGGGGTAGGGCATGGGCAGAAGGGGCATGGAAGTCATAACCAGTTACCACATGCACATTAGTAAATGCTCCCATATCAATTTTTTAAAAATGGCCAGGTACTAATGGTAATGTTAGTGCATGGCCAGAAATGAAACTAATAGAAAAAAGGCAATTATACGGCCATGCAAGAAATAGGCATAGCGCCCGGGAAAGACCTGAATAAGGGTGCACAAAGCCCATTTCTTAGTGCAGCTTATTTAAAAAGCCCTTAAATTAGTCCAATGAAAAAAGGTATCCTTTTAACTTTCTTTTGTTTTTTTATTCTACTTCTAACCTAGAATAGGCTAAAAATAAGCACCTTTCTGCCTTGTACACCTAGGTGCCTTGTACCCATTTGTACCTGTCCTCTGCTCTGTCATAGGCCCCTTTCCATCTTTGTCCTGTTCCTAAGGCTCCTTTGTATCTGTCTCACGTGTGCTTGATTTCTGTAATTGCCCTGAAGAGCACAGGTACAAATCAAAGTAGGGTATACACAAAAAGTAGCAAATATGAGTTATCTTGTTGGGCAGACTGGATAGACCGTGCAGGTCTTTTTCTGCCGTCATCTACTATGTTACTATGTATGTTATGACTCTCATAACCTCTGCTGGAAGACTGTGCCGGATATTCACTACCTTCATTATGAAAAGGAATTTTCTCATATTCATTTCCCTTCCTACAGTTTCTTCAGATGACTCCTTGACCCTGAGCTTCTCACTTGAAGGCAATCAAGGGGGCCCAATATTCAGAAAATGCTGAGATCCTAAATTTGTGCCTTATTTTCAGCCAAATTTAGGATCATAACTTTTCAGCTGAAAAATTCATCTTATTTTAGGAGCTTTAAAAGTTAGGCTCATAAATTTAGGCCTGCCATTCATTTGCCTAGATTTACGAGCCTAGTGCTGCAAATCAGTGTATTATCCAGACAATGCTGCTGAAAATCTTCACTGACATGGATGGTATCAGGGTGGTTCAGGGTGGAGTCAAGGTGGAGCCAGACATTGTCCAGGTACCTCAATATTCAGTATTGGGGTCCAGATATCTATCCATGCACCAGCACTGAATAACAGAGGTACACAAAGTTTCAAGTTTATTAAGAGCTTACTATCCCACCTATCAGCAATGCCAGTTAGGCAGCTTACAGACTGTACATCAATAGAGAAGAAGAAGGACGCAGGAAAAAGACAAACAGCATAGATGTTAAGGGGGGACAGTTACAATCATGATAAGAAAGTAGGGAGGGGCAAGGAACACACATCAGGAAGGGGAACATATCAGGAACCCTGTGGCACCTGAGTGTAGCGTCAGCAAAACACCTCCAGAAAAAGGAATGTTTGAAGTCAAACCTTAAACCAGCCAAGAGATAATTGAGCTCTGAGATGCTCTGAGAGCTGGTTCCAGAACTCAGGGCCTTGTACTGAAAAAATACATCACCAAATTCTAGCATGAGTGACATCTCTGATTGTGGGGACTGTCAAACATTGCAGGGTTGATGAATGGAGGAGACAACAAGCAGGCAAGAAAGACAGGATCCCAGTGGACCTAATTTTAAATACTAGGAGCAACAATTTGTAAAGAATACGATGAGGCCTTCAGAAGGGGTGTTGCATGGTCAAATTTCCAACCCCCATGAATCAGTTTAATAGCTGTGTTCTGAACAAGTTGTAAATGGTAGAGATCCTTAGATGTAAGAGATTTATATAACGAGTTACAGTAGTCGAGTAGAGAATGGACAAGAACATTAAGTGCTGATGTTTGGAGTAGAGAACAAATTAAGAAGATCGGTTTTAATTTATAGAATGACCAATGGATGACATTAGAAAGATGTTGGTGAAAAGCTAATTTATCATTGAAGACGACTCCAAGAATTCTTACTCTACAAGCCAGAGGGATTAGAGTATTACAGAGACATAGAGGAGAGACAAGAGGAATCTCTTTACTTCTGCTAAGGAGTAGAAATTAAGATTTCTTAGGATTCAAAGCCAATTTATTATCCTGGAGTCAATCAGTGATCTGTTTGAGCTTGGAGTTAAGGACTAGAATTTCCTGAAGAGCTAGTGGATCAAGAACATAGAGTAACTGAATGTCATCAGCATACACAAATGTGGTAAACCCAAGAGAGTGTACTAGGCAGTGGCATAGCTAGGCCCACCCACTTTGGGCTTAGGCCCGCCCAGTAGCAGCACCCTATGATGTGGCTGGCAGGGATTTCCAAGCCCCACCAGCTGGAAACTCCCAACAACTGTCTCTCCTGCATACCTTGTAAATAGCAGACCTTTGCCTGCAGCAAGCAGCGGCTGATACATACTGCTCGCACCGGCCCCATAGCCTTCCCTCAGACATATTCCCACCTATGCGGAAACAGGAAGTTGCATCAGTGGGAAGGCTGTGAAGCCAACATGATCAGTGTGTATTAGTTGCTGCTTGCTGCCGGTGAAAATCTGCTATTTAAAAGGTATGCGGGAGAGGGGGGATGTTTGAGAGACCATATGGCAAGCAGGTCAGAGAGGGAGAGACCAAATCACCTGTGGGACAGGGCGAGGTTCTTTTGCCCACCCATCTTGGGCCCAGGCCCACCCAAAATTGGGTGTCTGGCTACGCTCCTGGTACTAGGGACAGAAGGAGTGCTAAGAAAACATTAAATAACAAAAGGAGACAGGATGGATCCTTGTGGGACACCAGAATCAAGGGAGAAAGAAGCCGAGTCAGATTGAGCAGTCTGCACTATGCAAGAATGGCAGTCAAGTTAAAAGTTATACAGGCATAGGCTTTGTCCCAAAGCCCCACCTGATAAAGATGTAAAAGTAGGGATAGAGTGATCCACCAAGTCGAAAGCTGCTATGAGGTCAAGCAATAAGACAAGGACAGATTGTCGAGATGGGAAAGGATATAGGTTGTAAGACCAAGCAAAGTTGTTTCACTATCGTGATTAGGATGAAAGCCAGTTTGGTGTGAATGAAGAATTGATTTTTAGAAATAAGTTCTGTGGTTTGCCTGTGAACTATACTTTCAGTGCATTTGGCCAAGAATGGAAGAGTAGCTATCATGTAGTAATTGGCAGAGTCAGAAAGAAAGTGGGCCGGGTCTTTAGTTTTAAGGCAAACATAAGTGGATCTCCAGCTATCAGGCACCACACCCATGGAAAGGTTAACAGAACCCATTCCGGCAGCCACCTTATATCCGAATATTCAGGGCCAGTACTGAATATCCAGCTGTAAATTTAAACACAGCAGTCAATGCAGGAAGTCAATGCCAACTGTGGTGTTTAAAAAGTGCGTGATTAGATTGTAAGCCCTCTGGGACTGGGAAATACCTATTGTATCTGAATGCAGCTTGCCTTGAGCTAGTAATGAAAAGGTGTGAACTAAATCTAAAGAATCAATCAGGGCTGAACTGGAACAAATGACTCTGTTCACATTGAATTCCTTCGAGAACAGTTTTCTAGTTCTTCCAATTTTTCATGATGGTCTTTCAGTTGTTGGGTTAAATGTGTTATATTGGAGCCGTAACCGCGCCCGTCATCTTTCAGGGCTGATACCCTCGCTTCAAGTTCCCCAACTCTCGTCCCTACGCCGTCCAACTGCGTAGTTAGGACCTCGAGCTTTTGCTCCATCTCTGCCCACTTCGGGTCCCAAGCCTTTGCTACCGCAGTAGTAAGTTGCAAGAGTTGTGCTTCAGAGAACCCTCCGGGCTGCACAGTGTCTTCCTCCGCCATTTTGTTATCTTTATTTATTATTTATTTATTTGTTGCATTTGTATCCCACATTTTCCCACCTATTTGCAGGCTCAATGTGGCTTACAATCAGTGGTGTGCTGGTAAATGTTTAACAACAGGCTCTCTCCCCGGTCCCCCTCTGCACCCCCCCTGTCCCCCTCTGCACCCCCCGTCCCCCTCTGTGCCCCCCCCCAAATTGCAGAGCTGACTATAGCTGGGGAGAGAGCCTGGTGGGGGGGGGGGGGCGGCAATGCATTATCCAGGAAAAAAAATTAAATGATCCCAGGTTCCAATCTAATTCATGTTTAATGTGGGATAAAATGCCATAAATAAGTAAATACATATAAACTTTTAATGTTGAGCACCTGATTCTCAAAGTGAACATATTCCAAACACTATAATGAAAATAAAATGATTTTTTTTCTACCTTTGTTGTCTGGTGACTGTTTTTCTGATCATGCTGGCCCAGTATCCGATTCTGCTGCTATCTGTCCTCTTAACTCCATTTCCAGGGCTTCCTTTCCATTTATTTCTTTCCATTTCTCCTTTCTTCTTCATTTCGGGTCCTCAGCTTCTGCCTATTTTCTTCATCCATGTGCAGTTTTTCTCCTCTCTTCCTTTTCCCTCATCTCATCTCCTTCCTCACTCTTCTCTCCCCTCCATCCATGTCCAGCATTTCTTCTCTCTCCCCTCCTCTCCCCTGCCCTGCATGCACCCATGTCCAGCAGTGACCCTCCTCTCCCCTGCCCTCCATCCACCCATGCCCAGCAGTGACCCTAATCTCCCCTGTCCTCCATCCACACATGCCCAGCAGTGACACTCCTCTCCCTTGCCCTCCATCCACCCATGTCCAGCAGTGACCCTAATCTCCCCTGCCCTCCATCCACACATGCCCAGCAGTGACCCTCCTCTCCCCTGCCCTCCATCCACCCATGCCCAGCAGTGACCCTTCTTTCCCCTGTCCTCCATCCACCCATGTCCAGCAGTGACCCTAATCTCCCTTGCCCTCCATCCACCCTTGCCCAGCAGTGACCCTCCTCTCCCCTGCCCTCCATCCACCCATGCCCAGCAGTGACCCTTCTCTCCCCTGCCCTTCATCCACCCATGTCCAGCAGTGACCCTCCTCTCCCCTGCCCTCCATCCACCCTTGCCCAGCAGTGACCCTCCTATCCCCTGCCCTCCATCCACACATGCCTAGCAGTGATCCTCCTCTCCCCTGCCCTCCATCCACCCATGTCCAGCAGTGACCCTAATCTCCCCTGCCCTCCATCCACCCATGCCTAGCAGTGACCCTCCTCTCCTCTCCCCTGCCCTCCATCCACCCATGCCCAGCAGTGACCCTCCTCTCCCCTGCCCTCCATCCACCCATGCCCAGGGACTCCCTTCTCGCCCCTGCCACCCCTCCCGTGTTGTTCACTGGTGACTTCTCCTCCCTCCCTCCGGATCTGTCCCTCAACGACCTTTCTAATTCTTCGGCGGGGCAGGCAGTCTTGCCTGCCCGCTACCAGCGCTGACTCTCCCCTGCCGGTTCGCGCTTCAAAATGGCCACCGAGACTTCAGTAGAAGTCTCGCGAGGCCACCTCTGGAAGTCTCGGCAGCCATTTTTAAAGAGCAAACCGGCAGGGGTGAGTCAGCGCTGGTAGTGGGCAGGCAAGACCGCCTGCCCCGCCGAACAATTAGAAGAGTCAGGTGAGGGACCGGACCGGGCGGGCGGGAGGGAGGAGAGCCGGCTCGCAGTGGGAAACAACCGGCTCGCAAGTCGGTACAAAATGTAACAACTGGCTCTTGCGAGCCGGTGCGAGCCGGCTCCAGCACACCACTGCTTACAATGTATTGTTACTGGTGGATAATAGATTGGAAGATAACAATTAGTGTTACATAGAGAACATGGATGATATAATAGAAATTAAACAATTAAATTAAGCAAGAATTTAAGCAAGCAGATATAGGAAAAAAACAGTTCTGATTAGTGGCGATGTGTTACATTTGCAATTGCTGATCTTTGTGGTATGCCTTGTTGAAGAGGTGGGTCTTCAGAGATTTACGAAAGTTAGTTCATAAATAGTTTTTAAGTTGAGCGGCAGTGCGTTCCATAACTGTGTGCTCAGGTAAGAAAAGTTTGACGCATGCGTTTGTATTTTATACCCTTACAGCTGGGGAAGTGAAGATTAAGGAATGTTCGGGATGATCTTCTCCACTACTGCCAACTCCAGACTTCGCGCCTTCTGTCTCGCTGCACCCTACGCCTGGAATAAACTTCCTGAGCCCCTACGTCTTGCCCCATCTTTGGCCACCTTTAAATCTAGACTGAAAGCCCACCTCTTTAACATTGCTTTTGACTCGTAACCACTTGTAACCACTCGCCTCCACCTACCCTCCTCTCCTCCTTCCTGTACACATTAATTGATTTGCTTACTTTATTTTGTGTCTATTAGATTGTAAGCTCTTTGAGCAGGGACTGTCTTTCTTCTATGTTTGTGCAGCACTGCGTACGCCTTGTTGCGCTATAGAAATGCTAAATAGTAGTAGTAAGCAGAGGCGTAGCCAGAACTTGATTTTTTGGGTGGACTGGAGGGGGGGGGCAGAATTTCCTCTCAGTCCCCCCCCTGCTACCATTCCCCATCATATCTTTGCTGGTGGGGTTGCTCAAGCCCTACCAGGCAAAGACATTCTCTGCCAGAGTCCGGGGCCGAACTGTCTGAGGAGCAAGGAAGCAAGCAAGCTGCTCCAGCCTTCGACGCCAGCATTTCCATGCATGTTCAGTTCAACAGCAGGAACTGAGCATGTGCAGAAGTACCAACATCAGTAGCCGGAACACTCCAATGACTTCCTGCAGCTTAGACAGCAAAATTCCGGGCTCCAGCCGTGAATCTCTTTGGATGGCAGGGCTTGAGCATCCCTACCACCCACAAATTTGGTGCCAAAATTTTGGAGGGGCCTTAGTCCAAAGTGTGTGTGTATGTGTGGGGGGGAGCCAGGTCCATTAGACCCCCCCCCCCCGTGGCTATGCCACTGGCGCTAAGCCCCAATGAAGTAAAGGTATTTTGCGGTGATTTCTCTGTTCGTGCATAACTTGTTTAACTTGCTAATCAGTGCTGTTAAGTGGATGTCAACAAGCAATTATCAGCACTAATTGGCATTAAGATTTACTTGCACAACTCGCTAAGCATATTTTGTAACGTGGTGCGTGTAAGTTTTAAGTCACATAGTTGAAAAGTGGGCATGGTTATGGGAGTGGAATGAGCATTTCTAAAATTTATGCGCAGTTATAAAATACACCTGTTCTGCGCCCAATTTAAGCATCAGTATTTACACCAGGTTTTAGTTGGTGTAATTGACCGTGACCAAATTTAGTTGCATGGAGAAGCATTCAACGTATTCTATAATGTATGCCTAAATTAAAGCGTACTTTATAGAATCTGCTTTGATTTCCACACAGAAATCGAGGTGCGATATATCGAATCTAGCCCTTAGCATCGCCTAAACAGAAGGTGATAAGTGCTCCCACCTTAATTTTTTGCAGGTCTCTCATGTTAAAGGACAAATTAGGATGTGATCTGCAAAACTAAAAAAAGAAAAAAAAAACATATTTTACTGCCACATCAAAAATGGGCTTAGTGTGTGGGAAAATCCAGCTTTAAAATGCCCTAAGTCCATTTTTTAAACGCACTTTTGGGCTTGTAAGTTTGTACCTGAGGCATTGGAGAGTTAACTGACTTGCTCAAGGTCACAGGGAACTGTAGAAGGGTTTAAATTCTATGTGGATACAGTTGGTCATTCTTATTTCTTTTTTTTTCATATATTGTTAGTTGAGTTTGCAAACCTTCTAAGATCAATATTCATTGGTGCGACTGCTGTCTAACTTTGAATAAACATGTATAGCTTTAAATGGATATTTATCCATTTGAAGTTAGACCTGCTGTTTATCTATCACCACTTAGATGGATAAGTTAAAAGCCTGATGAATGAGTTTTACCACCAAGTGCCACTCCTGCCGAGCCCCAAACCACACACCTTTTAAAATACAAAACTGGCTATTTTGCAATTAAAATGTCTAAATTACATGTTGATCCTCAGCAAATTTTCAAAGAAAAACACTTCCCCCCCCCCCCCCGTTTCATGATTATTTAAATTTGATTCATTTATTTCCTCACATAGGGGCCCTTTTACCAAAAAGTGGCCTTAGCGTGTTCTTACATGTGCCATTTCCGTACGCTGATATTTTTACTGCTGGGGTAAAATGGCTGATTTTATGAATTTTTTCAATTATGGCTACATGCTAACATTCATATTAGTGCATGGCCATTAGCGTATGAGCCCTTACCTCCATCTATTTTGTAGGCAGTAGAGACTCACATGCTATATCTACCGTGTTTCCCCGAAAATAGGACATCCCCTGAAAATAAGACCTAGTAGAGATCTTGCTGCAATTGTAAAATATAAGGCCTCCCCCAAAAGTAAGACCTAGCAAAGTTTTTTTCTTTTAAAGCAGGGCCGCCGAGAGCCGGACAAGGCCGCCCCCCCACCCGAAGTCGCCCCCCCACCCGAGGTCGCGGGGCCCCCCCTCCACCCGCCCTCCGTCACTCCCGGAAGTTGGAACTAACCTTAAACGCCTCCTTTCACCAAGTTCGCACTCACAGCAAGCAGCAGCAACAGGGCAGGCCACTCCTTCCTTCCGTGTCCCGCCCTCGCCTGATGTAACGTAACGTCTGCGAGGGCGGGACACGGAAGGAAGGAGAGGACTGCCCTGCTGCTGCTGCTTGCTGCGAGTGCGAACTTGGTGAAAGGAGGCATTTAAGGTTAGTTCCAACTTCCGGGAGCGACGGAGGGTGGGTGGAGGGGGGGGGGGGGCCCGGCGACCTCGGGTGGGGGGGGGGGGGGGCGACTCCAATGTTTCCCCTGAAAATAAGACCTAGCGCATCTTGGGGAGCAAAAATTAATATAAGACAGTGTCTTATTTTCGGGGAAACACAGTATGTTCAGTTAGTATGTGGCAATGTAGCCGTGTTAACTGATTAGTGCAGAACATGCCCACTCTCCTCTCCCCAGACACGCCCCCTACACCCAAACAATGTTGAGCAAAATTACCGTGAGATGCCTTAGCATGCCCTATGATATGGATTTTTTTTTTTGCTTTGGTAAGAGGCATACCATAGGCTTATTGGTAGATTTTTTTTAATTTTACAATATTTTTGCCACACTGACAGTTTTTGTTGTCACCACTCTTTTTTTTTTTTTTTTTTGCTGTGACTGTTACCACAGAAATATCTGGACCACTGTAGGACCAAAATCAATCTCCACACGTACCCAGTTCAGGTGCTAATGTTCACCGATTCATTGGCTTATTGGAAGATGGCCATTGTCTTTGAATAATTTGAATATATTTACTTGAAACCAGATCACTGCATGTTAATTTGAACCTTAAAACAATCTAATATTTTATTTTTGGTCCACCATCAGAATGTATATATGCATCCAGTATCTCAACTTGGATTGGAACTGGGTTGGTGACAGCTCATTTATTCTCAAAAATTGACTGTACAAGATTTCATGCCCTACTTTGAAACCTCCACAAATGAAAGGTTTCAATTTTCAAACCTGTGAGAAACGTTTTGAGCACAGATTTGGAAATTGAAATGTTTTGGGGAGAGGACAAAGTAGAGCATGAAGCCTTGTAGAGCATTTTATTAAGAACAGATGAGCCACCTCCAACCCAATTCCAATCCAGGCTGTAGGAGGTTCCTGTATCTAACACCTGAGGCATGGAAGACTATTCTCCTGTAACCCATGCTGGAGGTCACTACAGGAGTCTTTATCCAACCCATGTGCTGCAAGAGCCATATGGGTATGCACCTAAGTGGGATGTCCAACCTGGTTCAAATTACGAGTCATCGATATACAGATCCTAGTTTAAATGTATTATATATCTGCCATCACTGAGCCAAGCAGTAAATTTGCTACCCCCATTGGACAAATGCTTCAGAAGCCAAAGAAGTTTGGGTAATTCTATAACTTTGAAAATGCAAACCCATCGGGAAGAAAAGTTTGGCAGTATGTTACAAGTGGATTTTGCAAAGCAAACTTATGAAAGAATGCTTGCTAGAAAGTAAAACTCAAGACCAAAGAGAGTTAAAAGAAGAGAAGAGGTCTACTGGGTGTTCACACTGTCAGCTCATGAAGTGAAATGAGGAGTGAAAAAGAGGACGGGTAGGCAAACCACCAGGATGTTGTAGTATGTTTGCTCATTTTCTGACGTGAGACAAACCAGGACTTCCCCCTTCTCTCCACTATGGCCATTAGTGCTGGCACCGATTGCCTGATACACTGCAGATACAATGAAAACCCATCCATAATGGTAAAGAAAAGAACACTGGCAGAATAGAGAAAAATGTCTACAATTGGTTGCTTGCATCTGTGTTTACGCACCTTCAATACGACATAGTCAAATAAATTGGACAGTTCTGAGAGCAGGCTCAGTGCCAGCCCAACACATGGATATACAAGAACAGGCAGCCAAGAATCATCCTAAAAGCTTCAACCTTTCTGTCAACAGAATACTCACAGAAGTTCACATTATAAACATTCAAAAGAGAAAAACCTTACAGACAGGAACTGAGACTCTATGTCAGTGCTGGCAAAGCTACCTCATTAACCCATTATTGTAAAATAATGTAGAAAAAAATCAGATGGTCAAAACTAATATCACATATGAGCAGCACAGTTGGCACTGTTTGTGCTTGGATAGGTTTGGATTTTTTTTTGGAGTGTATAGATTTAAATAATTTGCTTTCTATAAATCTGAGCCCAAAGTGAGTTACAACAGGAACACAAGTTATTGCCCTGCCCAGTTGGACTTAGTAAGTTGTACCTGAGTCCTTGGAGACTGGAGTGACTTGTCCAAACTCACATAGAGGGGCATAATCGAACGCGAACACCCATCTCCATGGGCGTCTATCTCCGAGAACGTGTACGTGAAGGGGCGGGACAAACCGTATTTTTGAAAAAAAATGGGCGACCATCTTTTTCCGATAATACGGTTTGTGCCAGCCAAATGCATCGGATTTGTGCGGATTTGAGCTGGGCGGTATCGTTTTTCAGCGATAATGGAAACCAAAGGCACCCAGCTCAAAAAACGACCAAATTCAAGGCACTGGGTTGTGGGAGGGGCCAGGATTCATAGTGCACTGGTCTCCCTGACATGCCAGGACACCAACCGGGCACCCTAGGGGGCACTTGTAACAATTAAAAAAACAAAGCAAACTACCTCTGAAGTCCATAGCTCCCTTCCCTTGGGTGCTGAGCCCCCCAAATCCCCACAAAACCCACTCCCCACAACTCTACACCATTACCATAGCACTTATGGCTGAAGGAGGGCACCTAGATGTGTGTACAGTGGGTTTTGGGGGCAGTTTGGAGCGTTCCCATTTACCACCACAAGTGTAACAGGTAGGGGGGGATGGGCCTGGGTCCACCTGCCTGAAGTCCACTGCACCAACAAACAACTGCTCCAGGGACCTGCATACTGCTGTCATGGAGCTGAGTATGACATTTGAGGCTGGCATAGAGGCTGACAAAAAAAGTTTTTAAAATTGTTTTTTTTGGGCGGGAGGGGGTTAGTGACCACTGGGGGAGTCAGGGGTGGTCATCCCCGATTCCCTCCGGTGGTCATCTGGTCATTTAGGGCACTTTTTTGGGACTTGTTCGTGAAAAAAAAAGGGTAAAAAAAGTGACCCAAATTTGCGCTAAAAACGCCTTTCTTTTTTTGATTATCGGCCGAGGACGCCCATCTCTCTTCGGCCGATAAACACGCCCCAGTCCCGCCTTCACCACGCCTCTGACACGCCTCCGTCAACTTTGGCCATTTCCGCAACAGATCGCAGTTGAAGACGTCCAAAATCGGCTTTCAATTATACCGATTTGGATGCCCACGGGAGAAAGACGCCCATCTCTCGATTTGGGTTGAAATATGGGCGTCTTTCTCTTTCGAAAATAAGTTGGATAGTAGCCTATTTACTAAGCAGCATTAAGGGCTAAATTCTATCTATGGTGCCCCCCAAAAAAACCAGTGCCGCAAAAAGCATTATTCTAGCCTCGCTTAAAGTTAGGTGCAGTTTATAGAATAGCGCTTATGTTCAGGAATTGCACCTAACTTTAGGCATGTCCATTTCTATCAACTGAAACGTGGTGCAAGTGTATGTGCCTACATTAGGTGTGTTTCCCCATTATTCAATAACACATGTTAATTTTAGGAGCAGCCCTGTTATACCCATGCCCCTCCCATTCCACACCCCCTTTTTCCCATTGCATGCAAATTTCATGGGCAGATCTCACACCTAAACTTATGTACGTGTCAACAATTGCTTGTTAAAAAGCCAAATAATGACACTAATTAGCTCGTTATTCAATTAAATTAATCACACGCATATTGGGCATGCACCCAAATTTCCATGCACAAGTTTTGGTAACTTTTAAAGAATTAGGGGGTAAGAGGACAGTTCTGTAAGTGGGCACCTCATTTTAGGTGCCCCGATGCCTCCTGCTGAGATCCTATTTTGTAAAGGCATGTGGGTGCTCAGATTCCATTATAGAATTCTAGTGTAACCTGGCATTGGTGCATCTTATATTCACACACCTGCAATTGCACCAGCCATAAACATGGTGTAACTGCATATGCCTAAATGCAGCAGGCACCCAAGTAACTTACACTGTTCTGTAAGTTGCATGTGTGAGCCTCCCCCATGCCCATCTGTGTTAATGATCGCTTGTATTTATGCATTGTCCCCCTTCTATTAAGTTGGGTGTTGGAGTTTGCTCATGGATCCGAGATCCGCATGCAAATGAATGAGGACATGGTCATGGACACCAATTAACCACTTAATTGGTGTCTAATTGAAGTTGCATGCTATTCTATAACTTGGTGCCTAACCTTTCACATGTGCAACCCAAAAGGGAATGCGCCCATGGGAGAGGCATAGGCAGGTTATAGACATTCTCAAAAGTTAAGTGCATAAGTACATAAGCACCGCCATACTGGGAAAGACCAAGGGTCCATCAAGCCCAGCATCCTGTCTCCGACAGCGGCCAATTCAGGCTTCAAAAATCCGGCAACTCCCCCCCCCCCCCCTCAAAATTAATAATGTTCAATAGACTTTTCCCTCAGGAATCTGTCAAAACCCCCAAGTTATAGAATTGTGCTGGATCCATGCCCAACTTTGGGTGCCGGGCTTACACCTGTTTCTTTCAGGCTAAGTCCGGCACCCAAAGTTAGGCAGGATGTGTGTGCTAATGCTGGTATTCTCTAAAGGTTGGGTGCCCTTTACAGAGTAGGGGATCAGCATGGATTTTTCCAGTGCCTAACTTTGGGGATCTTTTACTAAGCGACAGTAAGCCCAAAATGAGTTTACTGCTCGCTAATCCGGAACTACCGCCAGCCTACCACAGCAGCCCAGTGGTAGCTCCCACCCCCAGTGTGTGTCATTTCTGGCCCTATAAAAATATTTTTTTATTTTTGTAGCACTGGTGTTTACCCAGTGGTAACCAGGAAGTGCCACACACTGCCCGGTTACCATCACCTCAATGGGTGGCAGTAAGTGCTTCCCCCGAAATGGCTGCATGGCAAGTTGTTCACTTATCGCACAGCCATTTCTTACTTGCTGCGGTAAACGGGTCCCTCAGTGCACATCAAAAACATTTTACAGCATCTTTCAGCACTAGATATAGAATTTCCCCAATGCCACTTATATGCACCCTTAGAGAATAGCACTTAATCACACTGCTGTCACTTAGGTGTTGCACATTTGCAAGTGACACATAAATGCCAGGTTCCCAGCTACAGAATTGCTCTTTAGGGGCTCCTTTTACTAAGCTGCGATAAGCACTAGTGTGTGCTTATCACGGGATGCACTGAGGCATCCTGCAGTAAGTTCCAAATGTGCTAAAAAAAATAATATTTTTGGGGGGGAGGGGCAGAAAGTCGGCATCTGTGTTAATCAATTAGCGCATCTACATTGCCGTGTGCTGATTAGCATTGGATTAGCACATTAACATAAGCACCGCCACGCTGGAAAAAGACACAAGGTCCATCAAGCCCAGCACTCCGTCTCTGATAGCGGCCAATCCAGCCCCAAGAACCTGGCAAAAACCCAAAATTTAACCCTTACCGCCTACAAAATAGGTGACAATAAAGGCTCACATGCAAATTTTTGGTAATGGCTATGTGCTAATGGCAAAAGTAGTGCATGATCATTAATTCAGAAAATGGAAAATCAGCCATTTTCTGTCAGTGGTAAAAATGGCCTTAGTTCATGGGTGAAGGGGGACACACTCAGAAGTAACCTGAGGAAATATTTCTTCATGGAAAGGGTGGTGAATTCGTGGAACGGCCTCCCAGTGGAAGTGGTGGAGAGAGATGAACACAGTATCTAAATTTAAGAGAGCTTGGAACAAGTACATAGGATCTCTAAGGGAGTGATAGGGAGAGTAGATGGCATGGATGGGTAGACTGGATAGGCCACATCTGCCTACATTTTCCTAATTTTCTATGCAAGGACGTGCTAAGACCACTTTCTACCGCAGCTTTGTAAAAGGACCCCTAGGTGTTTAACACGAGTAACAATCAGGCGTCCAAATCGGTATAATCGAAACCTGATTTTGGATGTCTCTGAAGTCCTTTGCAAGGACGTCCAAATTTCAAGGGGGCGCTTTGGAGGCGTGGTGAAGGCGGGACTTGGGCATTCCTAAGACTTGGACATCTTTGAGCCATAATCGAAAAAAGCAGAGACGTCTATGACTACAACTTGGACATTTTCACCCAGACGTGTTTTTATTACGAATAAGGCACAAAAAGGTGCCCGGAATGACCAGATGACCACCGGAGAGAATCAGGGATGACCTTCCCTTACTCCCCCAGTGGTCACTAACCCCCTCCCACCTCAAAAACCATCATTAAAAGTATTACGTGCCAGCCTCTATGCCAGCCTCAGATTTCATACTCAGGTCTATGACAGCGTATGCAGGTCCCTGGAGCACTTTTAGTGGGTGCAGTGCACTTCAGACAGGTGAACCCAAGCCCATACCCCCCCTACCTGTTACATTTGTAGAGGAAACAGCGAGCCCTACAAAACCCACCAGAAACCCTCTGTACCCACATCTAGGTGCCCCCCTTTCACCCGTAAGGGCTATGGCAGTAGTGTACAGTTGGGGTAGTGGGTTTTTTGGGGGGGGCTCAGCACACAAGGTAAGGGAGCTATGTACCTTGGAGCATTCTATGAAGTCCACTGCAGTGCCCCCTAGGGTGCCCAATTGCTGTTCTGGCATGTCAGGGGGACCAGTGCACTAGGAATGCTGGCTCTTCCTATGTCCAAATGGCTTGCATTTGGATGTCTTTGGTTTTGAAAATTGCCGAAAGTCAAAGACGTCCAAATCTAAGGATGTCCTTGGTATTTTTGAAACGAAAGATGGACATCCACCTTTTTTCGAAAATACGCTTCTCCCTGCCTCTGGAAAATCACATTAAGAGGCTTGAAATGTGTGGGGACTGTGCTTTGCAGTTAACATGGAGGTCCTCACCACATGTACTCCTGGATTCTATATATGGTACACAAAATTGTGTGCACAAATTTGGGCGCATGCTCAATTTGAATAACACACCAATTTGTGCCATTAATTGGGTGATAATTGGTGGTAATTGGCAACAATTTGGATTTATGCATGCATCTTGCCAAGCGCTATTCTATAAAGATACAAGGGTAAATCATTTAGGGGTCTCTTTACTAAGCTACGGTAAAAGGGGGCCTGTGTTAGTATCAGTGCATATTTTTGACCTGTGCTGTGTCCTGCGTGTTTTTGATGCTTGAACCTTGGATTCCCGGGTTCTAAATCTCTTGCTTTCACTATAAGGAAAAAAGTAAATTTCTCTCATTTGACATGCTCCCTGTGAATTTTCTAAGTTGTAGATAACTTTCAAAACCATTTAGCTGCCACAGCTAAATCGCATTTTTACGCACTTATCTGTCTGAAAATTGACTTATATCAGTGCAGTTAAAATGTCATTTCACAAAACATGTTCTTTCAAGGCCAGACCTATGCATAAGCAGCTGTGTTTTACACATGCAACATGAGCCTCTCCCCACACATGCAGACCTCCACAGCAGACTTGTACCACTGCCACCAGCTATTGCCACACATAGGAGGGCTAGAAAGCTGCCACTGCTACACCCATAAACCTCCACTGCAGCCAGCATTAGGCTGAATATTTTCTCTAAGAGTCAGAGTGGTTTCAGCCCTTACTGACTTATGCAAATATTTATGCAAATGAGGTTCCTCAATGAGTTTTTACAGATGGTCCTGCATCCCCCACAGACAGCTCCCTTTCAGCTGCATTTGGAGGATGCATTCCTGGAAGGCGGGGTGGAGGAGGGGATAGGACATGTTTAGGTCAGGGGAGGAAAATAAGAGGATCATTTTCAAAAGCACATAGACTTACAAAGTGGGTAACTTTGCAAGTCTATGTGCTTTGAAAACGAGCACCTGTATCACACATAGGTGCCAATGCAGAAAATTTCCCATGAGGTTTCAGTGGGTTTAACATGGTCATACTACAGGATAGCAATGCAGAAAGGATTTCATACAGAAACCCTGACTGAACACTGCATGCAAATTCTCTCTTATATGGCAGACTGTCCCTGCCTGGTGTATCTCGGGATGCACCACATGGGGCAGAGTGCCACTGTTTTGAAGATCATGGCACCTGAGGCAGGAGTAAATGGGAATTGATCTTGCTGCATTTAAGGCATGGGCAAAGGGTCATGGGGTGTGGGGTGGGTGCCACTAGACACCAGGGATTTAAATTTTTGTAATCAGAGAAAGAGGAAAGAGCTAATAGACTGCTAGGAAAAATGTTTGGGTGGAGGAGGAATCAGGGGAGGGAGGGGGCCCCTACAGCAAAGGGACAAGTTTTTCAAATATCAAGAAAAGGGGGGGGGGGGCACTAGACTACCAAGGAAGTTTTAGGAAGTGAGGGGAAGAAGGGACCATCAGACTACCGGGGGCATGTTTAAAAAAATATGGGGGGGGGGGGGAGGGTTTGAATGGGAGATTGGGGGGTCGATAACTGCTGGCAAAACATTTTTTTTTTACCCTTCTTGTCAGTGCCTTAACAATTGCTGCTCAGGCACTGACAGGAAGGGGGACATTTTGCAATGATCTGCAAATTACTGCCACACTTTTAATGTCTAACAAAAATAAAAAAAATCCCAAGGGACAGACGAGAAAGATATAGAATAAAAAAAAAACAGAATCAATCCCACTACAAACAATATATGTATATGATATCAGATTCCAAGGGACCTATACTTTAATATCAAGCTAACAATTTCAAAAAGCTTTGTTGAAAGGCAAACAAAGGAGAATTCAGTATAGGCTGTGATCCGAGTAAAGCCGAATGATTCAGCTCATTTAAAAAGCTTTATACATCATTAATACTCCTAATTATTCCCTTCCCATATTTTATTTTTTTTATATCAACGATTATAAAAAGGTCCACAAGGAATCTAATAAACAAAATAACACAATGTCCATTGGCTGAAAAATAAAGTTCTTGTGTGTATCAGTCATCAAATTTCCAAAATAAACAGCACCAGTATTTCCAAAAAATAAGTACTGAACTTATCTCAATATTTGATGCATATTATTTTGTCACTACTTCAGTAACTGCTCAAGATGCTTTTAATATGGCAATAATTTGCATGCTTATTGCGTGTAGCATGCCATGGTTGTTGTGGAGTGATCGTTTCATAGTAGAGCCACATACTAAGGGCCCTGTTTACTAAAGTGTGTTAGTGTTTTTAGCACGCCTACACTTAGCAGGTTTGCTAAACATGTAGGTGCCTATAGGGATATTGTAGCAGTGCGTAGCTAGGTGGGGCGCAGGGGGAGCGGTTGCTCCCCCAAACAGATTTTTAGAACAGATGGCACCTAAGCGCCAAATGCCTGCAGTAACAATGGCGTTCTCTGCCTCCTCCCCCCTACAGCGTGAGTCTTACACCTACGAGTCCTGTCTGTTCCGCGCCCACTCTCGCCCATCCTACTACTACTACTACTTTAAAATACCATCCACGTCGTCACTCGTTTTTAAAGCCCTGAGGCGTTCTCCCTCCGACACTGGTGATTCACATCGCCAGCCTTCTGCCAACGTCGGGGCTTCTCCTCAGACTCGTCCCACCTCTGCGGAAGACAGAAAGTTGCATTGAGGAGGCGGGACGCGCCTGAGGAGAAGCCCCAACGTTGGCAGAAGGCTGGCGATGTGAATCGCTGGTGTCAGAGGGAGAACGTCTCAGGGCTTTAAAAACGAGTCGGTAGACCCGGGTTAAGGAAACTGTTGAGGAAGTCCACTGTGAAGCCTAATACTATAGTCTTGGGCTGAAACTGGGAAAAAATTATGACTTCAGCAATTTCAGATCTATTGTATAAACATAGCCTGTATGGGAGGGAAGCAAGATGGAAGCCACTGCTGAAGAAAAGTGATATCATGTGCCACATATCATTTGTGAAGAACAGGTTAGTGGATACTGTACATGTGTAGGGTTAAGGTTTTGTAGTCCAATGAGACCAAAGTTGAACTTTTTGGTTTTGATGCTCAGCTATATGTATAGCGTAAAGCAAACATCATACTGCTTATACTTTCCTTACAGTAGGACTTTGTGGTGTCAGCATTATATTATGGGGTGGTTTTACAGCACTGGGGGCAGGGAGCCTTGTGGTGCAAGTACAGGGAGATGCTAGAGGGAAACTATGCTGCTCCTCCACTCCATAGACCACGTAGAAATTATCATAGATGGGGAATTTTGCACATATCTTGCATTGCACAATTGTACAGAATTCCCCCAGGAGCAGTATCTAAATAACTTTATTATAGCTCCCATGTCTCTCTTCTGCTCTCCTTTCCTGTATACATGTTTATGTCCTGAAGACTCAAGCAGATTTCTCCTATTTTGACTTCCTTTCTCTGGATTGCTTCTAGCCTGTGTGTCTGAGATGCAGCCTGAAGACTGAACACAGGCCTCATTGATGAGCTGTTTGTTGTGCTTCTTTCTGTGCACCCCAACATCCTTTTGGCTCTAGCTTACCACCGTGTCATGCTATTGTGCCAGTTTGAGATTATTGGAGCATATAGCTGTTGATCAAATTGTAAAAACACACAGAGGTCATTCAGTTTTTATTAAATACTTTTGATCCAGTTATAATATTACAGATGGATTGAAATACATGTGTGTTTTTATGTGCTTCTACAATGAATATATCTGAAGAAAGTGGAAATAAGAAACAATGCGACAAGCTGACGGCCGTGGCCAGAAGGATGCTAGGCTGCGTAGAGAGGGGCATAACCAGTAGAAGAAAGGAGGTGTTGATGCCACTCTACAAGTCGTTGGTGGGGCCCTACTTGGAGTATTGAGTTCAGTTTTGGAGGCTATATCTTGCTAAAGATGTAAAAAGACTGGAAGCAGTGCAAAGAAAAGCTATGAAAATGGTATGGGATTTGTATTGCAAACCATACGAGGAGAGACTTGCTGACCTGAACATGTATACCTTGGAGGAAAGGAGAAACAGGGGTGATATGATACAGACGTTCAAATATTTGAAAGGTATTAATCTGCAAATGAACCTTTTCCGTAGAACTAGAGGACATGAATTGAGGTTGAAGGGGAGCAGACTCAGGACTAATGTCAGGAAGTATATTTTCATGGAGAAGGTAGTGGATATGTGGAATGCCCTCCCGCGGGAGGTGGTGGAGTTGAAAATGGTAATGGAATTCAAACATGCGTGGGATAAAAACAAAGGAATCATGTTTAGAAGGAATGGTTCTGTGGAATCTTAGCGGAGATTGAGTGGCAACGTCGTTAATTGGAAACAAAACGGGAGCTGGGCAGACTTCTACAGTCTACGCCCTGATCGTGACTGAATAGATAGGGATGGGCTGGAGTGTAAATTTTAAGGGGCTTTGATGTTAGCTTCAGAACTTAGTACAAGAACAGTACTGGGCAGACTTATACAGTCTGTGCCCTGAGAATGGCAAGGACAAATCAAACTTGGGTATACATATAAGTATCACATATCATGTAAAATGAGTTTATCTTGTTGGGCAGACTGGATGGACTGTACAGGTCTTTAGCTGCTGTCATTTACTATGTTACTATGTTACTTTGTAGTTAAGAAGACAGGTTGCCTGCACTGGCCAGTCCAGGGACCTCTTCTGCATCCTGCCTCCTGATGTAATTACTGTTTCCTTGTAGGCAGGACGCAACGGAGACAGTCTGTATTAATCCGTGCCTGCTACAGCCCCTGAGCAACAACACAGACACTGCTGTCTAGCTGATACCAACCGGCGCCTATTTTATAAAAGTCTGCTCCCCCTGAGATCAAAACCTGGCTACGCCTCTGTATTGAGGGCACATACATGGTTAACATGCATTAAAAATGTTAACATGCCTATAACGCTGCTTAGTCAACAGGGCCCTAAGTCAGCATTAGGGGGTGGCAAACAGGGCAACTGCTCTAAGCCCTCATGCCACAGGGGGCTTCATGTCTATCTGAAGCTCAAGAAGGCATAGCCTGCAGGTGGGCTTTGGGACTCTTTCTGCCCTGGCCCTTGTTTGTTTTACACCAGCCTTTTTATAAATACCTCTTTCAGCACATAAAGCACTGCTTTACACACAGAGGTAGTTTTTAAAATGGACCTCCACTCGACCACTGGAAAAACAAATAAAATATTATTTCACATAATGAGGACAAAGCAAATTAAAATGAACCATAGAAGAGAAAAACCAAAACCAAAGTTCATTATTTCTAAACATTATAGTGGGAATACAAGTGCTACATTTTTTATTTCTATTACAGAATGACTTGTGGTTGCATATGGTGTAAATCAAATTTAGATAAGGCAATGCCTGCAGTGTCAGAGTTTTTAGCAAAACAGGCATCAGGGCAGCTGCAAATGTTTACAGTGCACTAATTCTAAGACCCGATGCTTCAGGGCACACTTTGAAAATCAGAATATCATAGAACAGACTTTCCATTTTCTCTCTCTCTCTGCTTTTTCCTGCCTTTGTGTTTTAACAAGGCTCTTTGCCTAACTTGAGTTTGTCTTCTAGCAGTCCTGTCCCTGCTCTGCTTTCCCCACCTGGTGCTACATTATTACAATCATAGTTGTTTGTGGCGGATTGTGATGTCACAGACAGATTCAGGTTTCTTACAGATGTGCTTAGTGCTAAGCTAAGAGAGAATGAAAGATACATAAGCTGTAACTCGCATTTCGTACTGCAACTTTCTAGTAGCTATACTGGGGAAAATGGAAACTTTTGAGATAGTTTGTCTGCAGAAACAAAACATGAGACAACCCGCTGCAGTATCCGAGCAGTTAAAACAGCAACAGTGATCCAAGGAAGGGGTCACACTGGTTTCCAAATATATTCTCTGGTAAATGTAGAAGTAGCCAATATTTGCTGCAGTTCCCGTGCTGAAGAGAAATCAGTTAAAATGCAGAGAATATATTTGGAAACTGGTGTGACCCCTGACGAAGCTTATCCAAAACGTGGCCAGGTTGGGTCTAGATTACATTAAAGTTGCATTTGAGTGAACGTTTGCTGTCTCATCCTTCCTTGGATCACTGCTGCTGTTTGTACTGTCTGCTTGAATCTGACCATTATAAGAATCTTCTGAAGATGTAGTACCTGAGTTTTGCAGATCTAAGGGAATGATATACAATCTATATGAACAAATATGTGTTCAATCTGGTCAGAGGTGTTCTTATGGATGGGGTTTGGACTTATAAGCAAACCAAACCAAGAGTGGAAGATGGCAAATCTCAAGATGACCAAATTTTGCAAAAAAAAAAAAAAAAAAAAGTTCCTTTAAAGGGTAAAGAACATGTAGATACAAGTCCCAGACAAACACAGGCTGTGTTTCGGCTGGACAGCCTTCATCAGAAGAATCTTGGTAGATAATACCAAAATCAAAAAACTTTATAAGTATTCGTATTGAAAAAGAAAAAAACCAGTAAGTATTTGCATTAGAAAAGAAAAAGAAAAAAAGGAGATATGAATCAAAGATCAAAACACTTTATGGAGAGATCACTGATCACATGAAAACACATAGGTGTGAAAAGATGTGACTAATTGCCAAATTTCAAAAATGTATCTGAATTATCATATCTCACCTTGTGGTGAATGTCCATTGTGCAAATATAAGGCCAAGAACTTATAGATAACCACACTTAAGCTGAAATGAAAGTGAAGTGCAATAGGCAGTCAAAGTACAGTGCAATCCGCTTAAGTGCAAGGGTCTGGAACCAAAGAAATACATGCAGCTAACCGGAGCATGCACTTAACCGTTGTGACCCAAAGAAGCTTGACATCTGATAAACATATGTACAGTACTGTTTATTATACGTACAATATACAGTCTCCGTTAACTGACGTTATACAGTGTCTGTTAACTGACATTAGGCTTACTTGAAGTAATCAGTCATAGTCCTCTGTACACTCTTGTGTCTGTGAGTTCCATATACTATGTCTGCCAGACGGTAAAAACTGTCATAGCACTGACATCCAGTGGCCTCCAGATAGGCCATAATGGTGTTGAGATTCTCCAGCGTTCTTGCAAAAGTGACAGGAGGTTGTTGAATTTCGTCAGCATGTGCCTTGCTGCTCATTTCATCATCTGTTTCATCATCAGCCGTTGTTGCCTGCGTGTAGGCGCATATCTGGACATCAGTGCTGTCATCAGCTGTTTATAGATCGTAATCAACAGTTACGTAGTGATGAAACTCCTCTTCAGTAACACCGGCTGGGATGTCAATAGCCTGTTTATCTGACGCGTTTGCAACAGCTGCATCTGTTCGTCCCTCTCCACATCCCTAACAAAGCTTGCCCGCTTGTAGCAGTTCACAATGGTTGCCTGTGTAACATGATTCCAGGCTTCTTTCTGCTTATGTAGGGAATCCAACAGTGATAGATTACGAGCCAGTTCAACAGCATGTTTATCCTTGCCAGTCTGGTCATCCATAATGCTCATCAGACGACATAGCACAAGAGCCCGATAATGTTGTTTGAAATTGGCTATTGTGCCCTGATCCATAGGTTGGATCAGAGAGGTAGTGTTTGGTGGCAGGAAGACCACCTTACGTCAGACAGCCTGACATCATCACTGTGTGCAGCACAATTATCACAAAGCAACAAAATCTGACACTTTTGTGCCTGCATTCTAGTGTCTAACTTCTTTAGCCACTGCTTCCAAATTTCCCCAGTCATCCATGAATTTGCGTTAGCCTCATATGACACAGGAAGTCGCTTAACATTCTTGAAGCAACAGGGCTGTTTGCTCTTTCCAATGACGAGTGGTTCCAACTTCTCACTCCCATCCATATTGCAGCAAAGGAGGATGTCAGTCGTCCTTCAACGTTTTACTTCCTATAGTTTCGGCTTGTTTGAATGCAAGTGTTCCATCAGGAATCGCTCGTTCGCCAGTAGAGACCGTTTTCATCAGCATTGAAATTGTCATGAGGTGCAAACTCGTTCAAGATGGTAGGAGGAAATTAATAAACCCAATTTTCTGCACCAAAGTCATCAGCGTCTAGTTTTTCACCATGCTGTTTCTTGAATTTTATGTTGTTCTTCTCCTTCCATCTTTCCAACCATCCAACAGTGGCTTTGAATTCAGTTAGTCCAAGACTTTCAGCTAGCTGATTAGCTTTCTCCATAAGCAGTGGACCACTGACAGGAAACTGTCTGCTCCTGACTTGAGAAAACCACTGAAGAAGAGCATCTTCTACATCCTCAGCTTTTCCTGCTCGATTACGTTTCCGGTGTAGATTTGTATTGTTTTGCCAGTCTTCCAGAAGCTGATCTTTCTGCTTCAAGATACATGAAATTTGACTGGGATTGACACCATATTCTTTAGCAATAGATGCTTGACTTTGTTTGTTTTCTAATTTGTTAAGAACTTCTATTCGTTCAGCCAGTGTTAAAGTCTTACAGTTGCGCGATGGTGATGACTCCAGTGTACACTCTAACAACATTCTTTCGCTTCTTCTGCTTGTGGCAGTTAACCAACGAGATTTCAAATTTACTGCACCTTTGTCACGTGCCAATCGGCTTCCATATTCCACGCGTGCGCTTATGCGGAGTCTTTCCTGCAGAGGAGCGGTCTTAAACCACGTATATAAGCGAATCTTGCACTTATCAGTGGTGCACTAAACTGAAGTTTGTCCCCATAGTAATTGATGGCGCCAAAAACGGGACCAAAGTACAGCATGCAGTTAAACAGAGCATGTGCTTATCCGTGCACTTAAATGGAGTGCACTGTATTTAAAACTTGAACAAGATGTAAGTTTTGTTTGTAATCTCTATATATGTCTCATGATTTAAAGCATTTGAGCTGTTGTGCGTTCTTATTTTTAACTTATTCTTCTACACCCATATCCCCAGTATATTTTTACAGCTGTCAGTGCTGATGTCAGAATTATCATAATTTATACTAACATCATTACATGATGTCACTGCTCAGTACTATTCAAAATGGTGGCAGGCTACAACAGTTGAACCTTTTGTCAGTTTGTGTACTGATGTGGATATTCTGGTTTGTACTGCTGGTATGCAGTAGTTCATTTAAATGCAGGAAATAATTTAAACTGTAGACTGATTAGTTTTAAGTGTTTTTGAAAAAGTGTCTTATAAGCTGGCTTTTAAAAGAACACTATTGATGTTAAGAATGAAAACAGATTTTGCAGTAAAGCCTCTGTAGGCAATATATAGGCAAAAATTAGCCTTTTTGAGCTGGTTAGATTTAGACTATGCATATTTTATTTACTGCTGTGTTCACTTTATACCATGAGCAAGATTTTAGACAGTTTATATTGTCCAGTGTGCCTAGCGGATGCGCGTCAAAAATGAAATTACTGCAAGGGCCACTATGTAGCCGGGCGGTAACTCAAAACTGATGCACATTGGGCACACATAGGTGCCTACGTGGCTTAGTAGAAGGGCCCCTCAGAGACTTGGTGGAAAAAATAATAATCAATGGGACCATGTTAATTCCCCTGCGTTAAAACCCTTTATTGTTCATCAAAGATGAGCATTAGTTAATATATTATTGAACTAATATGTATATTTATAAGGATTAGAGGTTGAGAGACTATAAGAAATTCACTTATAATCTAAGACCGATGACGAGGTGGGGGCGTAAGACTTGCCATGAAGAGGAATAAGTGCTGTTTGCGAGCTGCACCTCTGAGGTCTAAGGTTAAGACTTATAAAAAGTAAACATCTGGTCTTGGGATAGAGCTATATAGTAAATGTTTTCCAAAATTATATCAGCAGATTATATTGTGTTAACTGTCAATTATTGGCATCAATCACATGCATAAACACTACTGACTTGCAGAAAAGTACATGACATGATTTGATGGTACATACTTTGCCAGTGGGTGGAGTTTGAGCACAACATGGGTGGACCATACAGATTCACCCATAAATTATAAAATGCTAGGATTTTTGTGTGTATGTGGTAACATCTAGGCATGAGCATTTACACCAACTATAGGGCTGGTTTAAGTGATTGTGCCATTGTATTCTATAAAGAAATGTTAGGCACCTACCTTTCTTTACAGAATAAGCTTAAAACAGGAGCCATAATGAGCACCTATAGTAGGCTGGTTACAGAATTACCCTCAGACACCTAGTTGGAGATCATTTTTTAATAAACCTGAAGCAGCAATATCCACTGTACTGCTAAAATCTTTGTCCTATTTTCATTTTTGTCTTTACCAAAAGCTTTTACTTTAAGGAACAAATGCACACTTTGCTGGAGTGTTGAACTGGTTAAAATTAAAAATAATTGGGACCGAAGCAAGTGTTTACAGGAATTAGCTGACATTTTCCTTTGCAAGAAGTTTAGGATTATTTTTACCTCTATTCCATGGGGAGGCCGTAGCAATCTTCACTTAATAAATATGCTATTATTCATGGCTTACTTTGGACTAGATTTAAGAGCTGGGTAAAAACAAGCAAACAAAGCCTGCAAATCAATTTGCTGGCATCATTTTGAAATAGCACATTATAGAAGTGGAGGAAAATGCACTGGCATAGAACTTAGAACATGCTATGGGCTTTTGGCTCTGAAAGGCTAAACTGAAGATTAGGGCAACAATTGCAGAAAACAGAATACAATCCATGATGAAACACTTTAATGTAGAACGCCAAAGGGCACTGATGAGTTCCACACTGTCACACAAATCAAAACCAAAGAAGTGGAAAAAGCTAACCAAAATGTCCAGGATGACCAAAGTTTATTCTTCAAAAACACTGCTGATAGAACAACCCAACACGGGCCGTGTTTCGACAAACACGATCTGCATCAGGGGAATCTGTCAAATCAGCAAACAGTATGTTGTCATATCGGAATTGCCATAACAGCATTCTTATGGAGGCGCAGCATAGACAAGTGTTCCACAGGAACTTGCTCTGCAAAAACCTTTAATGTAGACCAAGATCAGAAGGTAATTCCAATCCAGCCATTACCATTCATGCCATAAAACAGTTTTCCAAACCAGTGGAGTTTACAGGGTATCTGCAATGAATATGCATTGAAAAAAAAAGTGATCTTGGTGTTACACTGGTCAATAACAAAAAATTTTATTATAAAAATAAATGAAGTGTGCTTAGAACTTAGTGCTACCCGATCAAGGTAACACCCACCAATCCCATCATTGCACAGCAAATAGTCGCATATGCTCTAATAAATAATGAAGCTCATGAGCAGAGCTATTGGAGCAAAAGCTTCCTTTAAGTTCTCAAATAATCTTGAAAGCTGGAGGATCACCATGTTGACACTATCCCTGGGATTCTATATAGTGCGCCTAGAGATCTGTGCCAAAATCGGCATGGATTCTAAATTTAGGCACACAACTCGCTAAGCGCATTTTGTAACAATGTTCGCTGAACTAACAAGTGCAGGCAAAAGGGGCGTGGTTATGGGTGGGGGAAATGGGCATTTTGTGAGCATTCCAAAATTTACGCACCTAGTTATAGAATATGGCCTAGTGTGCCTAAATCTACGCGCAGTGATTTACACCAAGTTTTCGTTGGGGTAAATGGATGCATGTAGATTTAGGCACTGAAATATCAACTAAGCACATTCTATAATTGGTGCCTAAATCTAGGTGTCGATTATAGAATACACATAGTCGGAACTGATTTCAGCACTGATTTTTTAGGCACCATATGTAAAATCTCTTCCTATATACACAATTGGTTATCGGAAACAGTGGAACACTCATCAAAGAAATCCCATTAGTGATCAAGCGGCTTATTTATTGAAGAATATTGACCTTTGCAGATGGATGGAACTTTACTATTTCAGATAAGTGGCCTTTAAATAATAAAACAAATTTTTTTTCATGGGACATTTATAGCATTTGAAGTAGTTGAGAAAAACGGATTTTTATTTGTACCTCCAGCATTCTAGATTTGAGAACTCAAAGGAAGCTTTTGCTCCAGTAGGTCTGCTCATGAACATCATTATTTATTAGAGCATATTTATTTATTTTATTTGTTGCATTTGTATCCCACATTTTCCCACCTAGTTGCAGGCTCAATGTGGCTTACATAGTACCGTTATGGCGATTGCCAATTCCGGTAAGAGAAATACAGAGTAGTTTTGCATGAATGACAGAGTAAATTAAGTAGTCAAGGAGAGAGAGTTAAGTTTTTTCCAGTTCTGGTATGAGTTTTGTTATGTTGCAAGGTTCAGGTGTTTAGGTTGGATCATTGTGGTATGCCTTTTTGAACAGGTTGATTTGACTATTTGATGTGCTATGATGAGATTAGTGGGTGTTACCTTGGTCGGGTAGACTAGGTTCTGAGCACACTTTATAAAACATTTTTTTTTTGGTTATTGAACAGTGTAACACCTAGATCATTTTTTTCTTTTTGCAATATCATTAATAGGATCAGGTGTATTAGGGCCCCATTTACTAAGACGCACTAAGGGCGCTAGCTTTTTTAGTGTGCGCTAATGATTAGCACGTGCTAAATGCTAAGTCGTCCATAGGAACATATGGGCAACTCTAGCATTTAGTGCATGCTAATTTTAGCAAGTGCTAAAAATGCTAATGCTCCTTAGTAAACAGGGCCCTTAAAGTTTTTGAGCCCGGAGTTTTTTTTTATTTTTAATGAATATTCATGAGATAAATCTGCATCTGCTGGGTCTATATCTCATGTGTATTCATTGTGGATATTCTGATGGGGTCCCTAGGACAGGTTTGAGAAGCTCCGTTATAGAATCTTATTCATTTTTACAAAAACTCTGCACCTATTCAACATCCTGAATAGACCTCTATAAAACATGAGGAATAGGGAAGAATCAGTAATGTGTTGCCTATTTTTTTTTAATAAAAGGGATGTACAACTATCAGCTGCAAATTGAGAATCTGCTCCACCCAGAGACAGACACTTTAATGTAACATAGTAAATGACAGCAGATAAAGACCTGCATGATCTATCCAGTTTGCCCAGCAGTCACATTCATTATCAAAGCATTACTGAACCAACAGTCCAATAGTATTATTACAACATTTTACTTGCTAAGTTCCACTATACGATGGCTTCCTCTCCCCCACTGATGCGCATACAATTTGAATAGGGTATAAAACAAGCATACTTCCTCCTGATCCATCCTTGCCATTTTCAGGGCTCAGACAGTAAAACGTCTGCTTTTCTCTGGCCCTATTTCCCAGCTACTAGAGTTGCTGTTGAAACCCACTCCAGCTCATTCGTATGGGACACAGACCACAGAGGTCTGTCCAGCATTGGCTACACTTCTCCACAGCTAGAGCTGCCACTTAAGCACCGCTCTTGTGCGTCCTAAACTAATTCATAGCTGCTGATATGTAAGTTTTAGTTTGATACTATCCTCTTTCTATTTAGGGATCCTTTGTGTCTATCCCATGCATTTTTGAATTCAATCACAGTTTTTGTCTCCACCACCTCCAGTAGGAGGGCATTCCAGGCATCCACCACCCTTTCCATGGAAAAGTATTTCCTGATGTTATTCCTAAGTCTGATCAACAAAGCAAAGTTGAGACACCCCTACTCTTGAAAGCTCCTCGTGATTTTTTTGGCTATTTGTTATTCCTAAGTCTACCACCCTGTAACCTCAAATTATGTCCTCTAGTTTTTCCGCTTCTCCGTCTCTGGAAACGTTTTGTTTGTAGATTAATACTATTCAGGCATTTAAATGACTGTACTGTATCTCCTCTATCCCTTCTTTCTTCTAGGATATACATTCAGGTCTTCAAGTCTCTTCTCATGTGTCTCTTGGAGCAATTCAAAACTGCCAGTGCTCCCGCATACCCTGAACAGCGCAACTCAAACTTACAGCGTGCTGCATCGCAGTGGGAAGCAGAAAATATACTGTTTCTTCAGTAGCGACCAAATCACAGAAGTGGAAAGGACAGCAATGTCCCATGAAAAGTCACAGGAACAGGAAGAGAGTGGGAACAGAATCATGTACTTCAAGAAACAGACCAAGGATGTTCAACATAGGTATAAAATTTATTAAAAGATGACTCTACACGGTACCATGTTTTGGCACTCAAGTGCTTTCTTCGGGAGTCTCGGTAATCGTGTATGCAAAAGCTTTATGGATCAAGTCTTCAGAGATAAATCTATTGAAGAACTTTGTGGTCTTTAAAAAGATCTTTGTGAGGTACTGGTATGATGAAAAGTATGGCTTTTTGGGTGCCATAGCTCGTAGACTCATCTTTTAATAAATTTTATACCTATGTCGAATGTCCTTGGTCTGTTTCTTGAAGAGCCCGATTCTGTTCCCACTCTCTTCTTGTTCTAGTTTCTTCAGTAGCACCACAAACTGAAAGCTCCATTCCAGCACCAAAAAAATCCCAGGTGCCATAGTGCAATTTTTAGGCACCATGGGGACCAGGTACCTAGGGTTTGTCAAGCCCTGCTCTATCATATCTCCCCTATCTGGCCTAGCATGCCCATGACAGCACCTTCCAGCTCATCAGTGGTAATCCCCCACTCCTACCCTAGGTGGAACACCCTGTTCTTACTTTAGCTTACAACAGGGGTGGGCAACCTCGGTCCTCATGGGCTGGAACCCAGTTGGGTTTTCAGGATTTCCACAATGAATAAGCATGAGATCTATTTGCATACAATGGATGCAGTGCATACACATAGATCTCATGCACAGTCATTGGGAAATTCCTGAAAACCTGACTGGGTTGTGGCCCTGAGGCTAGACACTCCTGGCTTACAAGCTAACAGTGTAAGACAGGATTTCTTGTCCTGGTGGTTCCATAGCTAGTCAGGCTTTCAGGATATTCATGCTAAATATATATGAGATACTTTGGGCTAAACTGGTCTTCTGTGCCCCAATATTCTGGTAGAAGCGACTCCTACCTAGATAAGTGCTACTCACCAGGGTCGTACCAGGCTTTTCAGATAAAATGCTGAAAATCTTCATTGACTGTTCTGGCACTGAGTAGTGGTAGTGGATGGTCTGGGAAAGGAGTCAAGATGGAGCCACATGTTATCCAGTACTGCCAATATGCAGCACCAGTCAGGGCCGTGCCTAGGGTCTCTGGCGCCCCCTGCAGACCATCAGTTGGCGCCCCCCCCGCGCACGCACCCTGAGCCTCCTCTGCTCCATCCCCGATTCCCTGGTGCTTTAAATTTACCTCTCTCCGCCTCCGAGTCACGTCTGCGCAGCATCAGTGAAAGCCCTGCCTGTCTGACGTCTCTCCACCAGCCTTCCCTTCGCTCGTTCGTTCCCTCTGTGTCCCGCCCTCAAGGAAATGATGTCAGAAGAAGGCGGGACACAGAGGGAATGAACGAGCGAAGGGAAGGCTGGTGGAGAGACGTCAGACAGGCAGCGCTTTCACTGACGCTGCGCAGACGTCGGAGGCGGAGCGAGGTAAATTTAAAGCGCTGGGGAATCGGGGATGAAGCGGAGGAGTAAGGTTTTAAAAAAAAAAATACAACTACGGCATGGCGCCCTTGAAGGCAGGCGCTCCCCTGCGGCGCTTACCGCGCTTACCGTGTTGGCACGGCCCTGGCACCAGTACTCGGGGAAAACTATTGGGGTAAGTTAGGACAGAAAAAGAAACACTGAATGATGTTGGGCAGGACCCTGAGCAGGCACAGGGACATTTCTTATACTTTTATCCCAGGTAGTGAAAAATTTCAGGAACATTCCACAGGCCCAAACGCACTAATTTCATTTTGAGAAAGAACTGGCATCCTTAATGTTACTGCATAATTTTAAATAAGGTCAAACAGTAAACAGAGTGATGCCTGCAAACATCAGAAAATATCAGAGGTAGAGAAACATTTTTATGATGAAAAAGAAATATGTATTTGCAAAGTCAGTCCTAAGGTAAACAGCACGCACTGCAATCCATAACGAGTTTTAGCTTAGTAAAAGGAAGTGGTAGGATTAAATATACCAAACCTCTCCAGCTTTTGTTTTGCTACAAATTATTCACTTTTCTCCCAAGCTGGTTGCTCAGCTCTGAAATGCATCTCTTGACATTACCGTAGGAAGGATAAAATGGCGCAGATCAGCTGAAAGCAATTTACTCTGAAACGTTGTTGCCAGCAGGATAAGATTTTCCTTCATTCGTTTACTTTGAAATGCTTTTTTAAAAGCCAAAGTACACAACGCAGCCAAATTGCTGACATGTGTGTCTGCCTTGTACCCCAAACCCTACATTCTTTCATGTCTTCATAAGCTCCAATCCACTCTTGTTTATTTAAAGTGCACAGAACACTTCAGAACCATTAAAGCTCATGCTTTATAATACATGAAAAAGTTTCCTTTGAGGGGGTGGGGTGGTGGCATTCACTATTTACATACATAGATACCCTGGAATGCCAAGATTCAAAGGAGATGGGATTATTTCCCTGTGAGGAAAAGCTAAATCAGCTAGGGCTCTTCAGCTTGGAGAAGAGACAACTGAGGGGAGATATGATAGAGGTTTGTTTATAAAATACGGAGTGGAGTGGAACAGGTAGATGTGAATCGCTTCTTGTTTACTCTTTCCAAAAATACTAGGACTAGGGGGGCATGCAAAGAGGTTACTAAGTAGTAAATTTAAAACAAATCATAGAAAATATTTCTTCACTCAGCAAGTAATTAAACTCTGGAATTTGTTGCCAGATAATGTGGTAAAAGCAGTTAGCTCAGCAGGGGTTTAAAAAAAAAAGAGGTTTGGATGATTTCCTAAAAGAAAAGTCCAGAAGAAAATCCAGTGCATATTCTCAGATAAGCAGCATAAAATCTGGTTTGCTGTTCTGGGATCTTGCCAGATGTTTGTGACCTGGATTGGCTATTGGTGGAAACAGGATACTGGGCTTCAGGGGCAGCGGAACACCCCCAGCTCCGCCCTAGAACCTCACCCCATACTACTATTAATTGTAATATCATTTCTTCTATTCATTCTTCATATGCATGGTATATAAAACCTTAATACATAACGTGTGATATAATTGTCAAAAAAAATCTTTTATCCTCTACCTTTTAAGACACTGCCTATCCTGCTGGATGGTGATGGCACAAGGAAAGCAAGTTTGATCCAGTGAAGACTAACTCAAAATAACCTGTTCCTTAGCAGAGCCCTAGTATTATCATATTGAAAATGCGACCATACCATGCGTCTGTGGTTATGTTCCACTAATAAGTTAAACGATTAACTGGACTTCTTAAAAGGATTATATAAACTTTGGATGCATGACTAGGGAAAGAAACCTGCACTATTTATTCAATATCACAATTCCTCATGTCCAGCCACAAAATAACTTTTTAGGGTGGATAGTGTTCACAATGAGCTCATTTTATTATCCACTAGATACAGATAAGAGTTTTTAGTTTTGGCACAATATAAGTCATCACAAGAACAAAATATAAGAAAACCAATGGACTGCATTAGGGATTTATAGCCCATTTAGTTATGCTTAAACAAAAGAGATCTAAATGAAACAAACTATTTAGGGGTCCTTTTACTAAGGTGCACTGAAAAGTGGCCAGCACTGGTGTAGACACGTGTATTGGATGCACTCAGGTTCATTTTTTAGCGCACCTGCAAAAAAGGCATTTTTGGGGGGGCTGAAAATGGAAGTGCGGCAAAATGAAAATTGGCGTGAATCCATTTTGGGCCTGGGACCTTACCACCACCCATTAACTTAGCAGTAAGATCTCACGCATTAACCGGGCAGTAATTGTCTGTTAGCATACAATGGCGATTACCACTCGGTTAGTGCCACGCACTGGAAAAGTTCCAGCATGTGTAGTGGGAGAACGTAAAAAATGAAATTATCGCCCGGGCCACATGGTATTCAGGTGGTAATTCCAAATTGGCATGCATTGGGCGCGTGTAGGCGCCTATGCGGCTTAGTAAAAGGGCCCCTTATTTTTATTTTGACATAAAACCACTTGTCTCTGAAACATGTTCAAAACAGAATAATTCATCTGTGCATCTAAAAGGTAAACTTCTACAAAACAGATGAATATGTGATCCCATCAGGCTTATTTTCGAAAGAGAAAGACGCCCATATTTCGATCCAAATCGGGAGATAGGTGACTTTCTCCCAGTGGGCGCCCAAATCGATTTTGGGCGCCTCCAACTGCAGTCTGTCGCGGGAATGGCCAAAGTTGACGGGGCGTGTCGGAGGCGTGGTGAAGGCAGGACTGGGGCGTGTTTATCGGCCGAGGAGAGCTGGGTGCCCTTGACCGATAATGGAAAAAAGAAGGGCGCCAGTAGCGAGAATTTGGGCTGCTTTTTTTGGACCCTTTTTTTCATGAACAAGTCTCCAAAAGTGCCCCAACTGCCCAGATGACCACCCGAGGGAATTGGGGATGACCTCCCCTGACTCCCCCAGTGGTCACTAACCCCCTCAAACCAAAAAAAAAAAGAACTTAAAATTTTTTTTTCCAGCCTGTATGCCAGCCTCAAATGTCATACCCAGCTCCATCACAGCAGTATGCAGGTCCCTGGAGCAGTTGTTAGTGGGTGCAGTGCACTTCAGGCAGGTGGACTCAGGCCCCCCCCCCCTACCTGTTACACTTGTGGTGGTAAATGGGAGCCCTCCAACCCCCCCCCCCCCCAAAACCCACTGTACCCACATGTAGGTGCCCCCCTTCACCCATAAGTACTATGGTACTGGTGTAGAGTTGTGGGGAGTGGGTTTTGGGGGGGATTTGGGGAGCTCAGCACCCAAGGGAAGGGAGCTATGGATTTGGGAGGTATTTTACTGTTTTTTTTTTACTTTTTACAAGTGCCCCCTAGGGTGCCCGGTTGGTGTCCTGGCATGTGAGGGGGACCAGTGCACTACGTATCCTGGCCCTGCCCACGACCAAATGCCTTGGATGCCAACAATACACAGTCAGAAGTAGCATCAAAAGCAATTATGAGATGACAAAGAGGGGCATAATCGAAAGGGGCATCTTTCGTTTTGATAATACGGTCGGGGACGCTGAAATCTTGACATTTAGGTCGTCCCTAGAGATGGTCGTCCTTAGACTTGGTCGTTTCTGATTTTCGGCGATAATGGAAACTAAGGACGCCCATCTCAGAAACGACCAAATGCAAGCCCTTTGGTTGTGGGAGGAGCCAGTATTCATAGTGCACTGGTCCCCCTGACATGTCAGGACACCAACCGGGCACTGAAGTGGACTTCAGAAAAAGCTCCCAGGTACATAGCTCCCTTACCTTGTGTGCTGAGCCCACCAAAACCCACTACCCACAACTGTATACCACTACCATAGCCCTTAGGGGTGAAGGGGGCACCGAGGTGTGGGTACAGTGGGTTTGTGGTGGGCTTTGGAGGGCTCACATTTACCACCACAAGTGTAACAGGTGGGGGGGGGGGATGGGCCTGGGTCCGCCTACCTGAAATGCACTGCACCCACTTAAACTGCTCCAGGGATCTGCATACTGCTGCGATGGAGCTGAGTATGACATTTGAGGCTGGCATAAAGGCTGGCACAAAATATTTTTAAAGTTCTTTTTCAAGGGTGGGAGGGAGTTAGTGACCAGTGGGGGAGTAAGGGGAGGTCATCCCTGATTCCCTCCAGTGGTCATCTGGTCAGTTCGGGCACCTTTTTGTGCCTTGGTCGTAAGAAAAACTGGACCAGGTAAAGTCATCCAAATGCTCATCAGGGACGCCCTTTTTTCCCATTATGGATCAAGGACGCCCATGTGTTAGGCACACCCAAGACCCGCCTTCGCTATACCTCCTACGTGTCCCGGGAACTTTGGTCGTCCCCGCGATGGAAAGCAGTTGGGGATGCCCAAAATCGGCTTTCGTTATGCCGATTTGGGCGACCCTGTGAGAAGGACGCCCATCTTCTGATTTGTGTCGAAAGATGGGCGTCCTTCTCTTTCCAAAATAAGCGTGAAAGTGTCCTTCGCTTATCCCCTCTCGATTAAAAATGTAATTGTGCAATTAAAGGTATGTTGTTGTTTTTTTTTACCCCATTGCAGCTCTTTGTGACTCTGGGCAAGTCACTTAACCTTCCATTAGCTAGAGCTGCAAGGAGCAGCAGTAGAAAAAAAACCAACAACATACCTTTAAATCATGTGATTAATCGCAATTACAAATTTTAATCAAAATGCAGCACTAAATGAAAGAATAAAAAGTAATGAAAAGATAGAAATACAAAATACAAACTGACAAATTAAATAATCTAAAACAGCATGCAGAATAGCTATAAACAGCCTATTTCAGAACTGCAGCCTTAATATTCAGGTGTTATGCTTGGGACAGCTATCTAGACAGTTTTATGACTGAATATTGCTGCTAATTGGGCAATCTTCAGCTCTGCTCAAGCTGTGCCATGGACTTTCCAGAACTGATCAGAGGAAATATTCAGCAGCAGTATCCAGTTAGTGCCATTGAACATTCCTCTTACCGGCACTTATCTGGGCAGGAGCTGCTCCTATCTAGGTAACTCTCTGTATTTTCCTTTCCACATTTCCTATATATCTTTTGGAGGAAGGGCTATGAAAGTACAGACTTTTCACCTTTAGTTTGGGACATAACCAGCCAATTTGGCTTTTCAGGATACTTAGAAAGAATATGCATGAGATAGATTTATAAACAATGGAGGAAGGCTGTGTCATGCATTGCTATTGTGGATATCCTGAACACTTAAATGATTTATTTATTTATTTATTTGTGGTTCATTTGTATCCCACATTTTCCCACACATGCAGGCACAATGTGGCTTACAGAAAAATTAGGAAAATTTACAATATAGAAAACAGTGTAAAGTTGACAAAGAATAAACAAGGGGAGCAGTTGCTAACAGTAGATAACTAAGCAGGTTGGGGGATGCGTTGGGAATATCAATCAGCTGAGTAATTAGGGGAGTACGTTTTAGCAAAGGAGTAGGTTTTTAGCAATTTCTTGAAGAGGATGTGGTCCATTTGTGTTTTGAGGTGTTGCGGAAGAGCATTCCAGTATTTAGGACTCCAGTAGCGGAAAGAAGAGGAGAAAATCATCTTATATTTGATGCCCTTGCAGTTTGGGAAGTGTAGTTGGAGATATGACCGTGCTGCAGGCATGGCATTCCTTGGTGGAAGATCAATCAGGTGGAGCATATAGTCCGGGGCAAGACCACAGATGATTTTGTGGGTTAAGGAGCAGATTTTAAAAAGAATACGTTCCTTTACAGGCAGCCAATGTAGGTTGTAATGCAGAGGCTCAGCATGTGGAAATAGTCACTTTCCCAAAATCAATCTCACGGCAGTGTTCTGGACTATCTGGAACTTTTTTACCTTGCAACCCGCATAAATCCCGCTGCAATAGTCAAGGTGGGACAGGACCAACCAATGCACAAGGGTACGGAACAGCTCTCTGGTAAGGAAATACCTTATGCACCGGAGCCTCCACATAGCATTAAACATTCTTTTGGAGACCAAATGCACATGATTGTCTAATTGTAGGTGCTTGTCCAGATTCACTCCTAAGAGCCTCAGACTGTTGGAAATTGGAAGAACAGAATCCTTAACGGGGAGCGTTATGTCGGATATTTGGTTATGGATGGACGAGAGTATAAGACATTGAGTTTTTTCCTTATTTAGTTTAAACCAGAACACCTGAGCCCAATGTTCAATGGTGGAGAAGCTTGCTTCAATGAGATCAGTGATTTCGGATATGGTGGTATGGAAGGGAATGAAAATGATTGGGTGTGTCCTGGGAATTTGGCTGAAAACTACTGATCTGAGCTGGGATCAGGATGGGAGCATGAATACTGCAGTTCCTCCAACCAATTCATGACAGCTGGAGAATAATTCCACATGACCAAAAAGGGATGATGAGGGTCATGTATATTTTAAATG
This sequence comes from Microcaecilia unicolor, assembly GCF_901765095.1. Classification (NCBI taxonomy): domain Eukaryota; kingdom Metazoa; phylum Chordata; class Amphibia; order Gymnophiona; family Siphonopidae; genus Microcaecilia; species Microcaecilia unicolor. The sequence continues at coordinate 263,002,889 of NC_044036.1, read as the reverse complement.
AGGATATTCACATATATAATGGATCGGCATTGAGCAGTCTTCTTATTCCTATTCATTGTCCAATCCACATGCATCCTGGGATTTTTATTTGACTCCCTTTCATTTCAAAACCAAATCTCAAAAGTTATCCAACACTCTTTCTTTAAACTCCGTCTTATCAGATCCATACATCCTTTATTAACTCCCTCTGCCCTGAACATCCTGATACATTCCTTGGATATCTCCCAACTTGACTATTTAGGCTAGTGTTTCCCAAGTCCGGTCCTGGAGTGCCCCTTGCCAGTCAGGTTTTCAGGATATCCACAATGAATATGCATGAACTTGATTTGCATACACTGCTCCCATTATATGCAAATCTCTTTCATGCATATTCATTGTGGATCACACGAAAAAGAAGTCCAAATCTCCCGTGAAAACAGAACAAAACACAAAAAAGGTGGAAGATAAACCAAAACAGACCAAAAACAAGGGAGTAAGAGCGCCAGAAAAGTTTAATAGGACCCTACACGGTCCGTGTTTCGGCCAACAGGCCTTCCTCAGGGGTCCTGAATCTGACGTTTACAGGTACACCTCCAAGATATTCATGAAACAAAAAACCAAAATACGTTACTGTTCCCTCTAATCTGAGCAGGAGTCTTCAGTATTGTGTTTTCAATCACTAGGGACAGGTGGGTTCCTTGGAGTCCTGCAGAGCTTTCCTCGAAGGAACCCACCTGTCCCTAGTGATTGAAAACACAATACTGAAGCACCACTTCCTACTGCAGCAGAACAGCTGGAGGACTCCTGCTCAGATTAGAGGGAACAGTAATGTATTTTGGTTTTTTGTTTCATGAATATCTTGGAGGTGTACCTGTAAACGTCAGATTCAGGACCCCTGAGGAAGGCCTGTTGGCCGAAATACGGACCGTGTAGGGTCCTATTAAACTTTTCTGGCACTCTTACTCCCTTGTTTTTGGTCTGTTTTGGTTTATCTTCCACCTTTTTTGTGTTTTATTCATTGTGGATATCATGAATCCCTAACTGGCAAGGGGTACTCTAGGACCAGACTTGGGAAACACTGATTTAGTCTTTTAGCGTGGTGGACTTTGGTCCTGGGGAACTGGGTTCGATTCCCACTGCAGGCATAGGCAGCTCCTTGTGACTCTGGGCAAGTTACGTAACCCTCCATTGACCCAGGTACAAATAAGTACCTGTATATAATATGTAAGCCGCATTGAACCTGCTATGAGTGGAAAAGCACAGGGTACAAATGTAACAAAAAAAATCAAAAAAAAAATCAAAGATCAACCTTGTTTTAAATTAATCCAAAATACTGCTATCAGAGTCCATCATCTAAACAAATTTGATCATGTCACTCCCCATCTTAGATCCGCTCATTGGCTCCCTATTTCTCATCGAATCACCTATAAAATAAATAATTCTATTGATATTCAAAACTCTAGCTGCTTCCAGGGCCACCGAGAGACACAGCCGGACCCAGAGCAGAACTGGACCGCCACGTGTTCCATTACCTTTCTGTCTCTGCCTTCATGGGGAGGGGGGCCCGGGACTGGCAAGACTCTTCCTGTCTGCCTGCTCCCACGGTCTGTCCTCTCCTGCTCGTGCCAGAAGTCGGTACCCGGCTGCTTGTATTAATGCGATATTGCACTAATGCAATTATCTGGGTCCTGGGTGGTGCTAGGCCTGTGAAATTTTGCCCTCTGCCCTCCTTCTCAGTGGCCCTGGCTGCTTCTGAACCTCTTTGTCTCCTAAGATATCTCACCTCATATACATAATCAAGAATGCTTAGATCAGCCCAACTTAATCTTCTAGCTATTCCATCACATCAAGAACTCTACCACGAGCACGTCAGACACGCTATGTTTTCCTTTCAAGGACCTAAGTTATGGAATTCTCTGCCTCATTTAAGACAATAGATCTCACTACCCCTTTTCAAAAAAGAGCTTAAAAGTTTCCTCTTTAACAATGCCTACACCTAACTCTTCTACTGATAACGCTATGGGTACCTAGCATTCAAGCTTCCCTGCATTCTAGTTTTTTCCACATTACTCCTCTTTCCTGTCTATATTGTAGTTCTACCTTGGTTCCTTTTGTTTCATGTCAGTATTGTATGTCAGTTCTTCCTTCCCCTATTTTAGATTGCACACCGCCCAGATGGCTTGTTGTTGGGCGGGATACAAAGTCCTAATGAAACTTGTCTTAAAAAGCACATAAAGGGTGTCTCTATAACTTTCCTGAGTTACTCAATGCGTTTGAAACACATTAATTGACACAAGCTGCGATTACTGTTATGTTTCTGCTGTAAATTTCTCTAGATTCTGAATTTGGGCAAATCTACCCCACGGAAACTATGAGAGACACTTTTTCTTCTAGGTTTCCTCTGAGACAACTTAGTTTCCCTATTTCAGCTAATGAGAGAATAAATACACTTTGCTGAGAAAGACTCACTTCAAAGATGAATGTAGAAAGACGGTAGTACCTTTAATAAGCCACCTTGCTCCAGTTGTCCTCTGATATACTTTGATGGGGAGAGAGCCACCTAAGTTAAGATACAGACAATATTGTCCATTATCTGCATCTGATGAAGCAGGTGGAGAAATCCAGAAAACCAAATGGAAAACGGATCTAAATGGAAAAAAAACGTTTGTCAATTTTACTATGCAAATCTAGCAGCAAATAATCATACTTCAAACCAGTGATGAGACTTTAAAGTCTGGCATTTGCTCTTAGGCATTTCCAGAAGGTCCAGCCACAATGCTTTAAACCAGAGATGAGTGACTGGACCTCCAGGCAATGCCCAAGAGCAAATGCCAGACTTCAAACTAGTGAAGACGGTTACTCTTCCAGGTGACACCAAAAACTCCAAAAGAAAACTGAAAGGTTGCCCTTGATGGCACTAGGACTGTCTGGCTGCAGTTATCATGTTTCAGTCCTCTCCCTAAGGTATTTTTCAACGTGCTCTTTTTTTGTGAGATATAATACGGTGCTAATCATATAAGAGTTAATAAGCAACATCGTGTGGAGATGGCATTGGTAGCTGTAGATGGTATCAGATGATAATTAGCTTCATAAGGCTTTTGGCAGCAGAGGCAGGACACCTGTATGTGTTACTTTTGAATAAACAGATATGAGGCATGTCCCTTGTAGATAGCTGTGCCAAGACTTTTACTGAAAGCAGAACATATGGTACCTTTCTTAAAACACCAAACAGTGTTCACAATAGACATTACCAGAGGGTACAAGTAAAATAAACTGTTAAATAATGAATGACTTGGGAATGCTGGCAGCTTAGTCATATGTGTGAAAAAGTCCTCTGAATATCGAATTCTTCCTGCATGCAGTTCAATCTTATATATAGACTGGTATCAGTAGAACTGACAATTAAGATCTTCATTTCACTTCAGGGAATGAGTGATTTATATACCACTTTTAAGTTAACCAATGTGTAATCAGCAGAAAATTGTACAATAATGCATATGAATGGAGGAGCTACCTAGTGGTTAGAGCAGCAGGCTGAGAACCAGGAAAGTCAGGGTTCAAATCCTGCTTCTCCCAATGAAACGTCTTGTAAAGATGGGCAAGTTGCTTCATTTTCTGTTGCCTCAGGTGCAATTATAGGGCTAGATCTAGTAACCTACAATGAGAACCTTTAACCTCACCAAGCCACCTCACTACCCACTCAATAATGAACGCCCACCATATACAACTACCCTAACAACTCTCCTCCTTCTTCCCTCTTCCCTTCCTTAATCGCTACACATTATTAACTGTATCTGATCTCCCTTCCTAATCGCTACACATTACTAACTGTATCTGATTTCCTTATATAACAATGTTAACAAATCTATGTAAGCCACATTGAGCCTGCAAATAGATGGGGAAATGTGGGATACAAAAGCAATAAATAAATAAATAAATAAACACTAATTTGTGTTAGTGTGATTAATGTGAGTTATTAGTAAATAGTTCTTATGTTAAATTGCAATACTACTGTAACACATGTTAATGCGTTAACTAATATTAGTAAATCTAGCCAGATTGTAAGCCCTGGGGGGGGGGGGGGGGGGGGGGGGGGAGGGAGGGAGGGAGGGAGGGAGGAAGGGAGGAAAATACCTATTATAGGGACATAGAAAATGGCAGCAGATAAAGACCATATTGCCTATCCAGTCTGCCCTTTCACACCTGCTCTCTCTTCCTCTCCCTAATATATCTTATGTGCTTATCCCATGCTTTCTTGAACACTATCCCACACTTTCTTTGTCTCCACCACTCAACTGGGAGGCTGTTCCATGCATCCACCACCCTTTCTGTAAGGAACTATTTGCTTACATTACTCCTGAGTCTATCTCCCTTTCACCTTCATCCTATGCCCCCTCATTCCAGAGCTTCCTTTCAATTGAAAGAGATTTGCTTTCTGTGCATTTATGCCGTAGAAGTAGTTACCTGAATGTAACTCACTTTGAGCAACTTGATTTATATCACACCTTTCTCAGTTGCTCAAGGTGAAAAACATTTAGGTATAGTAGGTGTGAAGAAACAGTGTGTTTTAAGCCTGTAAAATGTATTAGATATTTTCCTATTTTAATTATGGCCTGAAGTGTATTTCTCCTATTCGGCCAGCAGGTGGTGTTTCTTTGCTGTAAAGCTGTTATAGGGAACTGAATGTTCTTTTTCCTTAACACAAGCAGGAAGCAAGCAGCAGTATACTTTCAAATCTTGACTGGGCTCCGATTGGCCCACAAGCTCGTTTCCATTAGAGTGTACTGGTTTTGCCTTCAGTCTTGGCCAGGAAGAAAGAGAGACCAATCTCTTTGCTGAGGCTCAGTGAATTATATGTCCTGATCTTCCCAGGTACTGTTTAGCCAGTTGTTTAGTTAGTGTTATAATTGATCCATATTTCAGTTACCTGTTATTGTTTGCCTATTTGCACTATTTTGTTCCATTGTTAAATTTTTATGAGAATAAACAAAATTGTTTGTTCGCTCTGCTTGTCTGGACTGATAAAGAATCCTGGTGGTTTGTGTGTTGGGTCTGTGAGTGCTTTCTGGGAACTGTAGGACCACTGGGTGTGTGGCTCCATAAACCTAGAAATCACTGGGGATAACTGGAGAGTGGGTGACTCACCCAGAGGCGGTTGTGACCCAGTCAGTGGGAGAAGGGTGCTAGTGTAGATCACAAGTGGCACGTGCAGGCAGACCTGAGCTGTGCTGGAGATAGACCCTCTAAGTGGCAACCCCAGGTGGGTGGCTAGGCATTTCATGACAGTAGGCATTTCCCTGTCACAGGAGGGCTTACAATCTAATCCCCCGTTTACTAAACCACAGCAGTGCTGACACAGCCCATTCAAAGTGAATGGGCTGTGTCGGCGGTAACACGGCTTAATAAACAAGGGGGTAAATTTGTACCTGAGGCAATGGAGTGTTAAGGAGGCAATTCTATACGCTAGCCAAATCCAAATAAATGAATAATAAACCAGGAAAATTATAGGTCAGTCCTGACTTAATTTGGACTCTGTTTTAGAAAAAAAAAAAAAAAAAGAAACCCCCCCACACACATACACACCACACAAGTTGCAATTGTAGGGTACTCAACGTTCCCTCTAAGATACACAGGGAGTCATCCAAATGGTGTGCTACTTAGAATGACATGGGGTGTATTCACTAATGAAAATCTATATAATATGTACAGCTCAAAATAATATATATTTTGCGCTGTGAGCATACAAAAATGTGGAGCAAAACAGACCCTGGTCAATCATGCTAAAGAACTCTTGATACAGAAGGCTATAGCCTTTGTCTATTATAGGTAAAAAAATCTCCATAATACATTTATAATTTCAAAATAAGCCTGATCATTTTCAAAAGCACACTTATTCAAAATGTAAAATAATCCCATTCATCACAAAAGCAAAGTGATGGCTGGAGGTATCATACAGCCACCAGTTAAACAACATAAAGGGGCATAACTTCAATCTGTAATTCACCAAAATAATAAATCCACAATCTCACAGAAAAAGTACTTAATTTTCAGACTTGTTATCCAAGCCAGCAAAACATTTCCCTACATGGCCCCTTGTTTCGCAGACTCACTGCTTCAGGGGAATTCACTGCACCTCTCACTTCAGCCAAAATTGCTTTCAAAATGTATTCACTAACCGAAGCTAAATGCATAAACCGCCACCAAACAAATCCATGTATACGGAGTCATAAATCAACCTACTTTTTAATAACTAAACATCCAGAGCCTATAACCATATTTTCACATGAAGTCGAGTGTTTCTTTTGAATAGATGCCCTCGATGTTGAACAGAATAACAAATACTAGCATTGTTCCTTTGTAAAGTTAAGTTTTTACTTTTAATTTGAAACATAAACTTTGCCTTGAACACAAGAAATGAAGAAACCAATATAAACTGTCAATTTGTGAGGGAAAACATTACTCATTATTAACCACTAATGTTATTGGATAGATAATGAACCTACAATACAAACATACTTGTGAGGTGTGGTAAATGTTGCTTAATGAAAACCCTTGTCAGTGCCAACCTACTGAGAGGACACTGCATTTTGGTGATGGAGTTGGCTTTCCACACAATTTCCCACAGCCTGTACATTGTCTGCTAATTTCTTTTTACAACTGCCCTAATGCGAAGGAAAGAGCACCCTTTTTAATGTATAGAGTTATTTAGGGAGACGTTAGGGGTGCAAAGCCCAGAGTTACTAGAGCTAATCTAATGAATTGGTTGAGACTAGGAACATCTTGTTTCCTTTGATTGATTTCTGAATCGATCAGGTCCGAAAGTTCAGCCAAACTGGTGAAGCCTCCAAAACAAAAAACATTTTAATCTCGCGCAGTTACATGAGCATGAATGTTCTAAATTCAAATATAAATGGGGTATTGTACATAGGTGCACAAAGTTGCTATCAAACACAAGCAAGCGCTGTTTATTATCCTTTGACATGAGGTATTACAAACCAATTTCTATTCATTTGCAAAAAATAGATAAGAAGTCCAAAACTGGATGGTGGTTCATGCTCATTTGTCAGGGGCCAATTTGCTGGAGGCTATTTTGTCAGGGGCTTTTTGTCTGTTTTTTTTTTTGTTGGGGCTATTTTGTGCTTGGGCCTTTTTGTCTGGGATATTTAAAATAGACCCCTGCAAAATCAGCCCGTGACAAAAGGGCCTGCCCACAATTTGGCCCCTGACAAATAAGACCCCTGACAAAAGAGCACACCCTTGAGTATTTTATCTGCTCTTGCTGCTGTGTGCCTGATACTTCTGCCCCAGAAGCATTCTCTCTGTTGTGTTCCACCTCATCTGATGCAACTTTCTATGTCCACATAGGCAGGACACAACAGAGACTGCTTCCAAGGCCAGCTGAAGCAGCTTATTGATGCTGCCAGTGGACCATAAGAACGTTGGAGGACTGCCAGAGGGGAAGGGCAGGAGAGATACCAGACTGCGGAGGGTAGGCAGGAGGAAGAGGGAGACATGTTGGACTATGTTGGGAGGTGGGAATAGATGGGGAAAAGAGATTCTGGACCCTCAGAGGGGGGAAGACAGAGTTTTTACTATACTACTTATTTTTGTGAAGGGCTATGGGCTATTTTGTTACAGGGGCTATTTGTCAAGGGATATTTTGTTACAGGCTATTTTGCCAAGGGCTATTTTGTCTGGGTGCTGCCTACTATTCCCTTCCATCTTTCATCTACCCTCCATTACTACATTTCTACTTCTGTATTTGCTATCCTCCTCTCACTAATTATTTTGCCATCCCTTCTTGACCTGTCCCACATGGTTCTGCAATTTCCACTATTTCCCCTTCCTCTCCCCACTGTTGGAGCCCAACATTTCTTCTCCCTATCCCACCCCCTCCACTATGGCCTAACATCTCCCTATCCCTTTTCTCTACACCCCTATCATCTTCCTGTCCCATCTCTCTACCCTCCTGCCCCCTCCCATGGTCAATCATCTCTCTTCCTCTCTCTCCCCTCCATGGTCCAACATTGCTCCCTCTCTTTCCTGCTGCTGTCCCTATCCCATATAAACCAGCATTTCTGCCTACCTCCTCCCCTTCCATTATTCAACACTTGCCTCTCCTTCCCTTCCTTCCCTGGATCCAACATCTTTCTCTTTCTTCACAACTGCCCTCCCATCTAGAATCTATCCCTTCCTCCATCCCCACCACTCTTGAGTCGAACATCTTTCCCTCTCTCTTCCTTCCCTCTACCCATTGCCATCTCTCTCTCCTCCTCCCCTGTTCCCAGGCCCATCATTTATTCCTCCACATCCCTCCCCCGGTCTACTTTAAAATAGCTCCAGAGGCCCTTTGTGGTCCCCCATCTCTTCCCCCTTCTTGCCACCCCAATCCAAGGTCTCCCTCCCTTCCCTGCCTACCTTAAATCATGTTCTTGTTTACAGGGGATCGTTGCCGCTGCAGCAATTTTACTATGTTGCCTGACTGCCCCAGTGCTGTTTCTCTGCTGCCACTGCATTCCAAACAGGAAGTTGCATCAGAAGGGGGTGGACCACGGCAGAGGAACAGTGAGCATTGGGGCAGTCACAGGCAGCATATCAGAATTGCTGCCATGGAGACAATCTCCTGTCAACAAAAACAGGATATAAAGTAGTCAGGGAAGGGAAGGAGACCTCGGATTGGGGATGCAAGAAGGGGGAAGAGATGGTTGACTGTGGGGGCCCCTGGAGCTGTGGGGCCAAGGGCAACTGCCCTATTTGCTCTCCCCTAACACCAGCCCTGCATATTGAGGTGTTAGGTTTGCCCAAAAATGTAATGGAGGAAGTAATTTTAAATATTCAATGGCGCCCTTGGCAGCAGGAATTTACATGAAAGCTATCTGAACATAGTGAAATATTGTCTACAAATGATTTCAATAACTGGAAGTGTATGTGGTTTAAAAATTCTTTATACAAAAGTAGTGCCCTACATAGTAGGATTTAAGAGGAGTTTGTTTTGTTATGGAAGATTCATAGAGAGCAAAATAGGGCTTTAAAAGAAAAAAGTAAAATGATAAATGTTTACAGTATTTTGATAGCGAAATTCCAGCAACAGAGAGATTATTAGTGGATTGTATTATTCTTAGGGCCCTGTTTACTAAGCTGCGCTGTAGGCGCTCAAACCTTTTAGTGAGCGATAAAGCTAGAGACACCCACAGGAATATAATAGGTGTCTGTATTGTTAGCGCATGCCTACAGCGCGACTTAGTAAATGGGGCCCTTAGATTGGTGGGGCCCTTAGATTGGTATGAATGTGAAGAGTGCATGGTTAATATTGAGGGAAGGGTATTTTATGTATATTTGAGATATTGAATAAAGAATCTTTGCAATTAAAGATATGAGTAACAGTTATAATTGCCAATGAATATGCATGAGATCTATTTACATACAATGAAAGCAGTGCATGCAAATAGATCTCATGCATATTCATTGGGGAAATCCTAAAACCAAGACTGCATTGTGGCCCTCAAGAACTGAAGTTGGACACCCCTGGTCTAGCACATGAGGAGCAGGGAACTGCTCATGCATGCTTTAGTGTGTATATTAGAGAGCTGCATGGGAACGGGGTTAGTGGGATTCCTGTGGGGATTCTCTCCTGGTCCACGGGACTTCCATAGAGATCCCCTCCAGGTCTGCGGGGATAGACGTAGGTCCTGTGGGGTTCCCGTGGAATTGTAGTGCCAGGCCAGCCTATATACCCTATCCTTTCCTTGTACCATGGCATCATTAGCACTAAAAATAATAACGGATATGGTAGACAGCATTGAAATCCCCATAAGCACTGAAAGGAGAGTTAAGCTGGGTTATTTTACCACAATTCGGGTTATTTTAGCATAGGGGTGGGCGGGGATGGAGGAGATTACCTGCAGGGACAGGTGGGGATGGAGGAAATTCCAGTGGGGATGGGTTAGATTCCATCAGGGATGGATGGGGACAGGTGAAATTTCTGTTCATGTGCAACTCTCTGTTTTTACAGCAGACTCATTTAGCACACAACTGTTTTTAGCAGAGATATGCTACAGTTTTATAAATAGGTGTGATGCTAATAGCATACAATTGCTCTGAATACAATGGCCGAATTGTGCCTGGATAGTCAATGCTGGCATCTACATTAACATAGGAAATCTTATATACTATATTGACCAAAGGCTCAGCATGGTTTATATAAAAGGGGCTAAAAAATATACAATATGTGGTTAAAACAGAGATCAGTAGTATAATTATTGTAACGAGAAAAAAGTCAAGCTTTCACTTATTTCCTGAATCTGAAATAATAGATTTCCAACTGAATTTCTAATGGTAAAGAGTTCCATAAAGGCACTATTGCATGGGTGAAAAGTCTCTTAAAAGTAAGTGCCAACCTAGGTCTAGAAAAAAGATGGTTGTTGTAGTTTATTTACATGCAATAGCCTAGTTGTAGACCTAGAAGTCTGGATCATAATTAATGACACAAGCTAATCAGGGCAGAAACCATACAAGATCTTAAAAGTCAGACAGAGAATTTTAAAGTGAATTTACATATCTGGACAATCAACGGTGGTATCTGGATAGTTATCCGATTAGCTTAGACAGCTTTTTTCTGTCCTAAGTTAATGGATTGTTAGGAGGGCACCACCACTGAACAGTGGTAAATACCCTGAAAACTCTAGGCTCCACTCCGATTCTCTCCCCAGACTACCCTGGCACTAACCAGACAGTGCCGTGGTGGTCTCTCTAGATTTTCAGTAGCTCTAACTGGTTATGAGGTACAATAAATCTGGGAATCTCCCACTGAATATTAGCCCCAGTATTTTTTGGTGGGTATGAGCCAGAGTTAAGTGCATAACACAGTAAATGGCATCAGATAAAGACCTGACTGGGTCATCCAGTCTACCCAATAAGGCGGCCAGAGCTGCACCTGCCACTCTGTGCAGGTTACAAATAACTTTAGACTCCTAAATAGATATTGATAGCGTCAAATATGGATTATACTTAAATTATAGAGGAAAAGCCTCAATCCTGGCGTGTGCTCCTTATGTTGTATAACAACGTTGGGGAGCACCGCCCGATCATCACTGGCTCAAAAACCTCTATTAAGTAACCCACTTCTATTTTCTTGTTTTAATCAAATTAGATTTCATGGGTACTTAGCTTGCTGCTAGAAAAATTTCTGGGCAGTCCCACAAACGGAATACAGTCATATAAACCCCGTCCACGGCCCGACTTCGGCCCAAGTTTCGCCTTCTTCTTCAGGGTCCGTGGGTCAATCGACTGTATTTCAATCGGCACTAAGCTCGCTTCTGTGACTGTATGACTGTATTCCGTTTGTGAGACTGCCCAGAAATTTTTCTAGCAGCAAGCTAAGTACCCATGAAATCTAATTTGATTAAAATAAGAAAATAAAAGTGGGTTACTTAATAGAGGTTTTTGAGCCAGTGATGATCGGGCGGTGCTCCCCAACGCTGTTATACAACATAAGGAACACACGCCAGGATTGAGGCTTTTCCTCTATAATTTAAGTATAATCCATATTTGACACTATCAATATCTATTTAGGAGTCTAAAGTTATATGTGTGTTGATATATGAAAGATTTGACTGCCTATTGCTCCGTTTGTGATTATTACAGGTTACATATAAGCAATTTTATTGGTTACCATGCCTATATATAAAGGCGCTTCTATATGATGCTGCAATCTCATACAACCATGCTGATAGTCTGGAGTAGTTTTACTATTATAGCCTCCGCATAATCACATTCATTATGATAATTAAACCAACAATCCAGCCATAATGCTAATTAACAACATTGTATTCACTAATTTAATACCCACACTCATAGCTATGATACAAATGTGCAAATTTGATCCTGACCTCTCTTTGCCATTTTCAGGACACATAATGTAGAAGTCTGTCCTTATTTCCCCAACTACTGGAGTTGCCGTCAAAGCCTACTCCAGCTCATCTTTACCTATCCTTCTGCCATTTTGTGGACACAAACTGTAGAAGTATGTACAGCACTGGGCTTACTTCCCAACTTTTGGGATAGCTTTCTAAGTGCCACTCCTGTCCATCATAACATATCAGCCAAGATATCATTTTTGTTTTGATTTCATCCTTTTTCCATTTAGGGATCCTCTGAGTTTATACCTCGCATTTTTGAATGCCACCACTGTTTTTGTCTCCATTACCTCTACCGGAAGGATGATCTGGGCATCTAGCACCCTCTCTGTGAAATTGTATTTACCAATATTATTCCTAAGTCTACCATCCTGCAACCTCAATTGACAACCTTCAGGTGTACCACTTAGCTATCTCTGGAAAAGATTTGTTTGTATATTAATACCTTTCAAACATTTAAATATCTGTATCATATTTCCCCTACCTCTCCTTTCCTCTAGAGTATACATATTAAGGTCTTCAAGTTTCTCATATGTCTTTTGGTGCAAACCCCATACCATTTTTGTCGCCTTCCTCTGAACTGCTTCAAGTCTTTATGTCCTTAGCAAGATATGGCATCCAAAACCGAACACAATACTCCGGGCCTCACCAATGACTTGTACGGGGGCGTTAACCATTTCTTTTCTTCTGCTGTTAATGCCTTTTTCTGTGCATTCTAGCATCCTTCTGACCAGGGGCGTAGCTACGGGTGGACCTGGGTGGGCCCAGGCCCACCCAATCTCGGCTCAGGCCCACCTAATTTTATGCGCCGAAAGTGGACACCAGCTCAGCAGCCGCTATCAAAGCCTTAGTTTTTTCAGCCGCAGCAGCCCACTCAACCACCACCTACCTGCTTTCTTTTGGCCGTCGGCACTCTCACTGGCAGGCGGCAGCTCCTTGGACAGTCCCAGTCCTCCCCTCTTCGTCCCTCCGACGCTGTATGCCTGCATTACCGCTATTCCCCAAGAGGCGCCGCTCTTCAATCTCGTGGTGCACTAAAGTCTAGCGGCTGCTCTGGGATTGCACGCGCCATGCTGCTGTACTACTGCCCGCAGCGCACAGCACGATGGCGCCGCACGCAGTGCTGCATGGGAAAGCTGCTGGCTTGAATGTGTCGCGGCAAGGGTGTGGCTGCCAGTCTGTGCTTGCAGTGGGCCAGGTCTATGATTTTCAGTGGGTCAATCACAGCAGCAGCAGTAGAACTTCCCCCACGGCCCCACAACACTGCTACAGGAGCCAGGTAAATACATGTATTTTTAAAATGTGTAATTGTACTCATAAATGCTGGCTGGTGGTGGTGGGCTTCTGGGTGGGTTAAGCACTTCACTGCCTAGGGCAAAAAGGTATATTTAATGATTAAAATATACCTTTTTTTTGCCGTAGGCAGTAAAGAGCCTACCCCCACCCAGAAGCCTCCACCAGCCAGAATTTTGATTACTCTTGATTACCCTAGCATTTTGCCTTGGGCAAAAAAAGGTATATTTTAATCATTAAATATGCCTTTGTAATCAAAATGATGGCTCTGGTGGTGGGCTCTTCACTGACTAGGGCAAAAAAAAGGTATATTTAATCATTAAACATATCTCTTTTGCCCTAGGCAATGGAGCCCATCCCCACCCAGAAATTCACCAATAATAAATTTTAATAGTGCCCAGGTTAATTTTAAAAAAGTTGTCTTTTTCTCTCATTTTGGTGGGTTTTTGGGTGGGGATTGTCTCTGCAGTGCCTAAGGTAAAATAAGAAAAAAAAAGTGTAGGTGGTTTGATATGGCATAATGTAACTATATTTTAAAATAATGTTTTTTTCACATTAAGGGTATATTTACTAAGGTGCGTTAGCGTTTTTAACGTGCCTGTAAATTTAAGCCACGTTAAATGCTAACACGCCTATAGATTTCTATGGGCACATTAGTGTTTAACACATGTAAAACATTTACGTGCGTTGAAAACACTACATAGCACTGCTTAGTAAACCTAGCCCTAAGTATGTATGTGGTTTATGTTGGTGCAGGCAAGAAACACTACTTGTACATAGTGCCCACCCATATTAGCTCTGGGCCCACCCAAAATGTCAGGTCTGGCTACGCCACTGCTTCTGACTGTGGTCACAACCTTGTCAAAATGTTTCATCACCTTGAGATCAGACAGACACTCATCTCAAGGTCCCTCTCTTGATCTACGGATATTACAGTCTCTCACCCCATAGCATAAATCCTTTGGATTTCCACCCCCTAAGTGCTTCAATTTATATTTCTTCACATTAAATTTTAAACTGCCAAACATTAGTCCATTCTTCTAATCTTTGTAGATCACTTCTCATATTGTCCACTCCCTCAGGGGTGTCCACTCTTTTGCAAATCTTTGTGTCATCTGCAAAAAGGCAAACTTTTCCTTCTAACCCTTTGGTAATGCCACTCACAAATAAATTGAATAGAATTGGTCCCAGCACTGATCCTTGAGGCTCTCCACTTCTCACCATTCTTTCCTCTGAGCAAATCCCATTTATCACCACCCTCTGTTGTCTGTCAGTTCACCACTTTGGGTACTAAGCCCATTCACTTTATTTATGAGCCTTCTGTAAGGAACTGTGCCAATGGCTTTGCTGAAATCCAAGCAGACTACATCTAACATGTGTGCTCGATCCAGTTCTCTGGTCACCCAGTCAAAGAAAATCAGATTCATTTGGCACAAATTTCTTTTGGTAAAAACCATGTTACCTCAGATTTTGTAATCCATTGGATTCCAGGAAACTCACTATCCTTTTTTTTTTCAGCAGTCTCCATTACTTTTCCAACCACTGACGTGAGGCTTATCAGCCTGTAGTTTCTTACATTTTTTTCTGTCACCATTAAGAGGGACCACATCTGCACTTTTCCAGTCCTGTGCAACCTCTCCAGTCTCAAAGGATTTATTAAAGAAATCTCTAGAGGACTCTGCCAGAACATTTTCAAGCTCTCTCAATATCCTGAGACAGATCCTATGGCTTTGCTCACTTACCCCCGTTTAATAAGCCATGTGGCAATGCCAACACAGCCCATTCGAAGTGAACGGGCTGTGTCAGCATTAGCGCATTGCAGCCTCTAGCGCTACTTAGTAAAAAGGGAGGGGGGATAGTTTTTTTATAAACACTTTCTTTTGTGAATGGTGAAATATCTATGCTAGTTCCATATATGCCTTGGTCAGTTGACCAAGGACCTTATCCAGAATTTTCTTCCATGAACACAGAAAAGAAGTACTTAACATGTCCACTTTAGTCTCATCACTCTCCACATAGCAGTTTTCAGCATCTTTCAGTTGTACCATTCCTCCTTTGACTAGTATATCTAAAAAAAAAAAAAAAAAGTCTTGTCACATCTCTTTTCATCTCTAGCCATCTTTGCTTGTGCTTTTGCCAGCTGTATTTCTCTCTTCACTTCTTTGAATTTTATCTGCTATTCTTTTCTGTGTTCCTCTTCTTGTGTCTTTCTGTATTTCATGAACACCTTCTCTTTGCCTTTATGCTTTTCAACCACTTGCTTGGAGAACCATATTGGTTTCCTTTTCCTCTTGTTTTATTTTCTTTACATAAAGATTTGTTTCCATTTTTATAGCTCCTTTCAGCTTGGACCACGTTTCTTATTTCCTCCCATCCCGTTTGCTCTTTTTTCAGGTACTCCCTCGTTTTACTAAAGTCAGCATGTTTGAAATCCAGGACTTTGCATTTTGTGTATTTGTACTCCACTTAAGCACTTACATTAAACCATACCATGTAATGATCACTGCTGCCCTGGTGGGAACACCCTGGAAATTAGATACACTTTCCCTATTTGTGAGTACTAGATCTAGCATTGCCCCCTTCTCTCATGAGCAGAGCGTTTTCAAAAGCACCCACAATCTCTCTACTTTTTTCCAATTCAGCAGATAGGAAACACCAATCCACATCCAGCAGGTAGGAATCTCCCAGCAACAGTATCTCCTTTCATTCCCAACCCTTTGATATTTATAAACAGTTCTTTATCCAGTGTTGGAGGTCTGTAGATGACACCCGTATGGAGAGAGGTTCCATCTTCTCTTTCCAAGATGACCATATCGCTTCCTCCTTTCCCCCAAGTCCCCTTAAGTTTAGTTGCTTCTATATTTATATATATATATATATTTTTTTTTTTTTACGTACAGCGCTACTCCTCTACCATTTTGGTCAAATCTATCCTTCCTAAATAGAAGGACACACTCCTCATCTGGTTCAGGAAGCTGGTAGTCCTACAGCATGCCATGCCTAATAGTATTGTGAGTATTTACTTCCTGGTTGCTGCACTTCCCTTTTATAGCCCTAGATGGGGCACTGACCGATGACCTCATTTCCTGGCTAGGGATATATAAGGAAGAGCTCTAACATTCCTCCAGTGCATTGGCAACATGCTTCCAGAATTGTGCCTCTCCAGTGTTCACTGCCTGGCCAGTTCCTGCTTCCAGTCCTACAGCCCTTCTTGTTCTTGTCTCCATCTATTGTTTCCTCTTCTTGGCTGTAGTGGGGGCTGTGATGGGGGCACACAGGGCTCTATTCAGGCTTTGTACTGCTACATTCATTCAAGACTACTAGCCTCCAAAAAAGACCTGGTTTGAGGTTGACCTTTTGCCCAGACACCATTATGCATATATAATATATATAAATATTTTCTAAGTATTCATTAAGGACAGCTGTGCAAAAGTCATCCTGATGCAAGTGATGCCTCTGTTAGAGTTCTGCAAGATGCTTAATTTTAAATTTTGATTGAGAAAATAATTTTTTTAATTTTATCCTCCTTTGATTAGCACCTATGTCCAAGGTTTCCTAACCACTAGTCCTTCCTGCAGCAGTATGAACACTTCAGAGGCTCCTGCCTCTATTCACACATCTCCGACAATTTAATGAAAATCATGACATTCTTATTTCAGATCTTTGAAACTGTTCCAAATTCATTTTATTAAAATGAAGGCATATTAATTTGACATAACGTATTAAATTCAAAGTAAACTAAGGACAGGAGACTCTGTTCTCCAAATGGATACTTTAAAATCTTTTTGATTAAAATGGAAATCTCCATTGCTGTGTCGTCTTAATTTATTGCAGGGTTCCTGGAAAAAATGATCGCCTGACCAGAATATAGTCTCATGACAGTATGCTTACAAATGACAGACCTTTGGGAAATGCACAGTGAATAAAATGAAAACCAGATTAATTGGTGGCTGATTACAAACAATGTTAGCATCAATAAGGATGATGTCACGCACAGCGCACTGAAGCTTACGAGATTCACTATTACTTATCCGGCAAGAGAGATTAATCAATTAAGTGCCATTTACTTGTTTGTGCATTAGCTGTTTCAGATAGGAAGACTGTCATTTTGAAATTAAAAAACATGAGCTCAAACTAACTTGTAATTTTGAAGCAAAGGCGCTGTAAACAAAACCTGCATTTTGTTCAGATCTAATAAAACAAAGTGACTGATCTGACTGGTTAAAGCAGTATTAAATTCTGTCCAAGCATAAGAGCATAAGTGATGGATTTTCCAATTTATTTTCTCTTTGTTATGTCCAACTAAATCAATGGTGCACATTGTAGCGTGTGGGGAAATGTGCTGAAGTTTATAAAATCTTTCAGCAATTAAAGAAAAAAAAACTTCTAGAGCTTTGCTGGCTGATCTGCCTGAGAAACCAATAATGAATATTTGAATAGCAAAGTATTTAGGTTTAAATAAAGATATACTTTCATTTTTTCATCTCAGACATCAGATTCTAATTGGCATGGCCAGCTGGTTCCTTTCTGACAATACTGGTTATAGCTTAACTCATTCCATGTCTGGGTTTATAATTCTGTATTCCTAAGAGCACAAATTCATATTTTATTATTACTACTGGATGTTCGCAGTGTTGTATACTACTGTTAAGTATTCCTCTCCCAAGGAATTTACAGTCTAAGGCTAGGGGCATGAAGCAACGAAAGATAGTATCTTGTTCAAGGTTACAAGGAGTGTTAGTAATGGGATTTAAACCTTGGCTTTCCTGGTTCTAAGCCCACTGCTTTAACCATTCAGCCAGAATAGATTTATGCACACTATCAGGGGCAATTTAAGGATTGGGACGTCCCTGACGGTATTTTTGAAACGAAAGATGGACGTCCATCTTGTTTCGAAAATACGGGTTTCCCCTTGACATCTAGATGTAGGAAGCATCTCCATAAGTATATGGCCCCTGTTTTGAAATGACAATTAAAATGTCTGGGCCTCTCCAGATGTTAAAATGCTGCCTTTTACATTTGAGGAAGCTTCTAAAATAAGGACTGTAATCTAAGTGGACTAACATAACAACCATACTACTTTATCCAAGATGAACTTTCCCTCAAAAGCAGGACTACAAGTTCAAGCATGCCTAATTCAAAAAACCAGGTCTGGATCTGCCAGCTGGCCACCCACTATGTATTTGCTTTTCTCCTTTCCACTGAGGAACCCAACAGGACCAGTCCAACCATCAGGCCACCTTAGGTGACTCTTGGGCAGCAGCTTCCTGTGGGCAGCAAAGAGCAGCTGCACTCAGGCCCAGATGCATCAACCAAACGTTAAAAAATAAGAATCGTAAAAGTGCTCAACGATTTTAAAAAAACGAGGAATGCACTACAAAAACACTCCAGAAATGTTCGGATCGGTATTGCAAAGTAGGATGTATCACAGAATCGTTAAACCAGTCGTTAATCAGCGCCTAAAGCATGCGCAGAGCAGCCCAAGCGTTATGCTGGCTGCTCTGCGCATGCCACAAAGGCCCAGCTGTCAAAACAACAAAAACAAAAACCCACAAACACATGTGTTTTGGGAGGGGGCAAAGGCACTCGTCATGAGTGTCCTGTATGGACGCCTTGCCCCCCCCCCCGCTGCTCCCTGCTTCCCCCCCCCCCCCGCACGAAAAATCTCCAATTTTAGCAGCCCCGGGCCGGCCCTCCTCCCTTCCTGTATTCTCCCACAGTAGCTCCGCCTCCTGCCATGCTCCGGTCCCGTGCCCCGCCCCCGCTCCCCCCCTCCAACGACCCCCCCCTTGCCTTACCAGCCCGTGCAGCGCCTCTCACCTCTGCTGCACGGGCAAGAACAGCTGATCGGCAAGTCAGAAGGCCTCCTCAGACGTCCCTTCTGACTCGCTGATCAGCTGTTCTTGCCCGTGCAGCAGAGGTGAGAGGCGCTGCATGGGCCGGTAAGGCAAGGGGGGGGGTTGTTGGAGGGGGGGAGCGGCAGCCACGACCAAAGGGGGGGGCGGCGGGGGCGGGGCATGGGACCGGAGCATGGCAGGAGGCGGAGCTAGTGTGGGAGAATACAGGAAGGGAGGAGGGCCGGAACGGGGCTGCTAAAATTGGAGATTTTTTGTGCGGGGGGGGGGGGGGGGAGCGGGGAGCAGCGGGGGGGGGGGGGGGGGCAAGGCGTCCATACGGGACGCTCATGACGAGTGCCTTTGCCCCTCCCAATCCTTTTTTTTTTTTTTTTTGGTGCTGAGGGAGAGGAGAGCAGCGGCGACCTGGGGCGTCAATAAAGGACACCCCTGACGCGTTTTCGCCCCCCCCCCCCCAGTTATTTTTTTTATTGGATTTTATAAACTTCTAGCAGACAGACAGCCCTAATGAGAGGTACAGACTCTCGTTAGATTTCACGGTGTTCTCCTGCGTTAAACGAATCGGAAAAGGTTAGTGCATGTCATTTCAATGGGATTTGTAGAAGAATTGCTCATCTGCATTCAGTTTTCGTTAGCTGCTACTGTCGTAGGAAAATAGGCTTTAGTGCATGGAAAGGATAGGAAATTCTTCCTTGAGGGCTCATTTAACGATGAAAAACGTTTAGTGCATCTGGGCCTCAAAGCAAAATAGGTCCTGAAAGCCACACAAAGAGCCACCCACACCTACTTTAAACTGCATTGTGTGATGATTATTGAGTTTAATTATCAAAACCTTTGGAAGACTGCAGGCTAGGGTCATGAAAGTTAACTGGGGAGTGGGGGTAGGGGGGGGGGGGGAAGAATAAAGCTCAAGGTTTGCCTAGGGCACCAATTACCCTTGTACCAGCCATGTCTTATAATACAGCAGTTGGCTAGCACAAAGATTCTCAACCCTGTCCTCAAGGACCACTGGACCCAGTGGCGTAGCCAAGGGTGGGCTTGGGTGGGCCCAGGCCCACCCACTTTGGGTTCAGGCCCACCCAGCATACCTATAATGTGGCTGGCAGGGATCCCCAAGCCCCATCAGCTGAAAACTCCCAACAAGTGTCCCTCCTGCATACCTTGTAAGTAGCAGATCTTCGCCTGCAGTGAGCAGTGACATACATACTGCTCGCACCGGCCCCACAGCCTTCCCTCTGATGTATTTCTGCCTAGGCGGAAACAGGAAGTTGGATCAGAGGGAAGGGTTTGGGGCCTACATGAGCAGTGTGTATTAGTTGCTGCTCACTGCTGGTGAAAATCTGCTATTTAAAAGGTATACAAGAGAGGGGGGTGTTTGAGAGACCATATGGCATGCAGGCGAGAGAAGGAGAGACCAAATCACCTGTGGGACGGGGCGAGGTTCTTCTGCCCACCCATCTTGGGCCCAGGCCCACCCAAAATTGGGTGTCTGGCTACGCCCCTGACTGGACCAGTCTGATTTTCAGGGCATCTGCAATGAATATGCATGAAATATTTGCAGAAATTGGAGGCAGCGCATTCACCTATTGCTCACATACATTCACTGTAGATGGCTTGAAAACTAACTGGCTACAGGATTCTCCTGGAAAAAGGTTCAAATTCCTGCCATCTACATACCATTCAACATCAATCTGAATCATTCTGTGAGTTCCACTGGAAGTGAGTCCAATCGCAAGGGCATATACTCAAATGTTACCTTGTTTTTAATTTCAACATATAAGTAACATCTTTGTTTGCTTTTGTGAAATTTCTGCATAACTAAGGAGCCATCCTGAAGATTCGTATGCCATGGTCAGTCAATCTTGATTTGATATACCGCTCATCAAGTGAACATCTAAGTGATGCACAGGAAAATTCTTAGGAAAGCGGGAGTGAGAAGGGGGAACAAACAAGAGGAGGCCGATGCTAACAATTTGGTGGCTATAAAATAGCAAATAGAACAAAAATATATTAAATAAAATAAAAATTACAATGCACATTATAAAATGTTATAGAAATGTTAAGATATGATAGGATGGGAGGAAATTATCAAGACAATCAAAGTGCAGGATAGTGAGATGCTGCCAATGGGCCAGGGCCAGGGCAACAGAAATGAGGAATGGCTATAGCACAGACAAATTTAAAAAGGAAATAGAAAGCTGGAAGTGTTCGCATTTGTACGTTAATTACGAGCACTTTGGATGACAAACAGAGGATTTACTTTATAATCTAAAGTACAGTGAATGTATTTGTGAGTGGTGGCTCTCTTCCACTGAAAATATGCACATTGTACACCATTCCATATCCCACAAAGTGTGTTGATCTTGTGGGGCAGGCCAAGAATTTCCTTTTCAGTTTCAATTTAATTAAATGGGAGCCTCTCCAGAATGATTTTGGGAAATGTTCTTTGTATCAGGAGATGCTTACATCATAGAATGGACTTCATTGCATCACTGTTACAATTGTATGAGATCTTAGCCCCTCTTTGGGTTTCTCTCTGCTTAGAGGACTGACTGGGTTCCAGGTCTCTGCTTCCATGGGTTGCGAGGGAAACCTGGCATGAATTCTCTGACAGGTGGAAGTTTATTCAACTCCATTGCCTTTGTGTAGTATTCATACAAATGAGACACTCCAGACAATGAGTGTGGTTTTCCAAAATTAAAATCTTTGCTGAAAATGTTTCTTTTTCAAATCAATCTCTAACAAACTTTAAAAGCAATTTGGTAGAAAAACAATGTACAGTGGAACAAGTACAAAGCTTTTCCTCTTCTGCTTTTCCCTCACTGTTCCCTCTAAGCTAAGCGGGAGTCCTCTATCTAGAATCCTCCCAGTGAGGGTGCCGTTTCAGTATTACATTTTCAATAGTGAGGGACAGACAAGTTGTGCAGAACTCCAGGGAACTTACCTGTCCATAGAGATTGAAAACATAATATTGAAGCACCACCCCCTACTGGTAGCAATGCAGTTCTCCCTTTCCTCTGGATGGATGAGACTCTTTTTTCTCTCTCTAAGATTCCCCAATTTCTCCAGTGCTTATAAGCTCTTCTGCTCACAGAGATTCCTTGGACTTCCGATTGCACCATGTTGTAACTGTCAGAAAGGTAAGCTAGCCCCAGGCCAGACTGGTGATTGTGCAGACCTGAGTGGTCACATAGTTTGCATTAGACATCTAATATAATAATTTGCTATGTGAACGTTCTAAAGTGTCTCACTGGGATCGTAACCACCTGCTGACGTCACTGGCCAGCAGTAGAACCCTGCTTGCCTGACGTCAGCAGGGGGTTACGATCCCAGTGAGAGATATGTATTGAAGAACAGCGGGAGCGGGCAGAGACGTCCCTACGTGCACGTGGCCCCCCTCCAAAATCGCCAACCCCCCTCTGCTACCCTCCCCCCCCCTCTTACCGGGCTCCCGGCGTCAACAGTGAAGAGCCTCGCGAGTCTGCTGCCTTCCCTTCTCTTTGCTCTCAGCTCTGACTCTGGTCCCGCCCTTGCGGAAACAGGAAATGAGGGCGGGACCAGAGTCAGAGCTGAGAGCGAAGAGAAGGGAAGGCAGCAGACTCGCGAGGCTCTTCACTGCTGCCGCCGGGACCCCGGTAAGAGGGAGGGAGGATGGGAGGGGAGGGTAGCAGAGGGGGGTTGGCGATTTTGGAGAGGGGGGGAGATGTGCAAGTAGGGGGATGGGGCAGGGCCAGTATCGGGGAGGGGAGGGCCGCGGGTGGAGGCATCGCAAGGACGTGTCTGTGAGACAGAGAGGAGGGGGGACTGGAACTAAGGGGAGGGACAGAGGGAGGGAGAGAGAGAGAGAGAGAGAGAGAGAGAGGGAGGGCCTGGAAATCAGAAGGGAAGAAAGGGGGCCGTGGGACTTGGAGGGGACAGAGGGCGAGAGCGAGGGAGGGAGAGAGGGATAACCTTGCTAGCGCCCATTTCATTTCATACCGAAACGGGCCTTTTTTACTAGTATAATTATAAAACGATTGTTTTTTAAGTTTCAGCATATGTGAACTGTATAACTAATGCTGGTCAGATTATGCAAGAATTAGTGCACCTTGAGCACTGCAAATAGTAACATTGCAAGCTCTTCTGGATAAGGATTTAAATATATAAATATGAAAATTTGTATGAAATATGTATGGATTGTTTTTTGTATAATATTATTTGTTCATCTTTATAACCCATTACCTCTTAGTCTGTGTTATACGTTAATAAAGAAGAAACTAGAATATTCTGACAGGATATTGCTAGCTACCAGAAGAAGGCAGGGAACTAAGATAGCACTAGATGTATGTAACACAGGAGCAGCAAGGAGGGTGGGACAGATGGTCAGAAGCCGTGGTGGAAACATATAGACAGGCATATGTGAAGGATGGAACTGATAAATAAGACAACCTATAAAAGAAGGACTCACCCTTAGGCTCCTGGGAGCTGAGTATCTCCTAGATCCTAATCCTAATTTTTCTTTTCTTATGTTTTAGTAGCTGCTTGCATACTGCTTTGCTTCAGCTCATTGTCTGCTAATTGAAGTAAGAAAAATAAAGAGACTATTGCTGAAGTTGATTACTGGTTGAGTGGGAATTCTTGGATAAGCCTTCCCTACTATAGAGGCGAGAGGAAGAAGGTAATCCTCCATAGTAAGTGTTCAGGAGGGCTGGTCCCTTCTATAACAAGCACTATGGGCGTAGATTCAATAAATGGCGCCCAATGTTAGGCACCGGGTTGATGCATTTTAAGTCTATAAAGGTAGTTCTACGCTGAATTGTCTTTATAGAATACTAGCTTAAGTCATTTTAGTGCCTAACTTTAGGTGTGAGCATTTACGCCTGCCAATGGCTGGTGTACGTTCTCACACATGATTACTGTCAGGTGCAAAAATGGAAAATAGTAACATAGTAAATGACAGCAGATAAAGTCCTGAATGGTCCATCCATTCTGCCCAGCAGTCACACTCCTTATCAATTCATGATTAAAACAACAATGAATGCTTTTAAATCCTGGAGGAATTAGTGGTTACTGAGGATGGGTAGACTAGATGGGCCATTCGGCCTTTATCTGTTGTCATGTTTCTATGTTTCTAAGTCACTGTTGGAATGGAAGGTAGCTTTCTCTACTAAACAAATATTTAAATTGATTCACAGCACAGAGCTTCAAGAGTGTTCGTTCTCAGTTCTTCACAAGGTATACTTTACACAAGTGCAACTGTTTAAGGCAGGAAGGATTAACACACCAACCTGTGTTAAGTGTGCTGGGGGAGAAAACACTTTTTTTTTTATCATGCAATATGGGAGTGTGCGCTTATACAACAGTTTTGGACAGAGATGGTGCTTTATTTAAGTACCTTATTGGGAAAGAGAATGCACTTCCTCGTTGAATTGATATTGTTTGATATTTCTGTTGGACTGGGTGCAGTGGGGAAATGACAAAGTGTTGATTCATAAACTAATAATGCTTGGAACCCCCCCCCCCCCAATCTATATTATGTTCTTGGTGAGTCCCAAATTCTCCATCATAATGGACCTGGAGAGCCCGTGTTCATTATTTAATAGTTCTTAAAACTTTCTGTTTTAAGGATTTTTACTCTTGGAAGTGTTTTGTATTGTACTCAGAGTGAAAAATCAGTAAAATTAATAAAATCATTTGATACATAAACCAAGAGTGATATGAAATACTTGATCATGGTCTTTCTTTGGTGTTTCTGGGACATAAGACCAGTGCGTTTTTTCTAGTGAAAAATGTTCCGGTACTCAAATGACAGGCTACCCTTCAGGGGTGGGGGGATCACTGAAGGACCCACCCCACAACAGCCAGGCCCCCTGCAACCAGTCACAGAATCTATGACAAGGCAGAATTGGTGTGTAGAGCCTGAGCTCTTTCCTTAAAACTTGGGGACCATGGGCCAATTTTAGCATACAGTGGAAAAGGTGCCGGTACTCAGTACTCCCAAGTACCTCCTCCAAAAAAACCCTGCATAAGACCATAGAAGTCTGCCTGGCACTGTTCTTATGTTCCAACTATTGGAGTTGCCATCGAAGCCCACTCCATATATCCAATTCCATCTTGTCATTTGCGGGACACACACCGTAAAAGTCTGCCCGGCACTGTCCTCACATTCCAGCTACTGAAGTTGCTGTCGAAGCCCTTTCCAGCCCATCCTAAACCGAATTGCCATATACAGGACACAGCCTGTACTAGTATGCCCAACACCGGCCTTGGTTCTTCACTGCTGGAGTCACCATCTAAGCACCACTCGACATCCACATACATGCAGTCATTTAAAGTTGTTGTTTTTTTTAATCACTGCCCAATTAAATATGATAGAACTCACTAAATATCAATATTGTATATAGTGCAGCCCTAAATCATATACAATACACACTCTTTTTATATAGGGTAAAAAAAAAGACTTCAGTGGTTTCAATGGCCCAGAATATCATAGGCACATTGAACCTTATAATCTCACCACCATCTCTAGTAAAAACCCTGTATTTTTTTAGTGCAATTTTCTCATATGATATATAAAATTCTAATAAACCCTAACACATTTACAAGTTGATCATTTCATTCTCAATTTAATAATTGCATTCTCAATTTTCAAAACCCATTAATATATATAGGCCCGATAAGCAAGTACAACACTTATCTGGTGGGAAAGGCTGTCCACCGTCTATTTCGCCATTCACGGCTTCATCGTGAACCAATACAAATAGACCCCTCCTTCTCTGAGCAGGTCACATTAATCCATGTTGTAACTTCCTACAAACCAAAGATAAAAGTGAGAGCCCTTATACTGGTTTCACATGTGAAAAAATCCTTACTATATAGAAGTACCACAGCCCTATTCAACGGCTAGCAAACAGACCTTTATATATTAATGGGTTTTGAAAATTGAGAATGGAATTATTAAATTGAGAATGAAATGATAAAATTGTACAGGGGTTATCAACACCTCTTTTCTTCTGCTGTTTATGCCCCTCTCTATGTAGCCTAGCATCCTTCTGGCTACAGCTACCGTCTTTGTCAGTGTTTCATCGCCTTCAGATCCTTGGACACTATCACCCCAAGGTCCCTCTCCCTGTCTGTGCATATCAGCCTCATCTCCTAGGACATACGGCTCCCTTGGATTTCTACTCCCCAAATTAATCACTCTGCACTTTGCATTAAATTTTAACTGCTAAACATTAGATCATTTTTCTAACTCTGGGGCATTCACTCTGTTACAAATCTTGGTATCATCCACAAAAAAGGCAAACCTTACCTTTTAACACTTCAGCAATGTTGCTCACAAGTATATTGAAACCAAAACCAAAAGAAAGAGAGGGAATCCAAAGTGAACAAGGTGAAAAGAATGCAACAAGCACAAGGAGCATTTTGAATTCTCCTTCCTCACTCTTCCCTTCCCTCCATCCATGTCTAGCATTCCTTCTCTCTCCCTTCCCTCTCCTCCATCCATGTCCAGCAACTCTCCTCTCCCCTGCCTTCCCTCCAGCCATCCATACCCACCCAGCGATTCTCTCCTCTCCCCTGCCCCCTTCCAGCCATCCATACCCACCCAGCGATTCTCTCCTCTCCCCTGCCCCCTTCCAGCCATCCATACCCACCCAGCGATTCTCTCCTCTCCCCTGCCCCCTTCCAGCCATCCATACCCACCCAGCGATTCTCTCCTCTCCCCTGCCCCCCTCCAGCCATCCATACCCACCCAGCGATTCTCTCCTCTCCCCTGCCCCCCTCCAGCCATCCACACCCACCTAGCGATTCTCCGATCTCCCCTGCCCCCCTCCAGCCATCCATACCCACCCAGCAATTCTCTCCTCTCCCCTGCCCTCCTCCAGCCATTCATATCCACCCAGCGATTCTCTTCGTTCCCCTGCCCCCCTCCAGCCATCCATACCCACCCAACGATTCTGTTCACTCCCTTGCCCCCCTCCAGCCATCCACACCCACCCAGCGATTCTCTCCTCTCCCCTGCCCCCCCTCCAGCCATCCATACCCACCCAACAATTCTCCTCGCTCCCCTGCCTCCGTCGCAGCAGCTGCAGTGAAAGCCCATCTCTTGCCTTCCCTTCGTTTCCTGTCAGTGTCCCGCCCTCGCGGAAAGAGGAAATGACATCAGAAGAAGGCGGGACACTGACGGGAATGAAGGGAAGGCTAGAGACGGGCTTTAACTGCGGCTGCTGCAATGGAGGCATCAACAATTTAACCCCCCCCCCCCCAGAGCAGCAGGGGATGAGATAAGCATGGCTTGTGGCGCCCTCCTGCCATGCTTACCTCACTTACCGCCGGGTTGCGCCGCCCCTGGGAGCCGGCTCGCCTGCCACAACAACCAGCTCGCAAGAACTTTAAAAATTTAACAACCGGCTCTTGCGAGCTGGTGTGAGCTGGCTCCAGCACACCATTGAGTATACCAGAAAGTAGTTATTCATATAGGAAACTATGTGAATAAACACTTTCTGGTATACACAATTCAGAAGGCTCCTTGTGTTTGATGTGATCTCTCATAAATATATTGAACAGAATTGGCCCCAGCACTGATCCTTGAGTCACTCCACTACTCACCTTTCTTTCCTCTGAGTGAATTCCATCAACCAGTTTCTAATTCAGTTCACCACTCTGAGTTCTAAATTCAGCCTATCAAGTTTATTCAAGAACCTCCTATGAGGAACTGTGTCGAAGGCTGTGCTGAAATCTGAGTGTAACCTTGGTCCCGCTCAAACAGTTCTGGGTGCTCTTTGGGGTAGGTACCTAGACCAGAATTTACAAAATGTGTTAAATTTGTTGAGCTGGGCATAGGGTGGGGCCAGGCTAATCCTGGTAGGCGGGGGGTGGGGGGGGGGGGTGGAGGTTGCCACCATCTTTCAATTTTCACCATATAGGCCCATCAAGAAATCCACACACACAAAAAGATAGTTTTTTTAAAATAAAAATTCAATAAACTTTATAAAAAAGAAAAAGAAGGGGGGGGGGGGGGAGGGAAACACTAGTCCAACAAGTGATATGCAGTTTTAACAGTGAATCTTATTATGTATAAAATCACAGTAAGCCTAACTTTACAGTCTACCTCAACTTTTTGTCTTCCTGGATGTCTGGGCTTAGTAGTGCCAACCCATTCCGCCTGGCAAGACAACTTGGGGCTACAGTCTGCCTGTAGAGAGTTATGGCAGGCATCCTGCTGGGCTATTCCTTAGCTGCCGGAATGAACTGAGGATTGGCTCAGTCCTAGAGGTGTGGTTCCCTTCACCTGCTTCCAGCCAAAATAGGCACCTTCCTTTTCCACTCACGGGACTCCCTTTCTCCCCCGAGTCCTCACACTTAAGTCTTTGCTATTGAGCAAAGGTAAGCTCCTCTTTCCTTTAAGTGGCAGCCCCTGTTATTAATGCCATACAGGATACTCTTTATTCCATGGGTCCTGGCAGGGAGTATGGGCAACCAAAGACCACGCTGTCAGTAAGGCAGATGCTTTTATTCCATTCAAACCTCATCATCATGCATAAGAACACTGTCAATCATATTTTCAAAATATTCACAACTTTATCAGTCTCTCAACTCAGCCCACCGTAGGCAGCTCTACTAACTCTTATTACCATAGTAACTCCCGAGGGTTACACAAGTAGATTACATCTAAGGCATGTCCTTGATCCAATTCTCTGGTTGCCTGGTGAAAGAATTCAAATTTGTTTGGCACAACTTACCTTTGGTAAAACTATGTTGCCATTGGATTCCAGGAAATTCACCATCCTTTCATTCAGCAATGCTTTCATTACTTTTCTAATAACCGAAGTGAGGCTAACCAGCCTGTAGTTTCTTGCTTCTTCTCTATCACCACTTTTGTGAAGAGGGACCACATTTACTTTTCTCCAATCCCATGCAACCTCTTGCCATCTCCAAGGATTTATTAAACATATCTTTAAGAGGACCCGCCAGACCCTACCTGAATGCCCTCAATATCCTGGGATGGATCTCATCCGGTCCCATGGCAGTGACGTAGCTAAGAATAGACCTGGGTGGGCACAGGCCCACCCATTCTTGCCTCAGGCCCACCAAGTCTAGTGGCCCCTCAAAGAATTTCATTGGTGGTGCCTCACTCCTCTCTCTCTCTCTCACGGCAACTGCCCATCTCTCTCTGGCTCCTGTCTACTTTTGAGACATCATCTGCATAAATTCCTTTAAGTGGCCTGCACCAGCCCTGTAGACTTCCCTCTACTGAGTCCTACCCTAAATGACATCACTTCCTGTTTCTTCACTGGCAGGGACATAGTGGAGGGAAGCTTGCAGGACCGGTGCAGGTTGCTTATAGGAATCGCTGCTGACGATCGCTTGGAGGTAGACTGGGGAGGGTGGGGTTTCAGAGAGAGATGGGCAGATGCCTGGTAGGGAGGAGGAGGAGAGATGACAATTGCAGAGGCACAAGGAAAGGTTTTAAGAAAACCTGTATGTATTTATGGGGGTGAGGGTGGGAAGGGCCCAGGGAAGGGTCCAACCAGGTTAAGTCAGAGTCCATCCTAAATGGCACATCTGGCTACGTTCCTGTCCCATGGCTTTGTCCACTTTCAGTTTTTTGAGTCAGTCATAAACACTTTCTACCGTGAATGGTACGATATCTACTCCATTCTCATATGTACCTTTGTCAACTGATCGTGGTCCTTCTCTAGGATTTTTTTCTGTGAACACAGAAGTATTTCTTTTTAGCATATCCACTTTTTCTCATCATTCGCCACACAGCAGTCCACAGCATCTTTTCAGTCTCAGAATTCCACTTTTAGCCTTCCTTCTTTCAGTAATGTATCTGAAAAAATTTGTGTCTGCCCTCCTTACATTCTAGCCCTTTGTTCTTCCACTTGTGCTTTCACCAGATGTATATCTCTCTTGGCTTCTTTCAGTTTCATCCGGTATTCTTTTCCGTGTTCCTCTTCTTGAGTTTTTCTATATTTTGTGAATGCCAACTCTCTTGCCTTTATTTTCTCATCCACTTATATGAAGAACCGTATCAGTTTTCTTTTTCTTTTGCTTTCAGTTTACTCTCCTCACGTAAAAGGTCAGTAACCGTTCTTATAGCTCTTTTCAACATGGACCATCTTTCCACTTCTAGTATATCCTCCTACAGGGCCGTGCCAAGGGTCTGTGGCACCCCCTTGCAAGGAATCGGGTGGCGCGCCCCCCCCCCCGCAGGGGATTGGGTGCCGCCGCCCCCCCGCAGACAAGCGGTTGGAGCGCGCCCCCCCGTGAAGATGATCGCTGTCCTCTCTCCCCTGCCCTCCCGCTCCCATGTCCCAACTGCCCGCCCTCTTCTCCCCCCAACAAAATCTCTTTTAAATTTACCTCCATCCGGCTGGCAGGGCAGCGAACGGCGCAGCGTCAGTGAAGGAGGCAGCGCTCCCGACGTCTCTACTAGTCTTCCCTTCGCTCAATGTCCCGCCTTCTTCTGATGTGGAAGGCGGGACATTGAGCGAAGGGAAGACTAGTAGAGACGTCGGGAGCGCCGCCTCCTTCACTGATGCTGCGCCGTTCGCTGCCCTGCCAGCCGGACGGAGGTAAATTTAAAAGAGATTTTGTTGGGGGGAGAAGAGGGCGGGCAGTTGGGACATGGGAGCGGGAGGGCGAGGCAAGCATGGCGCGGTGGGGCGCCCCCCAGAGGACGGTGCCCCCTGCCACACTTACCTCGCTTACTACGTTGGCATGGCCCTGTCCTCCTATCCCCCTCAGCTTTCTCTTTAGGGTACTGTCAGGTTCTCAGGTTCAAAACACACAGGCACGGACTCTGGAGCAATCGTGAGCCCTTGGGCTGCTGACAAGGAGCGGCAACAGCAGGCAAAACCCACCAACCAACACTGGGCTAGCACACCAGCAAAGGCAAGGACTGTAGATGCAGACAAGCGAGCCAGAAGACACGGACTGGAACGCATGGGACTGGTACGCACTAGACTGGAACGGACCGGACAGGAACTCACTGGACTGGAACACCCTGGACTGGAACACACTGGGCTGGAACGCACTGGACAGGAACACACGGGACTGGAACCAGGCTTCACCTACACTTGGCCACAATTCCTCAGGGGTTGAGCCCCTGGGTGCAGGCAGCCGGCAGGACTTGGAGGAAAACTGGTACTGAAACTAGCAGGCTGGAACACCAGGAAACTCACACTAGAAGGAACACTAAACAAAACTGGCCAAAACAGGGTTCAGGATAGGAATCAGGATTTCGAAACAGGCTAGACTGGAAGGAAACTGAAAGCAAGCAGGGCAGACGCAAGCAGGAGGGGAACTGAAGCTGAAGACAGCCAGCCACGAACAGAGGAAGTACAGATACTATATAGGGAGAAGGACTTCCAGACAAGCTTGACTAACCAGGGTAGGGTGGAAGCCCAAGGTGAACAGGGAACCAGGATACAGAAGTGCCCACAGGCAACCAGACAAAAGCAAGGCTGAAGTGCAAACTGCACTGGGGAATCAGGTTCTCAGACAGAAGGGAAAGGAAGCCCAAAGCAGACAGGGTTCAGAAGTGCCCACAGGCACCTAGGCAATAGCAGGGCTGCAGTGCTAACTGCACAAGGGGTTCAGGGTTCTTAGACAGGAAGGAAAGGGAACCAACAGAACTGGATTCCAGAAAGGAATCATGAGACAAATAAACAAGGAATACCTACTAGGAACATAAACTAGAAAGCAAGGCTAAGCAAGACAACGCAGAAGTGCAAACTGCAGCAACACTAACCTGGACCTTTTGCGTTTGCAAAGGCCCTGAATGGAAGAACACCACTTCCTTATCAAGGCCCCGACTGATGATGTCACAACTACTGGACACAGGCAGGAAGCATACTGAAGCACAGAGAGGCTTAGCACACACAGGTGCAGTATAGTGGAGTAATTAGAGACATGCTGGAAGCAGCCAGCACACAGAGACAGAGCTGACTCAGGAAGAACAGACAGAAGCCAGCTAAGAAGCTGACCACCAGAAATAAGGTAAGTTTGAGAGGGGTCACGACCACAATCGTAACAGGTACTTCCCATTTTACTAAAGTCAGCAGATTTGAAATCCAGGACTGAGTTTTGAATGGCTGCCCTTCACTTTAGTTGTTGTATTAAACTAAACGGTTTGATGATCAGTACATCCCAGGTGGGCAACCACTCAGACATTAGGCGCACTTTCCCCATTTGTGAGCACCAGATCCAGCATCATTTCTTCTCTCATAGGTTCCGTCACCATTTGTCTGAGCAGAGCACTTGGAAAGCACCCACGATTTCTCTACTTCTTTCTAATTCCACAGATTGAACTTTCAAATCTGCATCCAGCAGGTTGAAGTCTCCAAGCAACAGCACTTTCCCAAGTTTTGGATATCTACAACCAGATCTTCCTTATCAAAGCTAATTCAAATATTATTAGTATATTGGCCCCCCTGAAAGTTGGGAGCAAGTGGAAGCAGTGTTCATGAGTTTGTTACAACTGATTGTGTCAATAATGATGACATTTTGTTGAATGGAGATGTCAACCTTCACCTTGACAATCCTAATAATCATAATACCAAGCAACTTCTTCACTTTCTTCATTTGTGACAATTCCCAGACTTAAATGGCTAATCTTCTCATGCCAAAGGTCATCAATTGGGTATATCAGCAAACACGCTTGGAGACTCATTTAATTTTTCCGTGTTTAATCCACAATGGTTGCCGATTCCTTGGTCAGATCATAGCTGCCTCACATTTACATTAAACTGGATGAAAGCTACATTTTACCTTAAAACAAGGAAAGATTATCACATCTTTCAAACCAGAGGTAAAATTGATCCTATAAATCTTTGGTCAAATGGGCAATTTAGCCAACTATTTTTCTCTCATCCATCCATTGACTTTATTCAAAAATTGAATGATACCTGTAGCATAGTTCTAGACAAGATAGCTCTGATCAAAACCAAATCCTGATCAAAAAATCCAGACCTAATCCGAGGTTATCTCCCTAGTACAGTGGAAATCTCTTAGAAATGAAATGAAAATGCAGAAGATATGATATAATTTGGTCCAAAACTAAAACTAATGGTAATTGGATAAATTGGAAACAGCTCCTCAGAGAATACAAACATACGATTTCCAAAGCTAAAATTACTTATTACTCTAAATTCATAGGTGAAACAAAAATTAACCCTAGAAAACTATATGCTTTAGTTAATTCATTGCTGAATACTCAACAGGTAACCTCCATAAATGAATCCGTCCCTTCCAGTGCACTTTGGGCTCAGGCCCACCCAGTAGCAGCACACCTATGATGTGGCTGGCAGAGATCCCCAAGCCCCACCAATCGAAAACACAACTGTCTCTCCTGCATACCTTGTAAATAGCAGATCTTTGTCTGCAGCAAGCAGCGACTGATACATATGGCTCGCACCGGCCCCACAGTCTTCCCTCTCATGCATTCCCACTTATGCAGAAACAGGAAGTTGCATCAAAGGGAAAGCTGTGGGGCCAACATGAGCAGTGTGTATTAGTTGCTTCTCGCTGCTGGTGAAAATCTGCTATTTAAGTGAGTATGCGAGGGCGGGGGGATGTTTGAGAGACCATATGGCATGCAGGTGAGAGAGGGAGAGACCAAATCACTTGTGGGACAAGGCGGAGTTTTTCTGCCCACCCATCTTGAGCCCAGGCCCACCCAAAATTTGGTGTCTGGCTACGCCCCTGGTCCCTACAGCGGACCAATTGGCCTATTATTTTGAACAGAAAATAACTAAAATAAAACAAGAATTGAAAAACCCTTCCATCTCATTAGAGCAATTCCTTAATTTACAAAAATCACCCTTTTGCTCATCTATGAATAGAAATTGGTCGACATTTCAACCTATCACATCAAATATACCAAATCACAATGCTTGCATGACTTCCTGTCCTAATTATTGTCTTGTCTGCAAGGTAGGTGAGCCCTTAGGTCCCGCGAGGCCCCGAGGGACCTCAGAGGACAGCCGTGCAACCCCAAGTCTTCACCCGCGGCGACCGCCGTTCACCAAGGGTTGAGCTCCCAGCTGCAGGCGGTCAACGGGACTTCAGGAACCGTGGGGTGCCGAACTGACCCGGACAGGGACCAGGAGAGCAGAGGGCAGATGGAGAATGAGGACATCCACGGACAGGCAATAGTTCTGGGCCGGCAGCTAACAGCGTAGTCAAGATCAGGCAAGAGGTCGAGACAGGCGGCTAGCGGGGAAAACCAGGAACAGTCCAAAAGTCAAAACCGGAAGAACAAGGAAAACAACGGAGCACAGGAACCAACGGAGACTGGCCTCGGGAACAGAACCTGAAGCAATGTTCTAGCTCAGTCCCCTTCCTTAAATACTATACAGCATCAGCCGCCCCGCCCCCGTAGGTACAGCCGACCAATCCGGACCTGGTTATCGACAGAGCCTTTCTGATTGGCTCTGTCCGATTCCCCAGGTGGGACCACCAACCTGGCCTCCCAATCCAGCACCTCAGAGGCAGAGCTCCGGGCCCTCGCGCCCGGAAGAGAAGAAGACGCCGGCCATCGCGCATCGGCGCCGCCTCCTTCAGCAGCGCAAACATAGCCCCCACAGCCGGCAACCAAGAGACCGGCGGCCGCAATCGCCAGCCTCTGGCCTCGGCCGGAACGGCCATCACCGCGGCGGGCCCCGGCTCCCCGCTGCGGCCTCCGGACCGCCGACCCGCGCCGCGGTGGACGTCGGCTCCCGCCCCCCGCGGCGGAGGAGCCGAAAGGAGCGACGGACGCGACAATTATCTCTTGAAACCAGCCCCTAAGGTTTTAATTGATCACCTACATTCAAGTCTAACTTTAATGTTACCTCAGGGTATATTCCCTACTTGCAATGGTAGCATAATCTTAACTCCGATTCTGAAAAATAGTCAAATTAGTATTGTTTCCAACTACAGACCAGTGACGTCAACACCTTTATTAGTCAAAGTTTTCGAGGGGCTAATCACTCATCAATTAATGGAATATCTTCAGCATCGTTCAATTCTACATAAGGGTTTCAGGCCCTCATATAGTACTGAAATTGATCTTACTACATTAGTAGACAATCTTAGATGAGAATTAAGCTTAGGCAACAAAGTTTTAATTCTCCAGTTCAACATGTCTAGTGCATTTGATACAGTACATCATGACATCCTTTTAAACACACAACTATTATGGACTCTACTGAACTGTCTTGAAATGGTTCTCTGGATTTTTAAAATCCAGGCCTTACCAAGTTAAGCAACTGAGTACTATCTTGTTGTCATGGGTTTCTTGCAGTAGAGTGCCTGTCACGTCTGTGGCCGTGACCACCCTCATACTTACCCTGTTTCTGGGAGTCAGTGGCTGTGCTGGCTTCTGCTTGTCTCTGTGTCTGTCTCTGTCTTACCGTAGTTTTTCTCTGGCTCTGTGTGCTGATTGCCTTACTGGACCTCACCTGTGTGGGCTATGCCTCTTCCAAGATGGCTGCCGCCTCCTCTATGCCAGTATCCAAGATGGCCCCTGCTTGTCTTTCCTGTGGGCTCACTTCCTCTGTGTGTCAAGCCTCTGTTTGGAGGCAAGGAACTTCCTGCTTCTGTCCTGCTGGTGGTGACTCATCAGTGAGTTCCTTTATAAGGAAGGCCTGTGCTTGCAGTCAGGGCCTTCGCATGGTGTCATTGTCTGGTGTCATGCCCAGAGGCCGACAGGTTAGTTAGTGTGTTGCTGCGCTGCTTCTAAGCCTGTCTTCTGTGTGGGCTTGCCCTTCTGTTTAGTACCTGTGGGCTGCTTGCCCCTCTGTGTGGGCTTGCCCTTCTGTTTAGTACCTGTGGGCTGCTTGCCCCTCTGTGTGGGCTAGTGCCCTTCGGTTCTCAGTACCTGTGGGCTGCTTGCCCTTCTGCGTGGGCTGCTAGCCTTCTGCCTTTAGTCTGTGTTTAGAGCCTGCTGTTCAGCCCTGGTTTCCCCGTCTGTGTTTGCAGCCTGCCTTACTCCCTGCTTGTATATTCTGTGTGCACATCCTGAACCTTGTATATCCTGTGTGCACATCCTGGCTGCTAGTCCTTCTGCCTTCGCTGTGGAGGTAGCCTCTGCAGCTCAGTCCGGGTTTCCCCATCTGTGTTTGCAGCCTGCCCTACTCCCTGCTTGTATATTCTGTGTGTATCTCCTGAACCTTGTATATCCTGTGTGCACATCCTGGTCCCTGCTTGTTCGTCCTGAGTCCTGGTTTTGGCTAGCTAGTGTTATCCGGTTTTCCGCTCTGCCTAGCTACCTTCTGTCCCGTGTGTCTACTTTGTACCTTGCTTGTATATCCTGTGTGCTTATCCGGATCCCTGCTTATGTATCCTGATTCCTGTATCTGTCTAGCTAGCGTGTATCTTCTGGGGGATTTATCCTGTTACCTGCCTCGACCTAGCTAGTGGGTTTGCCCTGTGGGTATTCCCTGTCTCCCCTTCTTCCTTGCTTGCATGTCTGCCCTAGCCCCTGCTCCTGATAAGCTTCTGTCTGTCTAGTCTGTCTGGTGTGTCTGGCTTAGCGGCTGCATGCAGCGCTTAGTGCAGTCTAGTATTGTTCCCTCGTGTTTCCTAGACCCGAGGTGGGTCCTCTGGATCTTCAGTTCCGGCCTTGCCCTGCAAGTCCTGTCGGCCGCCTGCACGCTAGAGCTCAACTCTAGCGGAAAGGTGGCTAAGTACAGGTGAAGCGGTTCCTGTTCTGCCGGTTCAGTTGCCTACTTCCAGTCCAGAGTTCCGGTCTGGTCCTTCCGGACGTCCAGTTCCAAGACGGTCTTGCCTGCCTCTGCCGCTCCGCGGCAGGGGCCCAAGGGCTCACGATTCCCAGTGCTGCCTTGAGGACCTGACGGCATGCCAAGGCCCTCGAGAATGCGACAGTGCCACAGGGTTCTCCTCTGTCATTTATTTTGTTTAATATTATGATGATCCTTTTAGGCCATTTGCTAGAATCAAACAGGTTTTCAGCATTCATATATGCTGATGTTACAATTTCATCAAATTATTACATGAGATTGCAAACAAAATCAAATGGAATTCTGGGCTCTTAATTCCAAACTGAAAATACTGATAAAACAAAATTTGTGATAGTAACTAGCCCTCATCACCCAATAACCATCTCAAATTTTAGGATCAATAATTACTGTGATAAAACAGTGAGTTTTTAAGCCTGTGAAGCTGTCTTAATTAATTCTTGAAGTGTATTTCTTTAGTTTGGCCCACCTTTTTGCAGGCTCAATGTGGCTTACATTATGCCGTAATGGCAATCACCATTTCTGGAATGAGAAATACAAAGTATTGTTACATTAAAGTTCATAAATGTTAAGGTAAATTATAAAATAAGTTGGATAAACAGTTCATTTCAGTCATAAGAGATAAAGGGGTAATGTGTTAATGTTCATTGGTGACAAATTGATTGATGCAATCAGGTGTAAAGAATTTGGCTTTATCTGGTTCTGTTAGAGTTTTGATGGAGGTCATTTATGATGGTTCATTATGGTATGTCTTCTTGAACAGGTTGGTCTTTAGTAACTTCCGGAAGGCTGTTAAGTCGTGCACTATTTTTAAGGCCTTTGGTAGTGCATTCCACAGTTGCGTGCTGATGTAGGAGAAGCTAGATGCATATATTGATTTATATTTAAGTCCTTTGCAACTGGGGTAGTGGAGGTTCAAGAATGTGCGTGCTGATCTTTTTGTGTTCCTGGTTGGGTAAGTCTATGAGGTCTGACATGTATGTCGGGGCCTCACCATGAATGATTTTATGAACCAGGGTACAGATTTTGAACGCAATTTGTTCTTTCAGTGGGAGCCAGTGTAATTTTTCTCTTAGAGGTTTGGCACTTTCGTATTTCGATTTTACAAATATGAGTCTGGCTGCAGTGTTTTGAGCAGTTTGGAGTTTCTTAATGATTTGTTCTTTGTGAAGTCTTAATTCCTGATGCCCCCCCCCCCCACCCGATTTGGTTAAGAAATTAAAATGGATTGGGGACATGGAAAGCCTTGTGGTACACTACTCTGGACTTCCCATGAATTTGATAGTATAGCTGACATTTTAATCTTGTATTTTCTCTTTGTTAAAAAGCCTTCAAATACTGAAGAACCCTTACTGGTATACCAATCTCACACAGCATCTATAATAGTGAGTGGTCCACCAAGTTGAAAGCTAATGATAACTGCATTATTAAAGCTTCATAACCCTTACTATGTAGTGATCTAATCTCAGATTTAAGTGTACCTAACACAGTTTTGGTTTTGAAATCTCTGTGAAAACCTGTTTGAGAAGCGTGGATAATGTCATGCAACTCCAGATAATCAGACAAATACCTTCCATAATTTTCACAAAGAATGGAATAGATGCAACTAATCAATAGCTGGACATAATACTGCAATCAATTGCATTTTGGGGTATAGACATTATAAGAATATCACCCTCCTCCCCCCCAAAAACCCCCCAAGTTACCAACAGAGAAAAGATAATTTAACCAACTTAACAACCAACCGAAAAACTCTGGTGGAAAGAAAGACAATAACGTGCTGGATATAAATCCAGACTGCAATGTGAGGTTGCAAACTTTCTAATTAATAAAGAAACTTCAGTTATTTGAACTGTAGGAAATTCCCTCCACAACCAATTGCCAGAATAATAAGTAATAGGAGATGCCTTAGGTGAACCTTCAGACTTGCACCCCCCTTTAATATCATTCATGCTCCTATGCTCACCCCTTCCACAAGATTTTCATATTTAAAAAATGAATCATGATTATCCCCAAATCACCCATCCCAGAACAATCCTCCAAGAATGCCTAGGTGTACATCATACTTTTAAATATTTAATCTTTGCTTTGTATAAACTTAAGTAATTAAGGCAATTTCCACACCCATTTACCTGGATAAAAAGCTATTTAAAAATTGTAGAATACAAAATATCCAATCAGACCTGGTTAATGTAGTTGAATCAAAACCCTATTTGTGCACTTATAAAACTAATGAGGGAGCAAAGAGATTTCAGAAACCATTTAGAAAGACTACTGAATTTGTCTTTTTATAGTTGGTTCATTTTTCATTCAGTGGTCTTAAAAAACACCCTTTAATTTTTGTTTTAGTGAAAAAGTGCTACATACAATAGTCAGTTTGAAAGATAATATACTGTGAATGTCACCATCACAATTGAAAATGGACTGCAAGGAAACAGAGCACTAATGCCTATGTTTACTAAGGCGCACTATATGCGCGTTAGCATTAACATGCGTTAAAACGCTAACGCACCAATAGAAATGTATAAGTGCATTAGCGTTTAACGCGCCTTAACTTTAAAGGCGTGTTAAAAACGCTAACGCACCTTAATAAACATACCCCTTAATTTTTGTTCAACTTGATGGAGGCCGCCGTTTTACCATAACCACAGTCTTCCTCAGGGGTTTCAGTTCGTGTGCTTCATAATTACACCAGTAAGCAGCTCCTTTTGTGCTTGAGAGTTGTGTTCAGATTAGAACTGCTCACATTAAAGAACAAAATGGCGCACTACAACTAGTGTGGGTCTGGTATATTCCTGCATTGTTTTGCACTCGTTAAAAATTACCCACACTCTGGGCAGTTAAAAGTGCATGCTGATCAATCTTTCAGTTATCTGGCTATTTGCTTTAACTACAGGTACTTTCTGTTGCCCATAGAAACTGCCACCATAGATAAATGCCTAGTCTGTTTAATGGTTTAAGCTGCCCCTACAACCAGCCTTGAGGATGGCACCATATTTTTGCTTTACAGTGAAATGTCACCAGTCTCAGGACCAGCTGATGCCCCTTTGAAAATAGGACCCGGAAAGGTTGGAGTAACTGGGACTGTGCCTGTCTCATTTCAGCTATGGGGACTCTATGGAAGGGGTTAGTGGCATCAGGGGTGGCAGGGTGTTTTGAGTTTTTAATTTGAACAGTACTTGTTTTGTTTATGAAATAAGCCAAAAAAAATTCAGGTGTTTCATTTTCCGATGAAACAAAATGAGGTTTTTCATTGTGCTTTTCATGTCATTAGAAAATGAATACATATCCCTGGGGCTGAATATAAAGTAAGCTGATTTATTTGCTCATTTTCTCCTTAAATTTTTCTTTTTATTCTGTAAGCTTCCTTTATTTTCTGCATAAATTGGGCTTGAGATATATTTTAATGAATTAAAAAAAAACCCATTTAAAACAAAGTGTTATTACATCCACTACTTTAATAAACACAAATTCCCAGGGGAAAGTTGGCTAATCTGCATCTGTGTGATTATAGGAAACATTGTATAGACTGGTTATAATTAAGGCTTCTGTTCTTAGGTATTTATGAGTTATAAATATAGGATCCTTTTACTAAGCTGTGTTAGGTGCTGTGTACCAAATGCAGTAAAATATGGATTAAGTTGGGATGTGCTAAAGCATCACACTGTAGTTTTGAATTTGTGTGCACTGGCAGGGGCGTAGCCACGGGTGGGCCCACTTTTGGTTCAGGCCCACCCAGCAGT
This sequence comes from Microcaecilia unicolor, assembly GCF_901765095.1. Lineage (NCBI taxonomy): Eukaryota > Metazoa > Chordata > Amphibia > Gymnophiona > Siphonopidae > Microcaecilia > Microcaecilia unicolor. The sequence continues at coordinate 262,962,375 of NC_044036.1, read as the reverse complement.
GGAGGCAGTGGAGCGGAGGGAGCAGGCTGAGCTCCGATCCCGCATCTGCCTCCCCAGCCCGCCACTGCCCCGCCCCCCGCCGCCCGTCGTACCTTTAAATATTACAGTTTTTGCTGGAGTCGCGGGCAGCCGGCATTGAAGACATCGGCAGGCTTACGTCGGTTCCAGCAGCCTTCCCTTCCCTCGTTGCAAGTCGGATGATGGCTCCGCCCTCTTCTGACGTATTTCCTGTTTCTACGAGGGCGGAGCCATCATCCGACTTGCAACGAGGGAAGGGAAGGCTGCTGGAACCAGCGTAAGCCTGCCGATGTCTTCAATGCCGGCTGCCCGCGACTCCAGCAAAACTAATATTTAAAGGTACGGGGGGGGGGGGGGGCAGGAAGGAAACAGGGCAGACGGGAGAGGAGAGGAGGGTTGCTGCACATGGTGGAAGAAGGGGAGAGGAGGGTTGCTGGATGGAGGGAAGGGGAGAGGAGGGTTGCTGGACATGGTGGAAGAAGAGGAGAGGGCAGGGGAGAGGAGGGTTGCTGGATGAAGGGAAGGGGAGAGGAGGGTTGCTGGACATGGTGGAAGAAGGGGAGAGGAGGGTTGCTGGATGGAGGGAAGGGGAGAGGAGGGTTGCTGGACATGGTGGAAGAAGGGGAGAGGAGAGGGCAGGGGAGAGGAGGGTTGCTGGATGGAGGGAAGGGGAGAGGAGGGTTGCTGGACATGGTGGAAGAAGGGGAGAGGAGAGGGCAGGGGAGGGTTGCTGGATGAAGGGAAGGGGAGAGGAGGGTTGCTGGACATGGTGGAAGAAGGGGAGAGGAGGGTTGCTGGATGGAGGGAAGGGGAGAGGAGGGTTGCTGGACATGGTGGAAGAAGGGGAGAGGAGGGTTGCTGGATGGAGGGAAGGGGAGAGGAGGGTTGCTGGACATGGTGGAAGAAGGGGAGAGGAGGGTTGCTGGATGGAGGGAAGGGGAGAGGAGGGTTGCTGGACATGGATGGAAGAGAGGGAAGGGAGAGAGAAGAAATGCTGGACATGGATGGAGGGAGATGGAAGAATGAGGAAGGAGATGAGATGAGGGAAAAGGAAGAGAGGAGAAAAACTGCACATGGATGAAGAAAATAGGCAGAAGCTGGATCCACTAGACAGTCAAGTCTGCAGAGGACCCAGCTTTTACTTATGGATATAGAGCAAGAAATGAAGAAGAAAGGAGGAAAGTAAAGAAATAAATGGAAAGGAAGCCCTGGAAACGGAGTTAAGAGGACAGATAGCAGCAGAATCGGATACTGGGCCAGCATGATCAGAAAAACAGACAACAAAGGTAGAAAAAAAAATCATTTTATTTTCATTATAGTGTTTGGAATATGTCCACTTTGAGAATCAGGTGCTCAACATTAAAAGTTTATATTTATTTACTTATTTATGGCATTTTATCCCACATTAAACATGAATTAAATTGGAACCTGGGATCATTTAATTTTTTTTTCCTGGAGACAGTAATGCATTACCCCCCCCCCCCCCAGGCTCTCTCCCCGGCTATAGCCAGCTCTGCAATTTTGAGGGGAGGTGCACAGGTGGATGGGGGGGGGGGGGGGGGTGCAGAGGTGGACCGGGGAGAGAGCCTGTTGTTAAACATTTACCAGCACACCACTGTCTAGTGCCCACCCATTCAACCTGTTGGCCCACCCAAAAATTGACTTCTGGCTACGCCACTGGTGTGCAGTAACCACGCAGTAAATATTTTTTCAGAATTGTATTTGGATGGAGCAAATCAGGGGTGGAGAGTGGGCACTCCTGTGCTAACCAATTAGTACAGATGACATTTAATGTGAGCAAGTGCAAAGTGATGCATGTGGGGAAGAGGAACCTAAACTATAGCTACGTGATGCAAGGTTCCACGTTAGGAGTCACCAACCAGGAAACAGATCTAGGTGTCATCATTAGATGATACATTGAAACCCTCTGCTCAGTGTGCTGCGGCAGCTAAGAAAGCAAATATAATGTTAGGTATTATTAAGAAAGGAATGGAAAACAAAAATGAGGATGTTATAATACCTTTGTATCACTCCATGGTGCGACCGCACCTCAAATACTGTGTGCAATTCTGGTCACCGCATCTCTAACAAGATATAGTGGAATTAGAAAAGGTACAGAGAAGGGCGACGAAAATGAAAAAGGGGATGGGATGATTTCCCTATGAGTAAAAGCTAAAGTGGCTAGGGCTCTTCAGCTTGGAGAAAAGATGGCTGAGGGGAGATATGATAGAGGTCTATGAAATACTGAGTGCAGTGGGTAGACGTGAATTTCTTGTTTACTCTTTCTGAAAATACTAGGACTAGAGGGCACGTAATGAAGCTACAAAGTAGTAAATTTAAAACAAATTTGAGAAAATATTTCTTCGCTAAATGTGTAATTAAACTCAAATTTGTTGCTAGAGAACATGGTGAAAAGCAGTTATCCAAACCTTTTTTAAACCCCGCTAAGCTAACTTCCTAAAAGAAAAGTCCATAAGCCATTAAGATGGACTTGGGGAAAATCCACTGCTTATTTCTAGGATAAGGAGCATAAAATATATTGTACTGTTTTGGGATCTTGCCAGGTATTTGTAACCTGGATTGGCCACTGTTGGAAACAGGATGCTGGGCTTGACGTACCATCTGTCCCAGTATGGCAACTAACTAGTTAGTGCACCGATATCGCAGGAGCACTTACTGTCTACAAAATAGGTGGCAGCAAGTGCTCCCATGGTATTTAAACAAAAAAAAAATGACCGTGCTAATGGCAACATTAGTACAGGGCCATTAATGAAATACTGCCCAATCATCAAAATGATTTTAGCCAGCCGCAGACCAGTTCAGTCATTTGATCAGGGCTAGCCACTAATATTCAGTGACATTTAACTGCTGCAGAATATCACAATTAGCATCGAAAACAAAGCCAGCAATCTTGGGGGTGGTGTTCTGGGGGGGGCACACTTGGTCACTTAAGAGCTGATATTCAGCCCTTAACTCTTGGATTCTGTATATCGCACCTAGCGTTCCACACTGAAATCCAAGCGTATTCTATAACACGCGTAACTTAATTGGCTTAACAACTCATATCAGCATTATTAACAGCACTTAACAAGCAATAATTAGAATTTACACCAACTCCCTAAGCCTATTCTGTAATGCACTGTGCATAAATTTTAATGTGTGCAGGCAAAAAGGGGAATGTTATGGACAGGGAAATGAGCGTTTCATGGGTGTTCCAAAATTTATGTGGATTGTTATGGAATATGGCCCTCTGCGCCAAAATCTAAGTGCTGGGATTTATGCTACACTTTCACTGGTGTAAATGGATGTGCATAGTTTTAGGAGCTAGGAAATCAACTAAGCATATTCCATATATCGCCTAAATGTAGGTGCCACTTACAGAATACACTTAGGTGGAAATGTTTTCTGTGCTGATTTTTTAAGCACCATATATAGAATCCCCCCTAAGCAGCCAGTTTTAGTGCATAAATGGGACCGCGTAAAAGTCTGTCCTATTTTTATATGCTGCCCCATGGCCGCTTAAGTGATGAAATTGTAAGCCGCTCAGATATCCTGTTTGATGTGCAGTATAGCAAGTATTAAATAAACTTGGAAACTTGGACTTAAGTGGCTACATGTTAGCCAGCTTAAAAATTAGCTGGATATTCAAAGCTGAAGCCCGCACAGTTCCCAAATTTGAATATCAGGGAATAACTCCGTCAACGGTGAGCAAAATGTTCACCGCCAACAGCTGAATATTGACCCCATAAAATTTTTAAAAGGCTATCTTAAAGCCACAGTAAAAATAGCATTAGCACATGGGAAAGACCCTCATAAGGGCATGATAAGGCCTTAGCTTAGTAAAAGGACCCCTTAGGTGTTTTATTTTCAAGTTATTTAGAGATTTGTTGAATGTAAAAATAGTTGGTGTTTATAGGCATTTTCATGCCAGTTATTATTGCTGGGTACCTTTTCCAGTGGAATCAAGACCTACATTTGTTTCACCAATCATCAAACGGGCAAAAAAAAAAAAAACAGAGTGCAGTGCAATGCAGTTACAGTTTTCTCCACAGGAGGCGCTTAGTGCACCCAGGCTAATTGAATGTCTTTTTTTTTTTAAATATTTTATTTATCGTTTTTATACATAGTAAACAAGTATAAAATTGTAAAGAAAAATCCACTATTACAATTAAATCTAAAGATATTATTCATAACACAAATTAAATATTATAGCTTCATTTAAAGTCCACAACAGGAGTCCAAGATTCCTAAATAGGAGAAAACAGGTAATAAACTTTATAAATCAAATTTTGAGATAGACGAGTTTCTATTCAACTTTACTTAACTAGGAGCTCTCTTAGATGTTAAAAAAGATGACAATTGGTCAGGATCAAAATAAACATATTTCACGGCTTGATAGGAGATTAAACAATTGCAAGGATATTTAAGGTAAAAAGTTGCGCCAAGTTGAAGTGTCTCCTGTCTCATCTGTAAAAACTTTTGTTGTCGCCTTTGCGTTTCCCTCGCTAGATCTGGAGAAACATGAGTTTGCAAACCACGAAAGGTTTTTTCTTTATTCTGAAAAAACTTCTTTAAGATCCAGATCTTGTCCGAAGGTAATGCTACTGTGGCCAACATAGTAGTTGGTGTTATCTGTTCTGAATCCGACATTTCAAGAAGGGCAGAAACATCCAATGGTTGCGCATTCTGAATATTATTCCTTTGGAAAGGATCCAAATCCTTCAAGATGGCTCCGGCTTGTCTTTCCTGTGTGTTCACTTCCTATGTGTTCCCAGCCTCCCCTTGGTGTGAGTGTGTTTCCTGCTCCTGTCCTGCACAGTTGACATCATCAGGGAGGACCTTCATAAGGAAGTGCTGTGCTAGCATTCAGGGCCTTTGCATGGTGTTATGCCTTTAGGCCAGGTCAGGTCAGGTTAGGTTAGTGTTCTGCTGCACTGCTGTTTAGCCTTTCTCTGGGTTCTGGCCCATCTTCTCTTTGTGTCTGTGGACTGCTAGTCCTTCTGTGTGGGCTCTGCCCTTCTGTTTGTGTCTGTAGACTGCTAGTCCTTCCGTGGGGGTCTCTGCCCTGCTACTCTGTGGACTGCTAGTCCTTCCGTGGGGGGCTCTGCCCTGCTACTCTGTGTCTGTGGACCAAGGGCGAAGCTACGGGTGGGCCTGGGTGGGCCCAGGCCCACCCAATTTCAGCTCAGGCCTGCCCACCCAGCTGATCTCTCCAGACTGGCAGCAGCGGCGAACTGGCGGGCAGCGGCACTAAAAGCATAAAGCAGCGAAGCTCTTCGATTCCATCCTTCGCTAGTTCGCTTTCCGTTTCCTGCCCTCTCAGCGTCCCGCCTTCCTTTGATGTCATTTCCTTTCGGGCGGGCGGGATGCTGAGAGGGCAGGAAACGGAAAGCGAACTAGTGAAGGACGGAATCGAAGAGCTTCGCTGCTTTATGCTTTTAGTGCCGCTGCTGCGACTACAGAAGGAAGCCATTGATTTAAAATCTCTGTTTCTACTCCCCTGCGCAGCCGTCGCCATTCACTTAAAGCACAGCAAGCAAACCAGTGAGCTGCTGTGCTGCCTGCATCCACGTTGTCTTCTTTATTCAGCAGAGGGTGGTGAGCAGAGGGAAGGATGGGTCTGGGAGGGGTGGTGAGCAGAAGGAAGGAGCAGGAGATAGATGGGACTGGGAGGGGTGGTAAGTACAGAGTATGGGGAATGGGAGATTAATGAAGTGGGTGAAAGATGGGGGAGGAATTTAGGAGACTGGTTAAGAGAGAGACAGAGGGGGGACTAGGAGTGCTGGAGAGGGAATGAGAGGGAGATGGTCAAAGGGGAGAGAGGAGCATCGATGGACATGGATGGGAGGACAAGGACCAGGGAGAGAGGAGAAATTGCTGGACATGGAGGGGAGGGCAGGGGAGAGAGGAGAATTTCTGGATATGGATGGATGGAGGAGACAGGGAAGAAAGGAGAATTGCTGGATATGGATGGATAGATGGATGGAGGGCAGGGGAGTTGCTGGACACGGGTGGATAGAGGGGAGGGCAGGGGAGAGGAGAGTTGCTGGACATAGGTGGGTGGAGGGGAGGGTAGAAGAGAGTTGCTGGACATGGATGGAGGGAAGGGCAGTGGAGAGAGGATGGTTGCTGGACATGGGTGGATGGAGGGGAGGGCAGGGAGAGAATTGTTGGACATGGATTGAGGAGAATGAAGGGAAGACAGGAAGGAGATGCACATGGATGGAGGGGAGAAAGAAGAAATTCTGGACATGGATGGAGGGGAGGGAAGACAGAGGAAGGAGATGCACATGGATGGAGGGAAAGGGAGAGAGAGAAGAAATGCTGACATGGATGGAGGGGAGGAAAGAGAGAGGAAGGATATATGAGGGAAAAGGAAGAGAGGAGAAAAACAGCACATGGATGGAGAAAATAGGCAGAAGCTGGATCCACTGGACAGTCAAGTCTGCGGAGGACCCAGCTTTTACTTGCGGATGTAGAGCAAGAAATGAAGAAGGAGGAAAGTAAAGAAATAAATGGAAAGGAAGCTCTGGAAACAGAGTTAAGAGGACAGATAGCAGCAGAATCAGATACTGGGCCAGCATGATCAGAAAAACAAAGTCACCAGACAACAAAGGTAGAAAAAATCATTTTATTTTCATTATAGTGTTTGGACTATGTCCACTTTGAAAATCAGGTGCTCAACATTAAAAGTTTATATTTATTTATTTACTTATTTATGGCATATTATCCCACATTAAACATGAATTAGATTGGAACCTGGGATCATTTAAATTTTTTTTTTCCTGGATATAGTAATGCATTGCCTGCCTCCCCCCCCCCCCCCCCAGGCTCTCTCCCCGGCTATAGCCAGCTCTGCAATTTTGAGGGGAGGTGGAAGGGGGGGGGGGGCGCAGAGGTGGACTGGGGATTCAGCCTGTTGTTAAACATTTACCAGCAAACCACTGTCTAGTGCCCACCCATCCAACCTGTTGGCCCACCCAAAAATTGACTTCTGGCTACGCCACTGCTGTGGACTGCTTGTCCTTCTACTCCCTTGCTGTGTGTTTGGAGTCTGAAGCCTTCAGCAACTCTCCCTCGGTTTGTGGTGGGAGTCTGTAGCTTCAGCCTGACTCTGCTAGTTCCTGAGTGTATATCCTGACCCCTGCTTCTGCCAAGCTAGGGTGTTTACCCTGAGGGTTATCCTGAACTCTGCCTCTGCCTAGCTAGGGCGTTTACCCTGAGGGTCTATCCGGAACCCTGCTTGTATATCCTGAGTGTATATCCTGAATCCTGTCTCTGTCTAGCTAGTGTGTATTTCCTGGGTGTTTATCATGTATCCTGCCTCTACCTAGCTAGTGGGTTTACCCTGCGGGTATTCCCTGAACCCCGTTCTGCCTAGCTTGCTACGTGCCCTAGTCCTTGCTCCTGTTACGCTTTGTTCGTCTTGTCTCCTTGGTCTGTCTTGTGTTCCTTGCTAGTGGCAGCGCAGCAGCCTTCAGTCTGAGTCTAGTAGTTAGTCTAGCTTCCTCATGTTCCCTGACTGGATCTCCAGTTCCGGCCTCGTCCTGCAAGTCCTGCCGGTCACCCGCACGCTGGAGCTTAACTCCAGGGGAACAGTGGTCAGGTGCAGGTGAAGCTGTTCCTGTGCTGCCGGTTCCAGTTGCCTGCCTCAGTCCCAACTCCAGTCCAGAGGTCCAGCCCTGTCCTTCCGTGTATCCAGTTCCAGGGTGGTCTTGCCTGCTGCTGCCGCTCCTCGGCAGTGGTCCAAGGGCTCACGTATTCCGGTTCTGCCTCGAGGACCTGACATAGTGTCAGTTGCATGTGTAATCTAATAGCTTAATAGCATGTAATTGGGAATTTTCTTAAATGGTGCTAATCGGCAATAATCAGCATTTGCTTATCTAACTACCATTAGCTGGTATTCTATAAATTGTGCATCTGCAAGAGGGCATGGACCTGGTAGGGGCATGAGCAGGTCAAGGGTGTGCCTAGCAGTTACACACATGGGCTACAGAATACCAGCATTTTTGCTCTTAATGTAAATGCGTGTGCCTAAAATTAGGTACATGAAACCCATCTATAAACTGGGTTTTGATAGGACACAGAGCTGTTCCCCCCCCTTTCCCCAAAAGCTAAACTGCATGGGATACCAGGCTCCGTGACACCTTCAAGAAAAATAAATGTTTATGTTTCTATAAGGGCTAAAATAAACATTTATGTTCAGGCACATAAATGTTTATGTTGCTATTCTACCACATAAATGTTTATGTGCCCATAACGTTTGTTCGTCTGTTTTCAGTTTCACCCGTTTGATATTTTTTTCTACAAAAAAATGCTCTTGCCACATTTAGGTGCCCGCAGTTCCACCAAGTTTATGGGTGGTGAAACTGCAGGCCACCTAGATTTTAGGCATGCCAATGCCAGGTTATACTAGTATTCTATCATGGAATCTGGATGTCCAGATGTTATAGAAGAAAGGGAATAGGACTTGATATACTGCCTTTCTGTGGTTACAATCAAAGTGGTTTACATATTATATTCGGGTACTTATTTTGTACCAGGGGCAATGGAGGGTTAAGTACTTGCCCAGAGTCACAAGGAGCTGCAGTGGGAATTGAACCCAATTCACCAGGATCAAAACCTGTAGCACTGACTACTAGGCTACTCCTTCTCTCACCATGCAGCAACAGGGTGTTTAAAAGGAGACACCCACTTATAAAATTGCCCCCTTAGACACCTATGAGGGGCATTTTCGATATGACATCTAAATCTGATTTTGGATGTTTTGCTGAATATGTCCAAAAATCAAGTGATGAATATAGTGATTTTCGAACCTGAAAAACATCTCTTTTTGTTTTGAAAATGTCAGTCATTTCTGGTGCACTGTGGGCATAGAGCTGTGAAGGTGTCATTTCTTACTTCTTACTCATATATCCATGCTAACTTCTTTAAGTTACACCAAAATTTCCCTGAATATCAAGCTAGTTTCTAATTCATGTTAGCATACTGGTTATTCACTAATCATGGAAGCAATATTCAAACTGCCTGGGAGGTACTTTTGTACCTGCAAGCTCATTTTCAAAAGGGAAACTCTGCAGAATTGTCCTTTGAAAATGCAGACTAGCAGGGTAATGCAGAACTTATTGCTTTGAAGAAGGTACAAAGTGTGCACCGGAATTTTAAAATGAAAACACTCATACTCCTTCCTCAACTTAACCCCATCCACTTTTACCCACTCTGATTGAGTTAAATTTTCAAAACACCATTTTCATGCAGGAAAACCTTCATTTGCCTGCAGAAAATCTTTTGAAAATTGCTCCTTTTCTGTTAGGACAAAACCTGGAGACAGACATCTATCTACTGCATTTCTTTTCTCCACAAACATGGCTGGCCTAACTATTAGCTAGGGCTGGGCAGTCACCTAGAACAGCAATTTCTGGGGGGGGGGGGGGGGCGCTAAAGAGCAGCTGCAGTCAAAGTAAAACAATTCTACTACTACTACTACTATTTAGCATTTCTATAGTGCTACAAGGCGTGCGCAGCGCTGCACAAACATAGAAGAAAGACAGTCCCTGCTCAAACAGCTTACAATCTAATAGACAAAAAATAAAGTAAGCAAATCAAATCAATTAATGTGTACAGGAAGGAGGAGAGGAGGGTAGGTGGAGGCAAGAGGTTACAAGTGGTTATAAGTCAAAAGCAATGTTAAAGAGGTGGGCTTTCAGTCTAGATTTAAAGGTGGCCAAGGATGGGGCATGACGTAGGGGCTCAGGAAGTTTATTCCAGGCGTAGGGTGCAGCGAGACAGAAGGCGCGAAGTCTGGAGTTGGCAGTAGTGGAGAAGGGAACAGATAAGAAGGATTTATCCATGCAGTGGAGTACACGGGAAGGGGTGTAGGGAAGGACGAGTGTGGAGAGATACTGGGGAGCAGCAGAGTGAATACATTTATAGGTTAGTAGAAGAAGTTTGAACAGGATGCGAAAAAGGATAGAGAGCCAGTGAAGCGACTTGAGGAGAGGGGTAGTATGACCCTGGCGGAAGACGAGACGGGCAGCAGAGTTTTGAACCAATTGGAGAGGGGAGAGGTGACATAGAGGGGCATAATCAAACGGCGCCGGCAAAATCGATCACCGGCGATCTATTTTGGTGGCGCCACAACAGCTGGCCAGAACCGTATTATCGAAAAAGATGGCCGGCCAACTTTTGTTTCGATAATACGGTTGGGGCCGGCCAAATGCCACAGATTGCCGGGTTTGAGATGGCCGACTTTGTTTTTCAGCGATAATGGAAACTGGAACCGGCCATCTCAAACCTGGCCAAATCCAAGGCATTTGGCCGTGGGAGGGGCCAGCATTCGTAGTGCACTGGTACTTCTGGATGTTTAGATCTTGCTGATCAGTTATGTTATGACTTACTTGTTCAGGAGTGCTGTATTTTGTGATACTGTTTTGAGAAATGTTCAAGAAAGACTTCATACAAATGAAAAAAGTCCCTGCCTTGCATTTTCCCTTGATGGCCGTCCCTGACGTGCACTTCCCTTAATAGCCGTCTTTCTCTCTGAAAGTGCACTTCTCTTAATGGCCGTCTTTCTCCCTGAACAGGGAAATCAAAAGTTTTTGCACACTGCTTTTTTTGTAGTAACAGTGGGATTTGAATCAGCCACCTCTGCATTACAAGACCAGTGATGTAACCACTTGGCCACAGCTCCACTTACTTGGGTGTCCCTCCCTTTTGATTATACCCCTCCAGGTCTCTCTCAGCCAATCACAGCGCGTTAAGCTGTCTGTGAGTGGCTGAGAGAGACCTTGAGGGGTATAATCAAAAGGGAGAGACACCCAAGTAAGTGGAGCTGTGGCCAAGTGGTTACATCATGGCTCTTGTAATGCAGAAGTGGCTGGTTTAAATCCCACTGTTACTACTAAAAAAAAAACTGTGAGCAAAAACTGTTTTGATTTCCCTGTTTGGGGAGAAAGTCGGCCATTAAGAGAAGTGCACTTTCGGAGAGAAAGACGGCTATTAAGGGAAGTGCACGTCAGGGACGGCCATCAAGGGAAAATGAACGGCAGGGACTTTTTTCATTTGTGTGAAGTCTTTCTTGAGCATTTCTCAAAACAGTATCACAAAATACAACACTCCAGAACAAGTAAGTCATAACATAACTGATCAGCAAGATCTAAACATCCAGAAGTACCAGTGCACTACGAATGCTGGCCCCTCCCACGGCCAAATGCCTTGGATCAGCAAGATCCTTTTTTTTTTTTTACGAGCTGGCCGAATGGCTTCCCCTCCTAGGAAGGAAATGTTTTAAAGTTTTTTTTGGGGGTGGGAGGGGGTTGGTGACTATTGGAGGAGTATGGGGAGGTAATCCCCGATTCCTTCCGGTGGTCATCTGGTCAGTTTGGGCATCTTTTTGAGACTTGGTTGTGAAAATAAATAGACCAAGTAAAACCGGCCAAATGCTCTTCATTGCCGATTTTCTTTTTTCCATTATCAGCTAAAGCTGGACATCTCGTAAGCACGTCCACATCCTGCCTTCACTACCCTGCCGACACACCCCCTTGAAGTTTTAGCGCCTCCACGACGGAATGCCGGTGAGTGTGTCCAAAAATCGGCTTTCGATTATACCGATTTGGCCGGTTTTAGGAGATGGCCAGCCATCTCCCGATTTGTGTCGGAAGATGGCCGGCTATCACTTTTGAAAATAAGCTGGTAAGTGGGAGGCCAGCAAGAAGCAATGAGTCCTGACAACCATGCAAACTGATGGGGCAGTGCTCAAAACTCTGGCACTGTACAGAACAGCACCAAAAAAAACCCCTTCACAATAGTATGTAAATTTTATGCACACTGTTAATGTTAAGCTTTGTGAAGTTAAGGGGGAGGAACGTGCTTGGCACATGAACACAAGAGCTGTGCAGTAAGCACATATCTTGTGCGCATGCCTAATCCAACTAGGGCACAGGGAGCCCGTGAATGAACTCCTCCCCTGAGCGTAGCAACTCTTGAGCCCAGTTTTTTTTTTTAAGCTACAGGAAAGCCTGACCTTGCTATTAAAAAACTGACCTCTTTGCAGGAGGCTGAGCTTCACTCCAGATTTTTTTGTTTATCCTCCAGACCTTTGAGTCCCTGCTGCTTCTTTTTTGATTCTGTTCAAGCACCCTACCGCCCGTCTCTGCTGCTCCTTTTTCGAGCCTGTTTCTCAGCTCTGAGCCAGTGGTGTAGCCAAGGGTGAGCCTGGATGGGCCTAGGCCCGCCCACTTTGGGCTCAGGCCCACCCAGTAGCAGCACACCTATGATGTGTCTGGCAGGGATCACCAAGCCCCACCAGCCAAAAACTCCCAACAACTGTCCCTCCTGCATACCAGCCTTCCCTCTGATGTAATCCCGCCTATGCAGAAACAAGAAGTTGCATCAGAGGGAAGACTGTGGGGCCAACATGAGCAGTGTGTATTAGTTGCTGCTCGCTGCTGGTAAAAATCTGCTATTTAAAAGGTATGCAGGGTAGGGGGGATGAGAGACCAAATCATTGTGGGACAGGGCGGAGTTCTTCTGCCCACCCATCTTGGGCCCAGGCCCACCCAAATGTGGGTGTCTGGCTACGCCCCTGCTCTGAGCTGGCAGTAGGTTTCCAGTGTTAGGAGCAGCCTTCTTCCCTACGCTGTGCTCCGAGCATGAGAGGGAATATCTGAGCACATCTTAAACATCCCTTTGCATTTAAATATCATTTGCACTGATTTTTGGCAGGTGGGTTGTTTCTGGCGGGAGTCCTCTGAGCACTGTGCACAGCTTAACACTAGCACTAATCATCTCTAGACTAGTGCTGGGGTTACCTTCTGAGCATTGGCCTGTGAAAGAAAACAGGAAGTATTTTTTTACTGTGGGGAAGTTGGGCAATTTTCAAAGTCCATTTACCCAGATTATTCTGGGAGGATTGGTGTTGGGGTGATCATGATTGTTGGGGGACCAAGGGCTCTAAAAGCTAATTGGAGGGGGTACAAATGGTAAATTAGATTTCTATCTTGCTATTACCTCACAGTTCTAAGCGGGTTACAACTATTAAAGAAGGGAAGCTGGGAAGAAGGGGCAAAATAGTAAATTCAGTGATTAAGAATAAATTATAAATCAGCAGTTAGTGTGGGATACATATTTCTGAAATAGAAGGGTTTTCAAATTTTTCCTAAAAAGAATATAGGACTGAGAAGATTTAAATATAGGTGAAATCATAGTCCATAATCTTGCTCCTTGAAATGCCAACCCTAATTCAAAGAAATGTAACCTCTTTTTGATGATGGAAAAGAATAACCTACAGTACCAGTAAGTCTTGTTCTCAAAGCATAAATGAATATAAAATTGGATATAGATAATCTGGTGCCAAGCCATGTAAAAGCTTAAAGAGAAAACACGCCAATTTGAAATAGATTCTAGCTTCAATAGGCAACCAGTGTAATGATAAATAACTGGGAGTAATCCTATCAAATTTAGACAATCCAACAATCATTCGAACTGCTGTATTTTGTATTGTTTGCAGTCTCCTCACCAAACTTGTATTACATCCTAAATAAATCAGGTTACAATAATCCAATTGAGAAAGTAAGAGAGACTGAACCAGTATTCTAAAATGATCATGTTCGAAATAGTTTCTCACACATCTCAATTTTTTCATCAGGAAGAAACACTTCTTTGTCAATGAAGAGACCTGTTTTTCCATTGTTAGAGCACTATCAATAAACACTCCTAACAATTTAATAACTGTAGAAAAATTCAAAAGTAGCTTGGTTAATAGTGATGGTTTGTCTAGGACAAGCAATACATGTGCACCGGCCCTGGCTGGATGTGTTTCCAACATGTGCATATCAGCTGGCGGTTCTTTGTTTTCTTCATTGTCTTTTACAAGTGAAATCATAAATAACATTTTAGTATTTTTATGTAACACATTATGATATATTTACCGATATGTCCCTTCAGTTATAATACAGCCATGAATCTAAGAACAATGTCACCATAACTGTTTAGACAACAGTGAATTGACTAACATCAAAAGACACTTCTAACCTTTAAGTAAAATTTACAGCCTCTATTAGAACACTCTCCAGAGCAATCCATACGGATGTGCAGCCAAAAAATGTTACATTTTGTTTTGTATCCTTGTTTTGGCATGCACTAAAGCGTAAGGAAAAAAATGTTTCGGGGGATTGTATCATTTCTTTTCAAAAGTGAAAACAAAACTCTCATTGCCATTTTCTATGTCATGTTCAATGATAGCACATCCTTATTATTAGGGCTTCTGATGTTTAGGTTTTAACCAACACCGATAAAACATCCATGATGCAAAAAAAATAATAATAATAAAAATAAAATAGGTGTCTATTGGATAGTGTGGTTGTGGCAGCATAACTAGCAGATAGGCCTGGCCCTTGATAAATAGAGCCACACAGGGGTTAATGGTGAAAGGAAAATATTTATTTACATGCAGAGAAATGTGTAACCTACTCTCTCCACAGGTCAGGATCATTAGACATACAAAGTCACTTCTTATACTCATAAGCTTTCTCTCCTAAGCTTGGTCACCCCTCCACCGGGCAACCCAACCACCTTGTCTCTTCCACACTGGACACCACTTAGTATGACTTGGGAAGTCAGGGCTATCAACCAGGTTTTAAGATCAACTTATCTTACCTCAAATCTGCTTCTGTCACTTACAGGGTAGCTCTATCTGCTAAGGCCAGCTAAGGCCACCGCTTCTTCCCCAGGCTCTTCCTCTGCTTGCTACACCTTTGGAGTACTCTGCTCTCAGGACATTTAAACTCCTCCCTGCCTGAGCCCTGCCCACAACAGGGTTGTCCCACCTACCCTAAGGTAACTTACTGTTAGCATCAATGGATTAGCACCCCCTACTGTAAGATGACTTAATTGCAATAGCAGTGAGGGAGTGCTCTTCGCTATACCACCCATTCCCTCACAGTGGTATAAAAATTGTGTAATAAATAAATAAATAAATGCTACACTTCTCCTAGCACTCTGTCACCTCTCTTCTGGCTTGTCTTGTATCCTCTAATCACAAACACAAAAAAAACCTGAAAAACAGATTATTTGACCCTTACAAAATTCCAAATTAGCTGGAGGAGAAACATCTAAAATTTACAATCTGTAAACACCTAACAGTAGAAGCCTTAAATTATCCCAGCGCTGGTAGTTTACTCTAAAATAGAAGAAGGCATCACAACTGGATTTGCTTTCTTGCTAAAACTGATGCAAAAGTTTATAATGTTACCACCATATTTGACCATTTTGATCACATGCTTGAACATGGCTTTTTTTTTTTAAATTAAATACAGATGAATATTCCAATGGGAATTATGGGTGTTGCAGGAAAATTCCAGGCCTTTTTGCACAAAAGCTTTGAGAAGTTACATTTTTCCCGATTATTGTTTGGTCATCTTGTCATGTTTAAAACATCTGCCCTTTGATACTGGAAAGTAATGCTCTAGTGGTTTACAATACAGCCTTGGTCTGAGTCCAAGGGACCAGATGCTTTTTTATGCAATAGGAATGTGCTACAAGTAGATGTTCTTCGGAAAGAATATAGTGTATGGACTGGGTAGAACATTTACCCCAAACTGCCCTGAAGCATTTTCTGAATTTACACACAGGGGCTCTTTTGCTAGTGCATGTTAAACTGCTAACAAGCAAATTAGGTTGTGCAGAGTGTTGTAAGGCAGGAGTGTTGTAGCTGTTACTGTAAGGGCAAGATAGTACACACTAATTCACATTTTAACTGCATGCTGGGGCAGGGGGGGGGGGGCAGGAACTAGGCAGGTTACAGGCAGAGAATGGGTGTGGACTACACACTGAAGTTGGAGCAGGGTACTTACTGAGTCAAGTGCATCTGTGCTAATTGCGGTATTAATGTTTGGTAAACTTCTTTCCAGTGTGGTAACTACAGAGCACAGAAAAAACAAAAGAGGAGCCAAAAATCTTCCAAAAAAAAAAACTGCAAGCACAAACCAAAAAAGTGGTGGAAGCCACCAAACCATAAGTCCAAAGATAACAAATTCTGAGGGCATGTAATTTAATGTTCCAAAATGTTTATTTATCAATGGTGCATACAGGTAAACCCTACAAGGGCTGTGGTTCAGCACAGTAGCCGTCATCAGGGATCCTCAAAAAACAAAGAGAAATGAACATAAATAAGAACATTACTGGTGATTTGTGTGCTTATTTTTCATATATCATTCATGTGAAATGTTTTTTTAGATCCATTTTCCCTTGTTTTATCATGTGTTTTCACTTTTGAATCCATCACAAATTCAAAATGTGGCAGTGGCTGAAGAAAGACACTGAAGGACCATAAGGATAAAATTGATTAAAAAAAAAATCAACTGACAGCAAGTGCCACCTGTGCAAAGGATGCTACGAGTCTCTGGACCACCTAGTCACTGGCTGCAAAAGATCACCCAGACTGACTACAAGAAAAGTTACAACAAAGTGGTAGCCATGATACACCGGAATATCTGCCAAAAGAATCATTTGGTGGGATTGCAAAATTAAAACCGTAGAAAGTGAACAAGCCAAAATTCTCTGGGACTTCAGGCCACAGACTGACAAACAGTTGCCACACAATATGCCTGATATCATTCACTATGGTTGAAAAGAAGCAGGTATGGATCATAGATGTGGCAATACCAGGAGACAGAGGTAGAGGTAGAGAGGTATATGTAGAGAAGGCAATTGAAGAAAATCATAAAATATCAACACTTGAAGTCTGCAGTTTAATGACTATGGGTGAAAATCTGAAGTGGTCCCTAGAATAAATGGCAACTTTGAAATAATATCGAAAGACCTGGAACATCTGAACATACTGGGCATTGACAAAATTACCATCTGTTAAATACAGAGGGCTGCACTGCTTGAGACTGCCCACATTAAATAAAAATAGTATAAGACTAGTAAAAAAGGCCCGTTTCTGACACAAATGAAATGGGCGCTAGCAAGATTTTCCTTGGAGTGTGTATGTTTGAGAGAGTGTGTGAGAGAGATGGAGTGTGTGTGTCAGAGAGAGAATGAGAGAAAGACAGTGTGTGTGTGTTTGTGTGAGAGAGAGAGTGTGTGAGAGACAGAGTGTCTGTGTGTGTGAGACTGTGTGTGTGTGTGTGTGTGTGACAGAGAGATGTGGAGGGGCATAATTGAACGCGAACGCCCATTTGTAAAAACGTCCATCTCCGTGAAGGGGCGGGCCGAATCGTATTTTCGAAAAAGATGGACGTTTATCTTTAGGTTCGAAAATACGGTTTGTGCCGGGCAAATGCTTAAGATTTGGGCGTTTTTTGAGCTAGGCGTTTTCATTTTTCAGCGATAATCGAAATCAAAGCGCCCCAGCTCAAAAACGAACAAATCCAAGGCATTTGGTCTTGGGAGGGGCCAGCATTAGTAGTGTACTGGTCCCCCTGAGATGCCTCTATGCCAGCCTCAAATATCATTCCAAGCTCCATGACAGCAGTATGCAGGTCCCCTGAGCAAATTTAGTTTAGTTGGTGCTGCCCGGACCCATGCAGAAAGCAAAAATCGGAAGGAAAAAAAAAACATGCAAGTGCAGTTGGGGACGTCCAAATTAAAAAATAGTAAAAGGGAGATTTGAACTAGCCACCTTCTGACTCCCAGGCCAGTGCTCTAAGCAGTGCACCACATGTTGAGACATCCTTCCCTTTCCATTAAGTCCCTCTAAGTTTCTGTCAGCCAATCACAGCTCCTTTAGCGTGTCTCCATACTCCTCCCCCTGCCTGGGAATCAGCTGTGAGTGACGTCAGCCTGGCTACGGAACCTAGCTCAGCAACTCCAGGAGCCACGGACACAGGCAGCTACTTTAGAATGTTGGAGGTGAGAATTATTATATAGGATTGGGTTCAGTTAACTTTCTTAAACTGAATAGTAAACAAAGGACCCCGTTTACTACGCCACACTGTAGGCGCACAAACATTTTAGCGTGTGCTAACGCTAGAGACACCCATAGGAATATAATGGGCATCTCTAGTGTTAGTGTGCACTAAACAGTTAGTGCGCCTATAGCACAACTCAGTAAACAGGGCCCAACGTTAGTATGGTTTGGTGACCAACAGAAGGTCTCTTCTGAAATAATAAATCAAAAGTGCTTGGTAGATTCTAAACTATCTTATAAACACCAGTTTAATGCTTTGGTAAGGAAACTCTTTTTTCATCTAAGGAAACCAAGAGTTATTAGAACATTCTTAAGCCTTGGTGGATTCCGAACAATAGCACAGGCAATTTTGCTTCCATTACTGGATTATTGTAATTCTTTATATTTCAGCATAAATAAACAAATACGTCAACTCCAACTTCTGCAGAATACAGCTGCTAGATTAATCTTTGGATCAGGCAGGTTTTCTGTAGTTAGCCCCTGGTTGAATAATTTACATTGGCTAAGATTAGAACCTTGAATTCAATTTAAAATAGCCTGTCTGGTCTATAAATGTGCTTGTGGTGCTAATTCAGTTACGGTAGGAAACTTGCTTATATTCCCAAGTCATAGAGGGCATCTAACGAGTACTAAAAATCTGTCTCTCGATGTTCCTTCTGTAAAAAACATGCAATTGAAGGCTGTTTGGGAACATTCTTTTGCCTTCCAAGGCACAAAAATATAGAACGGTCTACGTACAACAGTTCGCTTAACTATTCCTTACAGTTCTTTTCGAAGGGTCTTAAAAAGTTATTTGTTCATTTCTTAATGTTATGTTTTAAGAAAATGACTTAGATATTTTAAAATTAAGATTAGATTATTGATTTTAATATAATTCTATCCGATTGGGATCTCTCTTTGCTCTGTGATCCACTTTGAATCACAAGTTAAAAGCAGAATAGAAATCGTAACATAAAATAGATACCTCTGAATACCCTGGGGAAGGACTCAATATTTAGGGGTCCTTTTACTAAGACGCATTAAAGGGGGGCCTGTGTTAGCATCAGCATGTGATTTTGACAAGCTGAAGACCCCTTTTACCGCAGCAGGTAAAAAAATGGCCATGCGATAAATGAACCACTTACCGTGCAGCCATTTGAGTGGGGGGGGGGAAGAGCGCACTTACTGCCACCCATTGAGGTGCTCACCTGGCAGTAACTGGGCAGTGCAGATTACCGCTGGTTAAGCACTAGCAATACAAAAATAGAAAATATTTTGTGTAGCGCCGGAGATGGTGCATGCTGGGTGTGGCAGCTACCGCTGGGCTCCTGCAGTAGCCCAACAGTAGTTCCGGATTGGCACACGGCATGCCTGTTGCTGCGTGCCAGCTCTTTAGTGAAAGGGCCCATTAAGAGTGCTAAATCAGCCAAGAGTACATGGCAGACTGTGTGAAACCATAATAATAATAATTATTATTACGCCATGCAACCTATCAAGTTCATTAGATAGACAACGGTTTACAGTATCTAGCAGAACTGACAAACACCATTATAGGTCTTCCCTGTATCACAAATTACTGGCCTCTCCCTGGATGGAATGCTGGTCTCCATCGTGACAATGAAGGGGGAAGAGAGGAAAAAATTAGACATGTTCTATAGATCAGGAGGAAGCCTACTCTTTCAGTACAGTGCTAGACCCTGGACAAGAGTAGAATATTTTGGGACCCCTCCATCATTTTCCCTTATTTGCCTACAAAAATAATTATATTTCAAATCAGTAGTGAAAAAAAAAGGGCAGATCTACTTGGGGTAGTTCTGTCTGGGAGGGAATAGCAACTGAAGTGTAACAGAGGAGCAGGGTTCATGGTCAGGGCGTAGGACTAGGTAAAAATTAAAGTCAGAAGAAATAAAATGCACAGCAGAAACAAACATCTAATTTCATTTTGTTCTTTAAAAAAATAATGGTGCCTACTTCTAGCAATTACTATAACTGGAACTACCAGCAAGGAGACAAAAGATCTCAGAATCTGTACAGTGGAAACGTTTTAAATTGTCAGGAGCTCAACTGTCCAACCATTGATCTTAAAACAAAAAAACATTCCTTGATTTTATGAGTGCCAGTAATAAAGTTTTAATTTCAGAATTATAATATGTGACTATATATTGCGCCATGTACGTTATAATTTTGAAATGAAAACGTTATTATTACTGGCACTCTTAAAGCAAGGAGGTTTTCTTTTAAGATGAATGATCGGACTATTGCTTAGCTGACAATTTTAAATTTACTGCTGGTAGTTCCAATCATAGTCATTTTTATTGTTAGTGTGCATTCTTATATACTTAGCACAAATGTTATTCTTTGTAGCTGACCTATTTCTAGTAAATATCTCTTGAAATAAAATGCCAAAATAAGACCAGTTAGTTATAACTGAACGGGGGATAATTGCAATTGCTAGAACAAAATTAAAGATATGAAGTGTAGAATAAGCATTCTTTTTTGGCTAAGCATTTAATAACTTCAGAAGCCTGGAAATGTCTATTTACCACTAGCTCCCACCCTTAAGTTTTGCTTTTAACCTTTGTCTAATGTATTAAATTTCTTTCCTTTGCCAGAATGTGCTTCCTGTGACTGGGCAGAGTTAACTGACTGGTGACCCTCACCTTCCTCTGTTGAGCCCAGAATGCAGGCTGCCACGAGCCCTCAGACCACGCCTCAGGCCAGACAAACTCCCTTGCTACTTGCACATTGCCAGGGTCGGGGCCATCTGTCAGCAACTTCCTGAGAACTGAAGTCTTGCAGGACCACACCTGGGAGGACAACCCCGGGAATAGGTCTCCTGGTTTTCTAAGACTAAATCCTTTTAGAGAGGTAAACAATTTTATACAGCTACAATAACATTATAAATAAATCATATATAGTGTTGTATGACAATTTGTAAACATGATTCCTTACATAAAACTTACCAGTTTGTTTGTATTTTTGATCTGCGATTGCTTTAATGAAAAATAAGTGTGAGAAAAAGACCACTGTAGACTTTCAGGGGGGGGAAAAGGAGCTTTTGTTTATCTCTGACTAAAGGAAAGACGTGCACACCAATCTGAACGCTGGATCTAGGATTGTCACAGACTTAAAGGGACATTTAAGGTTCAGGCAATAAAATAAAAATAATGGTGGAAATGTGCATTTTTTACTTTTTAGCTTACTTTCCTGCTTCTTTCCCATGTGAAAAAAATTGTGTAAGCAAAGACCGGAGAAAAATCCGTAAAGGACTATTGCAAAATTCTTAGCTGTGTCAGCCAAAGATCCATATATCTTTCTGTAGGTTTCAGCATGCATAATATTTTATTTAGAAGTTTTTATATACTGCTAATATTTTTAGACGTTTACAAATAAAAATAGACAATCTGCCCGATATTCAAAGTGATGGCCAAGAGAGGCTCCTGACTGTTTAAATCACTTGTCTGGGCCTAACTGAATATTCAGCAGCACTTAACTGGATTGTGCCACTGAATATCTGTGGTTAGTGCCTAAGCTGAAACTGGCTAACTTGTGGGTGGTCCCATGGCGGAGTCACCACTTAACTGCATAAAGATAGAAGGACAAGGTCATCATGTCTGGTGAACCCCAATACCTTTCCCATCTACCGATTCCCTATATCCCTTCACACACATTACAATCAACCACCCAACATCATTTGGTGGTTCCTTCTTTTGGAGAAAGTTTTCATGAACACACATGAGTCGTTATTTTTTCGATACAGAGTCCAGAAAACTGGAACAAATTTCCACAATAT
Source organism: Microcaecilia unicolor (assembly GCF_901765095.1). NCBI lineage: Eukaryota > Metazoa > Chordata > Amphibia > Gymnophiona > Siphonopidae > Microcaecilia > Microcaecilia unicolor. The sequence continues at coordinate 262,940,674 of NC_044036.1, read as the reverse complement.
TTGTGAGAACAAACAACAAATCAACAATTTTAAATCTTTCCTTTTCCAAGATGTCTATAGGTAAGACCCCCTTCTAGAGGTGGACCTGTACAGCAACTCCTCCCTCCCCTTTTTGTGCTCCACTAGCTTTCCTTTTAATATTGTAGTTCCACCTCCCCTCCTTCTGTTTCAGTCTAGGCACCCCTTCTCTTTTCTTTCCCAATTTCTCTCTTTTCTTTTTAGTATGTTAGCTGCCTAGATGTATTTGCGATGGGCGGGGTAATAAACTCCCAAATAAACTTGTAAACTTGTTGAATAAAGCAGGTGGCAAGCAAAAAAATGCTAACCACAACCTGCTGAATATCGTCCGGAGAATGTTTAAGTAAACACAGAGGGCCTGATATTCAGCCGGCAGTGCGTTTGCTGTCTGCCACTGGTGTTAAACACAGATATTCAATGCCGGACCATTTCCAGAGAGCGGCATTGAATATTTGAGTTTATCTGGGCCTCTAAAATGTGAACCGGCTTTGCCGATATTCAGCGCTAACTGGTTAACCTTTTAGCAAAGATAGGCCACAGGCCTATTTTGACAGCTCAACATAGTTGGTTTGGTGCTGAATACCTGCACCTAAGAGGGTATGTTGCGTGATATAGCTGGTTAGCGGCTAGCTGTTAACGAGGATATTCAGCAGGAGATATCTGGTTATCTCCCACTGAATATCCACGGTTAGTTGCTTAAACACTATTTAACCTGCCAGAAGCCATTCCTGACCAGTTAAATACTTTGATGGAAATGATAAGAGCAGATCTATAATAGATATGCATTAACTTTTATTCATGAAATTGCACAAATAAAAGTTAATGTATATCTATTATTGATCTATTTCCATCTTGGAGTTTGCAGATCGATTGCCTTTCAGTTAAATAGTTTTGAATATTTGGGAGATAGACTTAAAAATCAGCCTTAACTCTTAGAATGTATTAAAAAAAGACACCCACTGCATACTTCAGCTATGTATATTTGACAGAGAATTGTCTGAAGTTTCTTCCTGAGCTGTCTTTGCATTCATACATCATCTGAAAAATGTTCTCATAATGTGGGACCTATGATAGACATTTTTCTCTCATAATTGTGCAATTTCTCTTTGTCACTTGTAAAGAAGGAGTGCCCAATAAATCTTGGCCTTGAGACAGTAATATTCTGTAGACTTAAAATTGTAAGACTCCCTCTGTACTGGCAAAGACCAATCCAATCACCTTATAGAGCACAGTACATATCTTGAACTTAATCCATTTTGTAGTTTTGTCCTTTTCCTAACATTGCAGCAAATTAAATATTTGGGCAAAAGATACAGAATTTCAGATCTTAAATTTGGCTCATAACGTTCCGAGTTCAACATGCTAGAAAGCCTAGGATCCTGATTTCAGATATTAGATCAATAGTTAGTACATAAGTATTGCCATACTGGGACATACCAAAGGTCCATCAAGTCCAGCATCCTGTTTCCATCAGTGGCCAATCCAGGTCACAAATACCTGGCAAGATCCCAAAAAAGTACAAAACATTTTATACTGCTTATCTCAGAAATAGTGGATTTTCCCCAAGTCCAATTTAATAATGGTCTATGGACTTTTCCTTTAGGAAGCCATCCAAACCTTTTTTAAACTCTGCTAAGCTAACTGCCTTTACCACATTCTATGGCAACGAATTCCAAAGTTTAATTACATGTTGAGTGAAGAAATATTTTCTCCGATTCATTTTAACTTTACTACTTTGTAGCTTCATCGCATGCCCCCTAGTCCTAGTACGTTTGGAAAGCGTAAACAGACGCTTCACCTCTACCCTTTGCACTCCACTCATTATTTTATAGACTTCTGTCATATCTCCCCTCAGCCACGTTTTCTCCAAGCTGAAGATCCCTAGCCTTGCTTTTTGAGTATGATTTTATTCCCTTTTTACAGTTATTCTAGAGACCATGGAAGAAGGACAAAGGATCCCTAGTTATGAAGAAGTGAAACCAAAAATCAACAGTGGTCTCTGTCATTTCACCAGATATGAAAGGGGTTGACTGGAAGGCCCTTACAGATCTTATCTGCCCTCATATCCTATGTTTTTCCCCATCGCCTGGTGTGAATGACTTGACCAAGGCTGGCATTCTCAGCACTTGTCTCTCAACAACATCCTTAAATGTGTAACCCACTTCTAGCAGGAGGGGGGAGGGTAGCCCAGGAGACTCTACATAAAAGAAACAAAAACCTGGAAACTTAGAAAGAGGGAAACCAAGCAGCATAACTGACCAGGACATTTGGAATGTAGAGAGTAATTCTTTAACTTAGGTGCTGACATTTAAGTGCCAGTTAGAGATGTAAATGTTTAGAATAAAGGCATTTACAGGTGGATGTGTGCACAACTGCCAAATTTCCACCTAAGAACTATTTATTTATTTGTTACATTTGTATCCCACATTTTCCCACCTATTTGTAGGCTCAGTGTGGCTTACATAATACTGGAGAGACCTTTGCAGGCTTCGGTGTGAACACATACAAAGTGATGCTGTGGTAGGTAAAGTTCGTGTGGCACAGCCACATTAGGGAATCATACAGCGGAAGAGTTGTGTTATGTCCATTACGTGCTTTAGTTTGGTTGTGTTGCAGAGATTAGGCATTTAAGTTGGATCATTAGGGTATGCCTTTTTAAAGAGGTTGGTTTTTAGTGATTTCCGGAAGTTTAGGTGGTCGTACGTCGTTTTCAAGGCTTTTGGTAATGCGTTCCACAGTTGTGTGCTTATGTAGGAAAAACTAGATGCGTAAGTTGTTTTGTATTTAAGTCCTTTGCAGCTTGGGTAGTGCAGATTTAGATACGATCGTGTTGATTCGGATGTATTTCTAATTGGTAAGTCGATCAAGTCTGTCATGTAACTCGGGGCTTCTCTCTAGATTATTTTCTGAACCAGGGTGCAGATTTTGAAGGCGATGTGTTCTTTGACTGGTAGCCAGTGTAGTTTTTCGCAGAGGGGATTTGCGCTTTCAAATCGCGTTTTATCAAATATAAGCCTAGCTGCTGTGTTTTGAGTGGTCTGAAGTTTCTTTAAGGTTTGTTCTTTAAATTCTGCATAAATTCCATTGCAGTAATCTAAGTGGCTTAGTACCATTGATTGTATCAGGTTGCGAAATGTTTCCCTCAGGAAGAATTGCTTCACGCGTTTGAGTTTCCACATAGAGTGGAACATTTTCCTTGTTGTGGATGCCATTTGGCTCTCTAGTGTTAAGTTACCGTCCATTGTAACACTGAGATTCAAGCTGTCTGAGATAGGAAGGGTCTGATCTGGGGTGTTGATACTTGTGGGGATGTCCGCGCTGTGTTGGGATGAGAGGGAAAGGGAAGGGAAATAAGACTCGATATACCGCCTTTCTGAGGTTTTTGCAACTACATTCAAAGTGGTTTACATGTATTCAGGTACTTATTTTGTACCAGGGTCAATGGAGGGTTAAGTGACTTGCTCAGAGTCACAAGGAGCTGCAGTGGGAATCAAACTCAGTTCCCCAGGATCAAAGTCCACTGCACTAACCACTAGGCTACTCCTCCACTTAACCTTAAAGAGGATGAGACAATCCAGCTTATTTTCGAAAGAGACGGACGCCCATCTTCCGACACAAATCGGGAGATGGACATCCATCTCAAAAACAGGTATAATCGAAAGCTGAATTTGGACGGCCCCAACTGCTTTCCATCACGGGGACGGGCGAAATTCTCGGGGGCGTGGCCAAATGGTAGCGAAGGCGGGACAGGGGCGTTCCGGGGCGTGGTTAACAGATGGACCTCCGCACCTGATAATGGAAAGAAGCAAGACATCCCCGACGAGCATTTAGTCCACACAAAGTTGGTCCTGTTTTTTTCACGACCAAGCTTCCAAAAAGTGCCCAAATTGACCAGATGACCACCGGAGGGAATCGGGGATGATCTCCCCTGTCTCCCCCAGTGGTCACTAACCCCCTCCCACCCTAAAAAACAAACTGTTTAAATATTTTTTCCAGCCTCTAGGTCAGCCTCAAATACCAGCTCCATGACAGCAGTATGCAGGTCCCCCGAGCAATTTTAGTTTAGTTGGTGCTGCGTGGGACCCATGCAGAGAGCAAAAATCGGAAGAAAAAAAAACATGCAATTGCAGTCAGGGACGTCCAGATTAAAACAGTAGTAATAGGGGGATTCAAACCAGCCACCTTCTGATTACAAGACTTGTGCTTTAACCACTGCACCACTTATTCAGATGCTTAGACATTCCTTCCCTTTCCATTAAGTCCCTCCAAGTTTCTGTCAGCCAATCACAGCTCATTTACCTGACATCAGTGTCAGCTAAAGGAGCTGTGATTGGCTGACAGAAACTTGGAGGGACTTAATGGAAAGGGAAGAAAGTCTAGACAGCTGAATAAGTGGTGCAGTGTTTAGAACACAGGTCTTGTAATCAGAAGGTGGCTGGTTCAAATTCCACTATTACTATTGTTTTAATTTGGACCTCCATGACTGCACTTGCATGTTTTTTTTTGGACGTCCCTGACTGCACTTGCAAGTTTTTTTTTCTTCCGATTTTTGCTCTCTGCATGGGTCCCACGCAGCACCAACTAAACTAAAATTGCTCTGGTTCAAATCCCCCTATTACTATTGTTTTAATTTGGACGTCCCTGACTGCACTTGCATGTTTTTTTTTCTTCCGATTTTTGCTCTCTGCATGGGTCCCGCGCAGCACCAACTAAACTAAAATTGCTCCGGGGACCTGCATACTGCTGTCATGGAGCTAAGTATGATATTTGAGGCTGGCATAGAGGCATCTCAGGGGGACCAGTGCACTATGAATGCTGGCCCCTCCCATGACCAAATGGCTTGGATTAGGTCCGTTTTTGAGATGGCCAGCAGCAGTTTCGATTATCGCTGAAAACCGCGGACGGCCATCTCTAGGTCCAGCGATCTCACCATTTGTGTCGTCTATCTCTAGAGTCGACACAAATGATGGGATTTCAGCGGGCCGAACCGTATCATCGAAACCAAAGATGGACGGCCATCTCGTTTCGATTTTACGGTTCGCTCCGCCTCTTCGCGGAGCCATCTCCGGAGATGGACAGTTTTACACATAGGCGTTCGCGTTCGATTATGCCCCTCAATGAGTTTTTTTCTTTATTGAGTTTTAGTTGAAATGCATTTGCCCATGAATCCATGATGTTCAGGCCGAGCTTGATTTCGTTGGTGATTTCTGTCAGTTTGGTTTTGTAAGGAATATATATTGTGACATCATCTGCATATATGAAAGGGTTAAGGCCATGGTTGGATGAGGACATGGCAAGTGGGGTCATCATTAAGTTGAATAAGATAGGTGATAGCGGTGATCCTTGCGGTACTCCACAGTCTGCTTTCCACGGTGATGATATGTTTGAATTTGATTTTACTTGATATGTTCTTGTGGTTAAGAAGCCCTTGATCCAGTTAAGTATGTTTCCACCAATCCCGAACTTATCTAGTAATCTTACTAATGTACTAGCTCTACCCGGCCATGCGTTGCTGTGGCTCAGTCTGGTTAAATGGAAAAGAAAGAAAAGAGGAAGCGCACGTTTCTAATACAGTGGGGGAAATAAGTATTTGATCCCTTGCTGATTTTGTAAGTTTGCCCACTGACAAAGACATGAGCAGCCCATAATTGAAGGGTAGGTTATTGGTAACAGTGAGAGATAGCACATCACAAATTAAATCCGGAAAATCACATTGTGGAAAGTATATGAATTTATTTGCATTCTGCAGAGGGAAATAAGTATTTGATCCCCCACCAACCAGTAAGAGATCTGGCCCCTACAGACCAGGTAGATGCTCCAAATCAACTCGTTACCTGCATGACAGACAGCTGTCAGCAATGGTCACCTGTATGAAAGACACCTGTCCACAGACTCAGTGAATCAGTCAGACTCTAACCTCTACAAAATGGCCAAGAACAAGGAGCTGTCTAAGGATGTCAGGGTCAAGATCATACACCTGCACAAGGCTGGAATGGGCTACAAAACCATCAGTAAGACGCTGGGCGAGAAGGAGACAACTGTTGGTGCCATAGTAAGAAAATGGAAGAAGTACAAAATGACTGTCAATCGACAAAGATCTGGGGCTCCACGCAAAATCTCACCTCGTGGGGTATCCTTGATCATGAGGAAGGTTAGAAATCAGCCTACAACTACAAGGGGGGAACTTGTCAATGATCTCAAGGCAGCTGGGACCACTGTCACCACGAAAACCATTGGTAACACATTACGACATAACGGATTGCAATCCTGCAGTGCCCGCAAGGTCCCCCTGCTCCGGAAGGCACATGTGACGGCCCGTCTGAAGTTTGCCAGTGAACACCTGGATGATGCCGAGAGTGATTGGGAGAAGGTGCTGTGGTCAGATGAGACAAGAATTGAGCTCTTTGGCATGAACTCAACTCGCCGTGTTTGGAGGAAGAGAAATGCTGCCTATGACCCAAAGAACACCGTCCCCACTGTCAAGCATGGAGGTGGAAATGTTATGTTTTGGGGGTGTTTCTCTGCTAAGGGCACAGGACTACTTCACCGCATCAATGGGAGAATGGATGGGGCCATGTACCATACAATTCTGAGTGACAACCTCCTTCCCTCCGCCAGGGCCTTAAAAATGGGTCGTGGCTGGGTCTTCCAGCACGACAATGACCCAAAACATACAGCCAAGGCAACAAAGGAGTGGCTCAGGAAGAAGCACATTAGGGTCATGGAGTGGCCTAGCCAGTCACCAGACCTTAATCCCATTGAAAACTTATGGAGGGAGCTGAAGCTGCGAGTTGCCAAGCGACAGCCCAGAACTCTTAATGATTTAGAGATGATCTGCAAAGAGGAGTGGACCAAAATTCCTCCTGACATGTGTGCAAACCTCATCATCAACTACAGAAGACGTCTGACCGCTGTGCTTGCCAACAAGGGTTTTGCCACCAAGTATTAGGTCTTGTTTGCCAGAGGGATTAAATACTTATTTCCCTCTGCAGAATGCAAATAAATTCATATACTTTCCACAATGTGATTTTCCGGATTTAATTTGTGATGTGCTATCTCTCACTGTTACCAATAACCTACCCTTCAATTATGGGCTGCTCATGTCTTTGTCAGTGGGCAAACTTACAAAATCAGCAAGGGATCAAATACTTATTTCCCCCACTGTATGTTTAATTTCACAATGCTTGTGGGTATACAATATTTTTTGTTGTTCCATTGTGTGTGCAGAGATAGAGATTGTCTGGCTTGCCGACTGTAGAACGTGCAACATATAATTGTCCATGTGAGAAGCAATCTGTGTGTAGATGTAAATGGGTGAATTCTAAAGATTGGCCCTGAGCTTTGTTGATGGTGATTGCAAATGCCAATCGAATTCGGAATTGCAATCTGTTAAATTGAAATGGCATATCTGTTGGAATCATAGGAATGCGAGGAATGAGGACATGTTCACCATTGAAAGGTCCTGTCAAGATTGTTGCTTGTGCGACATTGCTCATTAATTTTTTTACTGCAAGCCGCGTGCGGTTGCAAAGCTTTGGCTGGTTGATATTTCGCAACATGATAATTGGCACACCGATTTTCAATTGCAGTATGTGCGGTGGCATCCCAGGCAGATCGAGTGAATTGAAAAAGTCTGTTGGATAATTAAGCGCTTCATCTGCTTGCAGAACAGTGTTGACGGACTTGTATGTGAATGGCTCGCTTGGAATGTTAGACTGAATAATTTTGTTCAGTTCGTAGAAGTCTTTGTTCTTGGCCGCAAGAACAGCTCGTTCACTCAGTGAATCATGATTCTTATAATTGGTTTGAATATTGGGAAATACTTTTTCAACCAATTGTTCTGTTGAGGTCACTAAATTGCAGAAGTTATGAGGCAATGAAATTCGTCCTGAGGTCAGATCAACCGGCACCTTTCCGTTCCCAATTTTCAGCAATTGATGTGAGAATATCTGAGCTGATTGATCGTTTTGCAGCTGGACATGCATATTTGTAGTTAAGTTTAACATCTTTACGTGTTGCCACAAAGTAGAGTATTTTAGGCAAGCATTTATTTCGTCCGCTGGTGTCGATCGAGGAACTACAGGTAATGTTTGCCTGAAATCTCCTGCGAGCGATGTTTTTCACTGTGCTGTTTCCTCGGGACGTATTTGTGCCATTCTTTGTCTGTTTCGCTCGTTCGCTGATGCCCGTTCTTCCTCAGTTTGATTTGCAATTGTAGGTATATAAAAACACGTGTGTATTCAAATGCAATGTCATGTTGAAATTTCAAAGCAATCGGTGAAGAACTTTCGAAGATTTAAGCCACTCTCAGCCTGTTGCGTTGATTCTGTTGAGAACGAAGCAGATCTGAAGCTGCAGAACACGATCGCCGTGCTCGCAACCGTGCATAGTCAAGTCTGGCTGCACGTTGCTCTGCTGCTTCCTCGGCAGGTATTTGAGCCATTCTTTGTGTGTTTCGCTCGTTTGCTGATGGCCGTTCTTCCTCAGTTTGATTTGCAATTACTTGTCGCACTGCTTGCGCTCCACGAGTATGACAACTGTGACATCTATATAATAGTAGGTATATAAAAACATGCGCATAATTTCAAAGCAATCGGTGAAGAACTTTCGGGGATTTAAGCCACTCTCAGCCTGTCGCGTTGATTCTGTTGAGAACGAAGCAGATCTGAAGCTGCAGAACGTGATCGCCGTGCTCACAACCGTGCATCGTCAAGTCTGGCTGCACGTCGCTCTGCTGCTTCCTCGGCACGTATTTGAGCCATTCTTTGTGTGTTTCGCTCGTTCGGTGATGGCCGTTCTTCCTCAGTTTGATTTGCAATTACTCGTCGCACTGCTTCCGGTCCGCGAGCACGACAGCTGTGACATCTATATAATAGTAGGTATATAAAAACATGCGCGTATTTGAATGCAACGTTGTGTCCAAATTTGAAAGCAATCGGTGAAGAACTTTCGGAGATTTAAGATTTTGAACAAACGAACATTTACATTTTTATTTATATAGATTATGGTTTACTATGTCGAATGCACTAGACATGTCGAATTGGAGGAGAAGGATGTTTTTGCCTGTTGCTATTTCTTGCTTGAATTTGGCTAGAAGAGTGAGTAATACTGTTTCCGTGCTGTGGAGGGGGCGAAAGCCTGACTGTGATTCATGTAATATTGAGAATGTGTTTATGTAATCTGTAAGTTGTTTGGTTACCATGCTTTCCATCAGTTTGACCACCAACAGGATATATGCTGTTAGTGATTTCGTTCCCAACAGGATATATGCTGTTAGTGATTTCGTTTGTTTTTTTCTTGGTATCTTTTGGTATTGGGGTGAGTAAGATACTGCCATTTTCCTTAGGGAAGAGGCCTTGCTGAAGCATGTAATTTAGGTGGGATGTGAGGTCTGCTATGACGCGGTCAGGGGCAGATTTCATTAGGTAGCTGGGACAGGTATCTAGTTTACAGTGAGTGTTGGAAAACCTACTAATCGCCTGGGTAACTGTTTCGATGGTAAGGAGGGCGAAGTTTAACCAGGTCCGATCTGTCGGGTATTCTCCAGTGGTTGGGTCCAATTCATTAAGGAAGTTTTCAATGTCGGTGTTGTTCTGAGGTAGCGTGTTGCGTAGGTTTACAATATTTTCATTGAAGTACTTCGCAAGTTTATCTGCAGATGGGATATCTGTATTCGTTGTAGTGACCAAGTTGGTGTCTAGTAGTTTGTTCACGAGTTGGTATAATTTCTTCATGTCTTTGTAATCTGTCCCTATTTTGGTTTTATAGTATGATCTTTTGGCCTGTCTTTATCATTTATTCCTTTTAAATACCGTTTCTTATTGCAATTACAAAACAGAACGGTTTACATTAAAGGGACTGGAATGGCATCTCTATGAGGAAAGGCTAAAGCGGCTAGGGCTCTTCAGCTTGGAGAAAAGGTGGCTGAGGGGAGATATGATAGAGGTCTATAAAATAATGAGTGGAGTTGAACGGGTAGATGTGAAGCATCTGTTCACGCTTTCCAAAAATACTAGGACTAGGGGGCATGCGATGAAGCTACAATGTAGTGAATTTAAAACGAATTGGAGAAAATATTTCTTCACTCAACGTGTAATTAAACTCTGGAATTCGTTGCCAGAGAATGTGGTAAAGGTGGTTAGCTTAGCGGAGTTTAAAAAAGGTTTGGACGGCTTATTAAAGGAAAAGTCCATAGACTGTTATTAAATGGACTTGGGGGAAAATCCACTATTTCTGGGATAAGCAGTACAAACTGTTTTGTACATTTTTGGGATCTTGCCGAGTATCTGTGTCCTGGATTGGCCACTGTTGGAAACAGGATGCTGGGCTCGATGGACCTTTGATCTTTCCCAGTATGGCAATAATTATGTTCTTATCTTGAAATATAATAGGCACTTTACTCACGGTCTGGTGATTGGACGCGTTGCCCAGGGCACAGAGACTCTGCAACCCTGGGAGCTGTGTCTATGTTGGAGGTAGACACCAGGGGGGGGGGGGGGGGGGCAGCAGCCTCAGGCTGCCACTACTGCTTTGCTCTGAGCCCCTAGGAGCCTGTCTCCGGGGCCTCCGCTGTGTTGCCCCTTCTCCTCTTGTCACTGCTGCTGCGCTCTGGTCTCGGTGCTGTCGACAGAGCCCTCGGTGGCCTTGGCGGTTCCCTCCGAGAGCGTCCTCACGCCTCCATAACTCCCATGCTCCTGGGACAGCTCCACCGGACAGTGCTCCCTTTTCCTGCTGCCGTCTGAGGAACCTGCGGGCGGGCAGGCGAGGAGGCAGAGCCGGGCACACGACCGCTTCCACTCAGCCCGTGCGGTCCCCCATGGGAGAGGCTCGATTGTCTCTCCCTGCTCTGGGAGGGTGGGTGGGTGAAGAGGCAGAGTCGGGCGCGCGGTTGCTGTCCTGCGAGCCTCGTGCGGTTCTCCATGGGGAGAGGTTCGGATGCCTCTCCATGCTCTGAGGGCGACAGCAGTACCGTTCGCCGGACCCGCACAGGCTCCCCAAGTGCCATCTGCTGCCTCATGCGGTCCCCCGTGGGGGGCAATTCAGACTGGTGCCCGATTAACTCAGCACAAGTTAGGGCAGCTGTTTTGCTTAACTTTATGCAATTGCTTAGATGGTAAATGCAGGTTTGGAATAACTATTCTATAAATACCCACTTAACGTATGTATCATGTATTTGCAAGGATGTAGTAGACATGGACAGAGCTTGGGTAGGGCTCAAACTTATGTATGTAGTTTATAAGTTATGCACATATCTGTAGCACCTAGATGCTAACACGCTAGCTGTATAGCTAGTATAATTGATTAACCCTAGATGTTAAACACATATCTACATGGTTACGTTCCTTTATAACAGGGGTTCTCAACCCAGTTCTCGGGACACTCAGGATATCTACAATGAATATGCATGAGATAGATCTGCATACAGTGGAGATTGTGCATGTAAATTTATCTCATGCATATTCATGGTGGGTGTCTTGAAAACCTGAATGGCTAGGTGACATGGGGAAGGCAATCAAGTTAGGACCTAAGCTAGAGTGGCAAGCAAACAAAGGCACCTCAAACCATGGACAAATACTGGTCCTCACAGCTGAGGTAGTCTTACCTTTGTTGGTGGTTCCCTAAAAATGAGAAAGCACAAATGACAAAAATAAATCAAATTCAAAACAGAAAAGTCCTTGTTTCAGTCCTTAGATGGGAGGCAGGCATTCTTTCAGGTAAACTTCTTCTTTTCTATGTTTCTACTCTCCAAGGTCCCAAGCAGGGCTCCCTAGAGTCTTTTCAATGGACTTCTAGATATACACAAAAAACAAACTCCTCTCTGCCTCACTGTTTCATGGATTAGTACTTAATTTAAATGCTGTCAGTGACAAGTACCAACCAGAGCTTCTCAACCCAGTCCTTGGAGCACACCCAGCCAATCAGGTTTTCAGGATATCCACAGTGAATATACATGAGAGAGGAGATTTGCATACTGAGGAGGATATCCTAAAAAACTGACTGGCTGGGTGTGCCAAGAGGATGGGGTTGAGACCCCCTGTTTTAAAGGAACGTAATCAACACATCTTCTAAAATGAACAACAAAATAAAGTAAGTGCTCTCTCTCCCAGGAGAGTGTATTAGACAGGAATTACTTTCAGCAAAAATATCAAAATCTCCTTGCCAGTGGGTTGAGGGTACACTGGAAAGATTGGTCCCACACCCACCTTCTTGAGGTAATCAAAGAACTCTGATTGCAGCTCTGCTCCACTGCTCTCTACTGGCCTTCCAACCTAGGTTTTCTGTGGTCTAGCCAGCTATATCCTTCATTTCTCTTTCTCCTGTGTTAAACCCAGCTAGCTTACAAGCAACTGTTGTCCCTGCTGGATGACTTAACTGGTCATCAGCGAGACTGATCTCTGGTGTATGCTAATAAGCCCCCACTCCACCCCTGTGGCTTTTGCAGCCCTTCTCTCATGTGGATTCCTCTGGTGGAAGAAAAGAATGACCCATGGCCACTGGAGATAGGGCCTTTTATATCTCCATTCAAAACACAGGCGGGGACTCTTCATACATTGAAGGACAAGCAGGCTTAACCTCTATTGAATGGCGAGTACGGGACGCGGATCAAGGCTTCATGGGAAGAGCTGATACACACACAGACAACAAACGCATGCATCTTCATCAGTAGCACTGACTCCTGAAGTGAACTCTCCCACCATCACCCACAGGCAAATCTACAAGCCAGTTGGAGCCATCGTTCCCACCCACCTCTGCAGGAGTGATTGGCGAGCACACAACATGGATTGAAGCTCTGTGGGAGGAGTTGAAGCACGTAAGGATGACATTGCATGAATCTTCATCAGCAGCACCAACTCCTGAGGGCTTGCGCCTGAGGCTTCGCTCCAAAGGAGCATGCCAATGAGGCACTCCCTGCCCCTTTGTGTGCAACTTTGGTAGCAACGAACTTGGGATCCTGTGACCCCCACCGACAGCTCCATACAGAAGATCCATAATGGCACGTCATCAATGTAGCTTACCTGTTCCTCAGACAACCGGCCACCATCTGAGGCCTCTCCAACCGGAAACACTCAACAAAGGCTCTCCAGCTGTAGGGCCCTTAGACCTTCACAAATCGATCACCGTTCACACATTGACACATCACAGACACTCAAAACACACCAATAAAAACCAGAAAACCTCCAAGAGCACTGAAACACATCAAATGTATTCCAGCCACAAATGACTTAAATGCCAACATCCTTGTATCAATTCCAATGGGTTATGTCAATTCAAGATCAGCCATCAATAAACCCAAACTGATAAAAGACTGGATTGAAGATGAAAATCTAGACATAATTCTGATCACTGAAACCTGAAAGAAGCAATGATGACCAACAATTAATGAGCTGTGCCCTTCTGGTTATAAAATCCTTCATCTAACAAGAGACAGAAAAAAAGGGGGAGGAATAGCAGTTTTATATAAAGTCCTTCTTTAATGTCAACCTAGAGTCCAAACATATCACTCCCTCCCTGGAAATACTCGCTTGCACCATTAATGACTCCATTCTGAATGGACAACTTGGTATTGTAGTATTTTATCGACCGCTGAGCATCTCCACAATACTCTCATGTCACCCAAATGTGATACTAAAAGATGACAAACTTACACACACAAACACCAAGGAAGTACTGGAATTTATGGATTCATTGGACCTTACACTCCCATTACCAACCACTACACATATTAGGGGCCAATCATTAGACTTACTCACATACAGACTACACGAGCAAAACAATAACATAACCAACAGCATTTATTCACCAGTCCCCTGGTTGGATCATAACAAACTGACTTGCACCATAAATTGGAAGGAGAAAGAAGAAATGTCGAACTTGGGCATCACTCCGATACTAATCCTCACCAGGGGCAAAATAAACGTAAACGCGTTCTGGGAAAAAATCATGTTGGAGCAGTTGATAACTTCATCAGAGTCTCTAGACTTCTTAATCAACTGGGACAATGAAAGCAAGACCATACTGGACACAAATCACCCCTAAAGCTCAGAAAAAGATCAACACCAGGCCATCTCCCTAGTTAATCCCAGAAGTGCTCAACGCAAAAAGAGCCTGCTGGAAACTGGAAAGAAAATGGAGGAAAACTGATTCAGAGGAAAATAAAATCCAGTGGAAGAAAGCAGCAAGGGCCCACAAGCCCACAAAAACATAAAGCATATCAAACAAAACAAAAATATTACAACATTCACTTAGGAGCCTCCTTAATACCAAAAAAAGCTATTTGGTCTAATGAACAGTCTATTCAATACCCATAACGATGCATCCACCAATGAAACACAGCCTACAGCTACACAGCTCGCCATCCACTTTGAGGAAAAAGTAGTGAAGAGCAGACAGTCATTACCTGCTACAGGACTTCTTGTAAACTTCCTACACATCAAAATACACCCTCGAGAGCTAACAGATCATGGACCATCTTCACTAAGCCTACAACAGAAATAATACACACACTGATGAGAAAATACACGAAATTGCATTGCATACTGGACACCTGTCCAGCTTCCATCATGAGAGAAGCACCCAATTGCATCATAGCACTCCTTAAGAACTACATCATGAAACTACTACAAAGAAAACCACTTCCCAAACAGCAAGGGCAGGATTGTACTGACCCCATCTTCCGAGAACAATTTGGCAAAACAATGTGACATACCAAACTACAGACTAGTGGCATCCATTTCATTGCTAATCAAGATCATCGAAGGGTTAGTTTCCCCAACAGCTGATGGACTACTTATCAAACCACTCACTCCTGCACCAATCATAATCAGGCATCAGACTAGGTCATAGCACAGAAACAGCCCTGCAATCCATAATAAGTGAAGTAAGGAAAGAAGTGAGCATGGGCCATAAAGTACTAATACTCTAATTCGACCTATTCAGTGCCTTCGATGTAGTAGATCACGACATTCTACGCTACCTACTTGAACATGTATACTCTGGAAGAAAGGAGAAACAGGGGTGATATGATACATTCAAATATTTGAAAAGTATTAATCCGCAAACTAAACTTTTCTGGAGATGCGAAGGAGGTAGAACGAGAGGACATGAAATGAGATTGAAGGGGGGCAGACTCAAGAAAAATGTCAGGAAGTATTTTTTCACAGAGAGAGTAGTGGATGCTTGGAATGCCCTCCTGCGGGAGGTGGTGGCAATGAAAACGGTAACAGAATTCAAGCACGCGTGGGATAAACATAAAGGAATCCTGTTCAGAAGGAATAGATCCTAAGGAGCTTAGCCGAGATTGGGTGGCACAGCCGGTGGCGGGAGGCGGGGATAGTGCTGGGCAGACTTATACGGTCAGTGCCAGAGCCGGTGGTGGGAGGCAGGGCTGGTGGTTGGGAGGCGGGGATAGTGGTGGGCAGACTTACACGGTCTGTGCCCTGAAAAGGACAGGTACAAATCAAGGTAAGGTATACAGAAAAAGTAGCACATGAGTTTATCTTGTTGGGCAGACTGGATGGACCATGCAGGTCTTTTTCTGCTGTCATCTACTATGTTACTATGTTACTTGACAGCATAGGCAGAGCTGTGCTAAGCTGGTTTGACGGGTTCCTGAAATCCAGATCCTACCAAGTTAAACTTCTAAACCACCTCTCCCCTCACTGGACCCCAGACTGTGAGGCACCACAAGGTTCCCCACTATCCCCTATCCCAGTGGTTCCAAAACCTGGTCCTGAAGGCACCCCAGCCAGTCAGGTTTTCAGGATACCCATAATGAATATTCGTGAGAGAGATTTGCATGCACTGCCTCCAATGAATACAAATCTCTTTCATGAATATTCATTGTAGATATCCTAAAAGCTTGACTGGCTGGGGTGCCTCCAGAACCAGTTTTGGGAACCATTGCCCTATCCTGTTCAACATCCTGATGACTCCCTTGGGAAACAAGTTGGATGAGAGAGGATTCCAAACACACATATACGCTAATATCACATCACAATATTCACACCTTTCAAAGATGACATACATGACATATTAACCACAATCAAGAAAGGAATGGACCTCATGGAAACCTGGGCTTCAACTTTCAAAATGAGATTGAATAAAGAAAAAAAAAACAACAACAACAAATCAGTGGTAATCACAAGCCCTTACTGACCAGTTCAACACCAAAGCTTCTCCCTAGGCCAAAATAGCTACTCTCTGGATAGCAGCCTAGAGATTCTAGGAATTAATATTGATCAAATACTCACGTTTGAAAAGCACATATCATAGCTGACAAAAAAAGATATTCTGCACACTTCAGAAACCTACTTCCGACGACATCATTCCACTTGTTGGCACAATCACTAACACAATCCCAGACTGACTACTGCAATAGCTTATACGCAGGCTGTAAAGAGCCTAGCATGAAAAAACTCTAGACAGCCCAGAACATCGCAGCAAGATTAATACACAGTGCCAAAAAAATACCAGAGAGCCTCCCCTCTACTACAAGTCCTATACTGGCTACCGGTAAAAGCCAGGTTATACTACAAATTATCAATTCTCTCATTCCCTGCAGCGATTGGCCACAGACTACATGTATAATCTAATCGACCTCCCATTAAAAAATGCTTAGATAGGTGCCAGAACATTGTCCTCCTTCACTACCCCAGCTGCAGAGGAGTGACATACAGGTCTATCTTTAGCATCGGGTTCCCCTACCTGGCAACAAAAGCCTGGAATGCTCTATCTATTGAAATACAATGGTCACCTGATTATCTACTCTTTAGA
Source organism: Microcaecilia unicolor (assembly GCF_901765095.1). Lineage (NCBI taxonomy): Eukaryota > Metazoa > Chordata > Amphibia > Gymnophiona > Siphonopidae > Microcaecilia > Microcaecilia unicolor. The sequence continues at coordinate 262,923,883 of NC_044036.1, read as the reverse complement.
AGATGCCTGAAAACACAGCTTCTCAAAATTTCTTCCTGAAAAAGGATAACACAATGATGGGACAACTCAATTACAACCTAAATACTATACACTCCACTTCTACTTTGTGATTCCTCCTCCCCTCATCACCAGAGCCATGACTTTTCTATCAATCTCCTCCCAATCATACACCCACCATAACCACAAGAAATAATTGCCATCTATAGGCTAGCTGATATTCACTTACGACCCTCACAATCACATCTATTTCCCAAATCAATGTCACTCAATCAATTGTCCAACTAGCTGACAAATCTACCTCTACAACCCCCTCCATGTCCAGAATTTCTCCCCTGCCAGACTTACCTCTACCTTTCATCACTGCTGTCATCACCACACCTGGATCTGTAGCACTAGAGTCTGCACAGCTGGAGCAGGGTCTTGTCTAGAGATTCTAGGCCTGCTGTGTCCCATCCCTTTTTTTTTTAAAGAGGGAGTTGGTCATGGCAGGCTTTGAGTACACATATGTGCTCAAGGCCCTATACCATCTGTGCAATTTTTGCATGCTGCATTTGACTGCTGCACCACAGTATGGTGTCACCTTAGGTAGACACTTAGTTCCTCTAGTGGTAGGACTGGCCCTGGATCCATCTTGCTTCTCTACTTTCACTATAAATTCTACAATAGCAAATAAACCTCTTGTTAATGCGCTACTGATATTATAAACCTCCGACTATATGGGAACACCGTTTTGTGGTTGCATATATATATATAGAAAATTAGGCAGCACTTATCTGAGTGTATAGTAATCGCCTGGCTGGGAATGCTGTACAGCAAGCCTCTGTTTCACTTTATGCTTCTTAAGGAGCGAAGTCCACCGCCTTGCTAAGTACTCTGAAATAATGCACATACAGTGGGGGAAATAAGTATTTGATCCCTTGCTGATTTTGTAAGTTTGCCCACTGACAAAGACATGAGCAGCCCATAATTGAAGGGTAGGTTATTGGTAACAGTGAGAGATAGCACATCACAAATTAAATCCGGAAAATCACATTGTGGAAAGTATATGAATTTATTTGCATTCTGCAGAGGGAAATAAGTATTTAATCCCTCTGGCAAACAAGACCTAATACTTGGTGGCAAAACCCTTGTTGGCAAGCACAGCGGTCAGACGTCTTCTGTAGTTGATGATGAGGTTTGCACACATGTCAGGAGGAATTTTGGTCCACTCCTCTTTGCAGATCATCTCTAAATCATTAAGAGTTCTGGGCTGTCGCTTGGCAACTCGCAGCTTCAGCTCCCTCCATAAGTTTTCAATGGGATTAAGGTCTGGTGACTGGCTAGGCCACTCCATGACCCTAATGTGCTTCTTCCTGAGCCACTCCTTTGTTGCCTTGGCTGTATGTTTTGGGTCATTGTCGTGCTGGAAGACCCAGCCACGACCCATTTTTAAGGCCCTGGCGGAGGGAAGGAGGTTGTCACTCAGAATTGTACGGTACATGGCCCCATCCATTCTCCCATTGATGCGGTGAAGTAGTCCTGTGCCCTTAGCAGAGAAACACCCCCAAAACATAACATTTCCACCTCCATGCTTGACAGTGGGGACGGTGTTCTTTGGGTCATAGGCAGCATTTCTCTTCCTCCAAACACGGCGAGTTGAGTTCATGCCAAAGAGCTCAATTTTTGTCTCATCTGACCACAGCACCTTCTCCCAATCACTCTCGGCATCATCCAGGTGTTCACTGGCAAACTTCAGACGGGCCGTCACATGTGCCTTCCAGAGCAGGGGGACCTTGCGGGCACTGCAGGATTGCAATCCGTTATGTCGTAATGTGTTACCAATGGTTTTCGTGGTGACAGTGGTCCCAGCTGCCTTGAGATCATTGACAAGTTCCCCCCTTGTAGTTGTAGGCTGATTTCTAACCTTCCTCATGATCAAGGATACCCCACGAGGTGAGATTTTGCGTGGAGCCCCAGATCTTTGTCGATTGACAGTCATTTTGTACTTCTTCCAGTTTCTTACTATGGCACCAACAGTTGTCTCCTTCTCGCCCATCGTCTTACTGATGGTTTTGTAGCCCATTCCAGCCTTGTGCAGGTGTATGATCTTGTCCCTGACATCCTTAGACAGCTCCTTGCTCTTGGCCATTTTGTAGAGGTTAGAGTCTGACTGATTCACTGAGTCTGTGGACAGGTGTCTTTCATACAGGTGACCATTGCCGACAGCTGTCTGTCATGCAGGTAACGAGTTGATTTGGAGCATCTACCTGGTCTGTAGGGGCCAGATCTCTTACTGGTTGGTGGGGGATCAAATACTTATTTCCCTCTGCAGAATGCAAATAAATTCATATACTTTCCACAATGTGATTTTCCGGATTTAATTTGTGATGTGCTATCTCTCACTGTTACCAATAACCTACCCTTCAATTATGGGCTGCTCATGTCTTTGTCAGTGGGCAAACTTACAAAATCAGCAAGGGATCAAATACTTATTTCCCCCACTGTATCTATAAGCATTAAGGGGTGATTAGGGTTACGGTTACAGAGTAAGGTTATGCATTCTTCTGGTTGCTTACCTAGTAGTGTTCAGCCTGCTTCCTAACTGGAGATAGACTGCTAAATGGCCGCCAGTATTTAAACTAGCCCTAATAAGCCACTCCTCCTACTATGGAGGGTTTGAGTTTCTTAAAGACATATACTAGCAAAAGCTCAACCAATCTAAAGGAAAGCATTCCACTCTATTCTGTTATACCATCTGGAATTTGAATTCTCTACTTTCACTGCAATATATTTTGGCACTATTATTTTCTTAAGTGGGCAATGTTCTGTTCAGTTTGTTGCAGACACAGATTACTATGTTCAAAAAGAAACTGTAGCACTGAGCTTCCTATACCATATAGTCTTTAGTCTGCTCAATTCCAGTCAATAAGGTTTAATAAAGGCCTTTAAGTGCAATAAGGTTATGGTGCTTCATATGACTCTCTCACTATATCCAAAGTCTTAAGCTTTTTATTTGTGCAACATTTGTAAACCAGGCTCATGTGCAGCTGTACCTAAATTTCATGAAATTGTATTTGCATGACCCCACACATGGGAACAAGTTGAGAATTTAAAAAATGGTCATACTTTATATGGTGGCAGCAGGCTTTTATAGGGGATACAGTGGTCCTGATTCAGAGGTCTTAACTCCTGGAACCTCAATTCTCAAGTGGGTCAGTGATTCCATCTAGTCTCCCTGAAAGCCCTGAACCATGGATCAAGAAAAACAGGGCACAATTTTGGTTCTCAAGGGCTACCAAAACGTCAGGTGTTCTGGATATCCCTAAGGAATATCCATTACACACCAAGTAACTACCAAACTATTATATATATATATATATATATATATATATATATATATATATATATATATATATATATATATATATATATATATATATTTTTTTTTTTCTTCTTATATTCATACACACCATTCATATGAATCACAATCATCCTTTTAATATCATCCTGACCATGTGAGTAACTAACATACACTGGATTTCCTATTTTGTCTTCATATCTAAACATATTTTATAATAACTCATATCTATAACATTATGCAATTGCATCCATCACTACAAGATGTAATTCTTCAACTCATTGTTCAAAAACAGTCTTACACCACCCACCTTATATCCAAAACCTAATGTTTCTCCGATAATATTCTTCTAATGGTTGTAGTCCCCACATATCAAATCGAAAATTTCTTAAACCTTCTCCGTTGTTTAAAGTTTCTCCAACGTACAACAATGCAGTTCCCTCCTTCACTGTCCATCTCTTTAATCAGCATTTCATCATTCACCCCACTTCTAGCGTCATCAAACGCAAGGAATATCCATGAGATATATTTGCATTAAATGGAAGAAGTATGCATGCAGTTCTCTTTTATTCATAAGGGATGTCCTGGAAACCTAACCTGTTCACTGCCCTGGAAGATTGAAATTGTGCATCCCTGCATTAAAGGAATGCACCGCTGGAAGCTCTGCCCATTTACCTCAAATAACCTGTGTTCCCAGGAACCCCACAACCCTCTACCAAATGGCCAACTCCCGTAGAATGGAAGATGCAGAAGCAGATACAGTAAAAGATGACAACTTTTATCCATTCACATGCTGTGAATAAGCAGAGATCCTCTGTGTACTGAATGCTCTGTTTTCCTGGATGTTGGTAGTGCCCTACCCCAGGTTTTCCACTTTGAGGAAAGTGACAGGATTACTCCTTGAGGTAGAGGTATTGTACCATCCCTAAAGTGGCCCAGCAGGGTGAAATCTTTTACCTGCATTTTACAATAAAAAGTTGTCATTCATCTCTTACCGTGTCTGCTTCTGCAATCTTCAAGTCTACTGGGACTAGTGGACCACTTGCCCACTTGTTTTCTAGGAAAACTCCCGTGGAGTGCAGGAATCATCGCTGTTCATTCCTGTCCTGGCACTGGCATCTTGGACAATGTCTACCCTGTAGTGAATTTTTGTGCAGCATTAAGCTTTTATTGAAAAAATTTAATGTTTGGTCTGTATAAAACATTTTTTTTCCACACTATTCTACCTAAGTATTGCCACACTAGGACAGACCAAAGGTCCATCAAGCCCAGCATCCTGTTTTCAACAGTGGCCATCCAGGTCACAAATACCTGGCAAGATCCCAAAAAAGCTCAATACAGTTTATGCTGCTTATCCCAGAAATAAGCAGTGGATTTTCCCCAAGTCAATTTAATAATTGTCTATGGACTTTTCCTTTAGGAAGCCGGGCAGATTCTTTTTAAACCCTGCTAATCTAACCACCTTTACCACATTCTCTGGCAACAAATTCCAGAATTTAATTACATATTGAGTGAAGAAATATTTTCTCTGATTCGTATTAGATTTACTACTTTGTAGCTTCATTGCATGCCCCCTAGTCCTAGTATTTTTGGAAAGAGTAAACAAACGATTCACGTCTACCTGTTCCACCCCACTCATTATTTTATAGACCTCTATCATATCTCCCCTCAGCCATCTCTTCTCCAAGCTGAAGAGCCCTAGATGCTTAAGCCTTTCCTCATAGAGATGTCATCCCATTCCCTTTATCATTTTCGTCGCTCTTCTCTGTACCTTTTCTAATTCTTATGCATGATCTTATGAACAAGTTGATATTTGCATAAACTGTGGTGTGATAATCGGTTAGTCTGTTTTTTGTGCTGTTTTATATTTTATTGAACTATACAATGTTTCATTTTAATTCACTTAGAACTAGATATTGGTGGTAAACTTGTTTTCAGTATAATAAATGAGCATATTCTGCAGTCTGTAAAATTAAGTTCTTACAAATAGGTCCATGCATTTTTAGACCCAGCGGCATACTGTTATGGGTCAGACAATACCATTTTCCAAAGTGGCAGAAGTGGGAATTGGTCCTGCCTTCTAACGAGGTAGGTCACCACTTGGGATTTGTGGATAAAAAGGAGGTATCAATTTGGAAAGGGCAGACCGCTTTTCTTTAGCATTAGCTCTAGGTTGGGGTTTAATTGGTCCACTAGAAAATTGATGTCCCCGAGGGGAGGGAGAAATGGCACCAAAGAGCTGCTAGCCTTGATTGAAACAACCTGCTGTCTCTGAAAGAGGGGCGCAAGAGTAGCCAGACTAAGGCCTGTGGTACGCAGTATGTTTTTAAATGGGTAGATTTGGAACTGGATATTTAGTGCTGGACTAAATTGGGATACTGGCACTGAATACCTGGCCATTGGAAGTTATCTGGGTACCAGAAATATTCAGCACTGGTACCTGGAGAGTTATCTGAGCAAGTTAGGTTAGCCTTTTATCAGATAGTTATCCGGACACCAGCACTGAATATCAGTAGCACCCAAATAAATCCCAGTTCTGCCTTTGGCTTGCCCACAGACCACCCCTGGAGAGGGCCACTGAGGTCTGTGCCAGTAAGCAGTGGCACTCTCTGGTTAAAGTACTGCTGCATATCAGCATCAGACCCAGTGTGACTTGAAACAGACACACAAAGTTTCTGCGATCTTTGTGCGCTACTGATCTTCTTCATGAATTACGCCTACATATTTTCTCTTTGGTGAAGTGCTTCTCCAAATAGATGTGATCACACAATTTAAGTTGCAACCCCTGAGGAAGACATACAGCCAAAACATGGATCTTATTGGGTCCAAGTGATATATGTAACTTTTTGTGGAGAATAAATCGTTTGGAAGAACTTTGGTCTCTGCTCGTCTTTTGGAACATCCCTCCACTTTGTTTGGTACATAGTTGATTGCTGTGGAAGGATTTACCCACCCTTTTTCTCCAGTTTAACTAGGTAGGAGCCCTCCTTCCCAGTTAAATCACGCAGAATATTTACCTCATAGTGAAACTAGAAAAGTTTCAGGAAGACAACAAAGATGATAAATGGAATGGAATACCTCCCTTCTGAAGAAAGGCTAAACAGGTTAGGGCTTTTCAAATTGGAGGAAAGGTAAGAGTAGGTATATGATAGAAGATTATAAAAGGTTACATAGATAGTTTAGTTGTTTTAACTTTTACAGGACAGCTGTGCGTGTGTCCCATTTTCGGCCCGAGACCCTGAAGAAGCAGCGGAACGCTGGCCACCGTCGGCTCGGAGCGGGATGTAAAGGACTACACAGCGCAACACCAGAACGAGCAACTTCCATTATGCACCAGTTCTAAAAAGATAAGTTGAATTGTGTATAGTGGATACCATATAGAAGTGATATATATTTGCATGATAAATACACGTATGCAAATCCTTGACCACAGATATTGGAAGAAGATTGTATTTGTGGCATTAGATGTTTTTTTTGGCCTATGATGAAGAGAAGACCTTTTTAGGTCTGTTCAAGCTCCGTAAGATCATATCAGGTCTTGGAGCTCTTTGAGGCCTTTTTTCCTTCTATCAGAGTAATTTGAGATTAAGTGGATTTCTGAATATTCGGTTAATGACCTAGAAGAAGGGACCCTGCTTGGCTACTTTTAGAGATAGGATGCTGGGCTTGATGGTCCGATTCAGAATGGCTTATCTTATATCTTGTTCATAGAACTCTTTTCAGATTGCACCATTAATGTAGTCAAAATGGTGAAATTTTATAGATCTAGAAAACCATCAACCTAATACCTCTCATTTGTTCTTCACATGTTCCTGTCCAAGAGGCATTTCATCAGACTTAGCAATAGAGCAGCTCATTTGGTATATTCACTCTAGGCCCTAGAAATACCCATTCAATGCCTCTTAAAGTTATATCCTTGCCGTAGTTCATATTTACATTTAAAGCACTTTGTAAAATAAAGAAAGACAGAAAAAGATTAAACTGGCTTACTTGTCTGTTCAGTTCACAATCTTCCAGGTTGGTTTGATTTGCAACTACCGTCTATACGTAACTCCACCAGTTACCCCTACCCACTGAACCTTAACCCTTTTCCTACCAACATCCTCCAGGTCAGTTTCAAACATACCCAAACTTGCTAATATACTGGCCTCCACAACAGCTGCTGGGAGGCTGTTTCAGGACTTTACTTTCTCTTTTTCTTACAGATTACCCCAGCCTTTCTAAAAGGCTGATGCTTTCATGGACCCAAATGGTGGGGTCAAAACTGCCATACCATGCAGAACACCTCTATGGCATGGCTCATATTTAATAAACAACTACAAATTAAAAAAAAAAAAGAAATGAACCAGATCAAGTAGTTTAAGGATCAAGAGACAATATCCAGCACCCTCACTTACAACACTGTGTTTCTTCCCTTTCACTATCATTAAGGAATCAAAAATAAGCAAGAAGATGATTTTCACATGCTGACCTCAGTCTGTGGCCAATCTAAAGGAACTTGATTATCCCCCTGAGAGGTTTGTGTGTGGTGAAGTTGAGGGGAGAAACAGACAGCATAACATGCACCTCTGGCTGAGCAATCTGCTTAATAACACATGGATGATAGCCAAGCATCGGGTCTTTTGACAGTCCCGGGGGATATATGAAATAAGATACTGGTAAGACAAATTTTACTCACCCTGTATGGAGCAATCATAACTATTAAACATGACATGATTCACAAAAGCATGTATGATCCCAATAACTGTAACTTATCAGGTTGCCAGATGTAGCTGGAGGTATTGATTGCACTGTACTTGAAGGATGGCAGGCTAAAATTTAATAAAAGCCTTCATTGCAGTGTTTAGCAGTCACAGAACAAAATTATTATTGATTATTCCTCTCTACAAATGATAGAAAAGTTTATCCTTCTGTTTTGGGTTAGCTTTCCGCAGATTCTATGTAACTGAACATTTGCAAAAAGGTTTTATAATCAGAATAATTTATTTATACCAGAAGAGAATTATGGAAAAACTTTGTTTAAGTTTTTGCTGAATACAGAATTGAAGTAAACGTTAAGGATTTTGAATACTGCTTAGGTGTGTTTGTAAAATGTAAAGGTTAAAATGTTTGATAAGGGAGGGTTTTAAAAGTGCAGATTTATTTTGCTCAGTCTTAATGTGATTCAAAGTTTCAATCGATAAAGTCCATGAATGCCACCTCCCTTTCCTTAGCAACTTTTTCATACACTAATCATCAGAATAAAAATTATAATAATTTCTACCTTGAGCCAAATAGCTTAAACAGTGTTAGTCTTTATTCTTCTAATTCACTTCTCAAAAACACACCACCTTAGAAAGAAGCACTTGAAATTGATGATCTACTTCTTATTCTTTATAATCATTACAAAAGTAACAAATATAATAACACTATGCATCAAAACCTATCAAGATCATGCTGCCTCAGTATTTCCATTGTTCTCACTTTTCTTTTGTAACATGGTCTTTCCTCCAGGGTATAGATTTGGTGAGACAATTAAAGCTCACAGCAACCACAAGAGGGAGCAAGCCAATGAATGGATCGAGTTTATTTCAATTTAAAGCAAAAATTTAGGAAACAAGAATAATCTCTCTTAACTACTGTAAAATGTATGCTCTGCATCCTGGTTTGATGGAAATATTATGTGCAATAGTTAGTGACAATGTGAAAAATGGTATGTGCATTTTGCTTTTCTTATTTCTGTAGAAGTGCTGTTATGCAATACAGATGGTGCAGAAGGGGAGAGCTTCAAAACAGTTCTTTGTGCAAATAAGTTTATTATGAATTTTCTCTATTGATGGTACTAACTAGTAAACAAGACTTGCCAGAGCAGAACACTGATTTACAGCTCTTGGTGAGAAAGTTATTTTCTAATGTTTACAGTTATAGCAACCAAATTCTCAACCTTGTACAGTTTCACTCATAGGTGGTCAGTGACTCAGATACTTGGGGAGAGTAAACTGGGGGGAAGGGCAACACAACATCAGCAGCACATGAACAGTGAGAGCACTTAAGCACAGCAGGGAAAAACCCTTTCACTGTGGCACTTTAGTGCAGCTGTACCAGCTGCCTCTGCCGGAATACTTCAGTTACTGATGGTAATATGCACACTGAATACACTTGAAGGAATTAAATGTGCTTTAAAAATGCACCAAAATAATACAACATATTAGGTACAGTATTTGCAGTATTCTGGAAATATATGCAGGTGGCTCTTAGTCAGCCCTAGTCCTACTAACCTAATCCTGTGGTTAGTGGCAACCATACAATGATCTGCCTACCTTTTTGGTAGGTTGCCAAATGAGAATCAGGAAACTCTGCTGGCCCTTAGTTTTATTATTGAGTTACCAAACATGTTTGGAATAAATATAATCTATATTTGCTGTACCTAGGGTTCAAATCCCACTGCAGCTTGGACTTAACTCTCCATTGCATCAGTTACAAACTTAAGACTGTAAGGCCTCCAGTGGCAGGAAAATACCTACTGTACTTGAATGTAACTCTCCTTGAGAGACTACTGAGAAATATATGACCTAAACCTAAATCCAAAATCCAGTACCAGGCACACTACAAAATCCAACAACAGTTACTTAGGACCTATACAGCAATTCTAACATATCATAATAGCATTAACTTCCAGGAGTCACACAAGAGCATTACTAGATAAAGGCAACACCATAAAAACATTACAGTGGGTAGTTGCTCAGTACAATCAAACCAAAGTAGAGGTTGGCCAACAGACACTCCAGCACAAGAGATGGTGCTTAAAAGACGTTGTATTTGCTGCTCAGACAAAGCATCTTTTTTTTTTTTTTTTTTATGTTTAAACTGTTTTATTGACGATTATCACAATACAGATTAACTTAGAACATTCATATAACATTGCTTGATATACAAAACAGCATTCTTACAGCTTATACAACATCGCCAAACACTTTTCTTCCCCATTTTTCTCCCCCCTCCCCTCTGAACAATTACTTGTCAAGTGCTAATATCAGATGTTAAATGGCTTCTATTCCCAATATCATACACTTTAAGTACCTCGTTAGGTGCAATAGTGCTTATCACAAAATATCAGAAAACTAAACATCCAAGCTCTAGAGCACTGCCAAGCTTTAGCCATATACATCTCACTCAACCCCTTCAACCCCCCACCCAATACCTCCCCCCCTTGCAAGCAGGATTCCCCTCTGAACTAAATTTACCACTCCAGGCTACCCATACTCTCCATTATTCCACTATTTATCAGACATTAACAAGCAGACTACGTCCCCTTGGACTGAGAATTTGCAGGTATGGTGTCCAGATCTGTAGAAAGCGTACTCTGCGCTTAGGCGATTGTTTTGAGTCCCTAGCCTCCCAAGAGGCCAGGAGATGCACCTGATTGCGCCAATGCCAATAAGCTGGCCCTTCCGATGAGACCCAGTACTGCATAATGCATTTCCGAGCTACCAAGCTCAGCTTCCTACATAACATTATAGCTGGGGCACCTAATGGAGCAAACGCTCTTGGTTGGTCCAACAGAAACTGCCTCTCCGTTCCTTGAATTCTATTCCCCAATCGAATCAAAAACCCTCTTACCCTCTGCCAGAACATACGCACCTTGGGGCATTGCCATAATGCATGATATAATGAGCTGGGACCCCCTCCGCATTTAGAGCACCCCGAGTTGTCCGGCCCCAACATATGAGCCAGTTGTGCTTTAGACATATACCCCCGAAGGACCACTCTATAACCACACTCCCTCAGCCTCTCATCTGTCACCAATGCCCGGATGCCTTTCAAGGTAGCTGACACATCCCATGTTGCCAGTGAGGTCCCAAGATCTTGTTCCCATTTACGCTTAAGATCTACATATTGCCTCTGGGACCTACGTCTAACCAGAGCCCCATACAATGCTGATACAGATTGCTTCTCCATCTGCAATTCCTCAAAGAAGACCCTTAGCAGTTCCCCCATCCGCCCCCTCAGGGGTACCTGGCTCAAAGATTTCATATAGTGTCGGACCTGTGCATAAGCAAATCTATTGCCCCAAGCCGAACCCACTTTGTCTTGAAGCGTGTCAAATGTTATCATTTCCCCATTTTCCAATAACAGGTGTTCCAATCTTGTGATGCCCAGCCCTTGCCATCTGCCAAATGTCGGGTTGTCTATCCCTGCTTCAAAAACAGGATTGCCTACGATTGGGATTTGATCTGTAACGTGTGGTTGGCCCCCCATTTGCCGCATCCACCACTGCCACGTCTCCCGAAGGGGCTGTAGTATTATACTTTTTTTTAATTTAGAAGGGAGCCGACTGCGAGGTAAATGGAGCAATGCTAATATATCATATGGAGCAAAAAAGGCTTCCTCCAAGTCCATAGGTGTATAATACTGCGTGGTGTTCACCAGATCTCCTAGGTGACGCAACAAACACGCCTGATTATATAGGAACACATCCGGGACACCCATTCCGCCCTGTCTCCAGCTCCCTATTAACATATTTTGGCTAACTTTGGGCTTTTTGCCTGCCCAGCAAAATCGACTAAAAAGACGCATCATCCGTTTCAAATCAGTCCGTGTTAGGCGTATGGGTAAGGTTTGAAGGACGTACAACCAGCGCGGAAACAGCACCATTTGGACTAAATGTATCCGTCCCATTAGTGACAGTGGAAGACTCATCCAAGAGTCCAATTTAGCTTTAGTATATTCCAGTAAGATTTTAACATTCAACTGATATAAATCTAATGTATTCATTGTGAGTCGGATTCCTAAATATTTAAAAGACTCTCTAGCCCATCTCAACGGAAATTCAGGGACCCAGTCCCTCTGGTTCACCTCTGGCGAAGCCAGCGCTTCTGATTTGTCTAGATTAATACGGAAACCTGAATAATCACCATATTCACGAAAGGTTTCCAGTAACGTGTCTAAGGATTCCCTTGGGTTTGTGAGATGTACTAAAATGTCATCCGCAAATGCTGCAATCTTAAACATGTGGGTCCCTAAACCAACTCCCCGGATCAAAGGGTTTGCCATGATATCTCTGATAAGGGGATCTAAAACCAAAACAAAGAGAAGAGGGGACAATGGGCACCCCTGCCTTGTGCCCCTCCTAATACAGAAACTTTCCGATTCTATCCCGTTTACTCTCAGGGTGGCACATGGGTTGGCATATAAAGCATGAATTGCCTCAACAAATCTCCCTGAAAATCCATAATGTTCCAGCGTATCAAAAAGGAACTTCCAGTGAACCTTATCGAAGGCCTTTTCCGCATCAAAGCTGATCAACAATGATGCTACCTTCGCCTGCGAGCTGTGTTCTAGTGACGTCAGTATTGCTCTCAAGTTTTTACTCACTGCTCTACCTCCCACAAATCCCACCTGACTTTCATGAATCAACCTTGGGAGCAGCCTCACCAGTCTATTAGCCAAGATTTTTGCCAACAACTTGGTATCATAATTTAATAGGGAGATAGGCCGGTACGATGTCGGCTCTAGAGGGTCCCTCCCCGGCTTCAACAAGACTATTATTTGAGCCCTATTCAAGTCTGGGGGTAACCTCTGTCTCTCTATCAGTTGGTTCAAAAATCTAGTAATTGCAGGTATAACTCCTCCTTCCATTCATTTATAGAATTCTCTCCTTAAACCATCAGGTCCCGGGGCTTTTAGTCGCGGGCTGCGGGCAATAACTAGACTGACTTCATCCTCAGTAATTAATTGATTGAGACTGTCCAACTCTTGTATTGTAAGCTTTGGTAAAGCCAGATTTTCTAAATACATCTGATTTAACAGACCGTCTTCCTCTGGGGAAGCGTACAGCCCTTGATAAAAGGCCCGGAAAGTTTCACATATTGCTTTATCTGATGTGTGGAGCCCTCCCCCCCTTTGCCTCAGTGCCAAAATGTTCTTAGTCCCTCCCCGGGGGTTAATTATTTTTGACATTAACCCTAGAACGCATATTGGGGGCCCATGCTTACATTTTTGCTATTATCTGCAAAATTACTTTAGTTAGAATTTTGAAACTCAAGGTATTACTCAAGTATGTCATTGTTGATAATATCCAGTTGTTCATATAATTTTTTTTCATAGGCATTATGGTGTAACAATGCTTGTTTGGTGAAAACTACATCTGTACGAATTGGGGGCCTTTTAGGCCCCCGCTGTTTTTATCATGTTCTCAGAAGTGTTTGTGTCTCAAGTTACTTTATTTGTACTCAGTAATGCTGGTGGAGGGGCCAGGGTGTGGATAATAACATGTGAGGATGTCATGTGATTTTTGGAGGGAGTGATAAGGCCATGACATCACCTCAGGTCCTCTGAACACTGAGGACAGTATACACTGTGAGCTAATTGCTGAAGGACCTGTGATAAGATAAGCTGTTGAGAGGAAATCTGTTTCATTTTCTAACATCTAGTCAGCAATGGCACAGTCTTCCTCCAAGTGTCTGACTGACCAAGAGATTGAAGCGATTATGTTTCAAAGCGATGATGAAAGTGAACTATCTTTGTCTGATGAAGAATATCTGCCACCAGCTAATCAAACATCCTCATCCAGTGATTCTTCTGATGATGAAGAAGTGAATCTAGTGGATCCTCAAGAAGTGATAAGTAGAACATCCAAAACGAATGTTTTTTGGGACAGTAATCCTACATTAGTCGGACGTACTCCAATACACAATATTGTGAGACAGGCTCAAGGAGCTGTGGGAAGTCCCAGTTACTTTACCCCTAAAGATGTATTCTGTACTTATTTTTTTGACAATATTGCAGAAGAGGTCCTATTATGTTCAAACCTAGAAGGAAGACGTATCGCTTCAGCAAAAAATAAGTCCTGGAAAAATATCTCAAAAGAGGAACTTTATGCATATATTGGACTTTTCCTGCTGGCAGGGAGTCAAAAATCGTATGATGTCCCAATACGTGAATTATTTCTGAACCCACTTTCTGATCCACACTATAAGGCGACAATGTCAGTGGGCAGATATGAGGAAATTAGAAGGATCATTCGCTTTGATGATAAGCGAACTCGTGCAGTGAGGTTTGAAACAGACAAATTAGCCCCTATCAGTTATATCTGGAACATATTTATCAAAAATTGCACAAAACTTTACAATCCTAGTACTAATGTTACTGTAGATGAGCAACTTGTACCGTTCAGAGGACGCTGCAAATTCATACAATACATGCCCAGCAAGCCAGCCAAGTACGGTATAAAAATCTTCTGGATGTGTGATTCTGCAAATTATTATGGCATAAATGGCGTAATCTACTGTGGCAAAGAGGTTGGTGCACCAGTACAGAAGGATCTGGGGTCTGAAATAGTCAAAACTCTTGCTGTTCCAATATTCAATTCAGGTAGAAACATCACCATGGACAATTATTTCACCAATGTTGAACTAGGCAATTTTCTGCTTGCAAAAGCTATTACACTTGTTGGTACTATAAAGCAAAACAGACGAGAAATTCCAGCAGCACTCAAACACAATCGTCAGCGAGCACTTTATGAGAGTGTCTTTGGATTCAATAACAAAGCGACTTTGGTATCTTACAAGGCAAAGAAGGAGAAATCTGTAATTTTACTCAGTACCATGCATCACGATTGCAGTGTTGACAGCAATAACCAAAAATTGAAACCATAAATCATCCTGCATTACAATGCAACAAAAGGGGGTGTAGATAAAATGGATGAGATGGTGGGAGAATATTCGTGTAAGAGGCAAACAAAACGATGGCCTGTAGTACTATTTTCAAATATGCTTGATGTAGCAGCCCTAAATTCATTCATTATTTATACAGAAACTCATCCTGAATTTCATGCACAGAGGAAGGACAGGAGACGCTTATTCTTGAAGGACCTTTGTTATGAACTTGTAATACCTCACATGATAGAGCGAAGCGACTTGAAATGCTTGCCAAAGAAAACTAAAGAAGCAATGAAACGGTGTGGCGTACAGTTTCAGATTACTCCAGAGCCAGGAGAAAGAAAACGAAAGCGTTGTTTCATGTGTCCAAGAAACATAGAGAGGAAAACTGAGCGATATTGTTCCACTTGTAAGGAAACTGTTTGCAAAGAACACTCTTCTGAAAAAATAACATGTCAGAATTGTTTGGAAGACTAATATAATAGAAAAGAAAGTTAGAATAAAAATGTAGCTGCAGCTAGTTTGCTATAGATTTCTATGCATTTTTGTGTGTTTTCATGTCTTTGCGTGAAATTTGGGAAAAAAAAGATTTTTTGGTGTTTTCTGTGAAAAATTATAATTAAAATGTTGTCCACTATTCATATTTTATTGAGCAATTTTGAAATAAACTTGTGAAAGTTATTTAAGTGTGTTTTTCTACATTATGTGCATGGGGGCCTAAAAGGCCCCCATGACGTTAATATGTATATTTTTAACGTCATGCGTTCTAGGGTTAACTTGCCTGCTTTATTACCGTGTTTATAAAGCATATATCTATAGTAGAGCTGTGACTTGTGTGCCCTTTCTTGCAAAAGTACATTTAAGGCGGTTGAAGCTCTAACACTTGTTGTTTATCACCTATCGCGTGTGTCTCCCCATATCTCCTCCGTGTCTTACAAAGTTGGTTACTTAAACGCAAGATCTTTCTATCTCGTGTCTTCCTCACAAAGTGCGTGTGACTTATAACTTCGCCTCTAAGAACCGCCTTAGCCGCTTCCCAAAACAAAACTGGGTCTTCTATGTGTTCTTGATTATGAGTGCTATATTCCGCCCAGCGAGCTTGTAATCTACCTTTAAGCACTGGATCTGAGCTGAACTCCAGGGGAAATTGCCATTTATATTCCTGTGGGGTTGTACCACTTGGTATCCATTCTATCTTAACCCAGGCATGGTCCGACACCATGTACGGTCCTATCTCTGCTGTTGTCACTTCCCCAAACATCTGACGTGATGTCAGTATATAGTCAATTCTCGACTGAGTGGAGTGGGCCCGCGACAGATGTGTATAGTCTTTCTCACCTGGGTGCAGCACCCGCCACACATCAACCAGGCCTAGCATCTGGCTCAATTGTAAGAGGCCTCTATTATTATAACATGAAGAGGCCGTCTCCGGGGCTGATCTGTCCAGAGAGGGGTCCCAAGCTGCATTTAAATCACCCCCCAGCACTATAGCTGCGTGCGGTTGCCTGATCAGAAAATTAATCAAAGTTTGATAGAACTTCCTATCGTATCTATTTGGAGCATAAACATTACAGATTAGCAGTTTCTGTCTCCCAACTACCACTTCCATTATAACATAACGGCCTTCAGTATCAATCAGAAGTGGATTAATTACCGAGGCTATGCCTTTTCTAATTAGTATCACTACTCCTCCCTTTTTACCTTGTGCATTTGCTGCTATACAATCCCCAACCCACCAGGTGCTGAGCTTGGCATGTTCACTCTGGTTCAGATGCGTCTCCTGTAAAAGTGCTATGTCTGCTTTTTGCCTGTTTAATTGTTGTAAAATCTTAGAGCGTTTTATTGGCGAATTAACTCCGCCTACATTCCATGTTATTATTCTTACTATTCTTGGATTTGGAAGTGTATGACTATATCTGTAGATGTCCACTTTTGTAATCGAGGGGGACATCCCAGCCTCTGCCCCCCCTAACTTGCATCTCCCCTTTATCAGCATCACTATTATGTTCTGCCCACGCTTCCATCAGAGCCCGTTTTCTATTTAGAGCTTGTACCCTGCTTGCATCCCTCCTCCCTCCCCCCACCCCCTCCTCCCGCCCCTCCCCCGCCCCCCAAATCCTGTTCCCCTTATTCTCAGGTCCACCAATTAGGACCATGACTTCCTTACGTCTCTCCCTCCCCCCTCCGCATTAAACCGTGTTACATTAAACATAACATTCATTGTCAAACTGGTCAGACACTTACAGGGTCTCACCCCTCTTACCAGGGGTTCGAACCGTTTCACCCATTGGCCATGTCTTCTATACAGTGTCTTATTCAACAGCAAAAAAATTCAAGGGGAAAGTCTAACTCACAAACCATAAAACCTTAACCTTCCAACTGCAGCCATCTTGCCAAGCCTTTCTGCAACGGTAATTGGTCCATCTTTGTACTTGGCTGGGAGTTTGCTGTATTGTCATATATTGACCAGTCAGGTTTCCTCTGACCCCTCCTTATAACAGTACTCACTGCTCTCAGAGTGTTCGCTTCTTTATTCTATTCAGCTTGCATCTGAAGATGTTGTTCCCATCTGCTGTAAAAATTCTTTAGCCGCCCCTGCCGTCTCATATGTCTTGGTGATGCCATTATGCGTATTCCGCAGTTTGGCAGGATATTGCAGTGCAAATCTTATTTTCTTTTGGAATAGCGTTGAGCAAACCTCCGAAAACTGTCACCTTCGTGCTGCTACCCCTGCTGAATAATCTTGGAAGCATCTTACTGGGACTCCTTCATATTCCAATGCTTTTCCGGTTCTAAGCAGCTGCATCACCTCTTGTTTTTGCGCATAATTCAAAAATCGCAGAATTACCACTCTTGGTTTATTAGTACCAGTCATTTTCATCCCTATGCGGTGAGCCCGTTCTATCTGTATTGGCCCCGAGGCTTCTGGGAATTGTAGTTCATTAGTAAACCAGCGTGCCAAAAAAACCTCCAAGCCCCGTTCGGGTATCGTTTCTGGCAGGCCCACCACACGGATATTATTTCTCCTGGACCTGTTTTCCAGGTCTTCAATCTTTTCCTCCATCGCCTGCAGCTTTTTTTGAGTTATCTCCTGTACTGTCTCCACCTCCGTTACTCTGTCCTCAATTTCACTCACCCGTGCTTGAAAGCCTGCACAGTCTCGAGAGAGATCCGTGAGCTGTTCTTTTACCTTTTCCAGGTTAGTATTTATGGGGGAGAGCCGGCGATCCAACATATCCTCTAACACTGAGGACATTTCTGACGTTATTTCGGCGATCCAGGCCGATGATACTGTCGGGCCCGGCGGGCTTGCGGGCGGCGCCATCTTGTCTTCTGCTCCTCTACCACGGAGCTTATCTTTATGCTGATTTTTAGCCGCCATCGCGCCGCCAGTACTTTTAAAATGTTCCCTGCCGGCCGCTCCAACATTTCAGGCTGCGGCGAAATTCTATTTTAAGTCGCGGTTTGTGAGCTGATCGTGCGGAGGGGGGATTGAAGCCGGAGAGATCTTTTTTCTTCAACCCCTCGCGGTCATGATGTCACCGGAAGTCCGACAAAGCATCTTTTAAGCATCAACTCCTGTGTTGGAGTGTCTGTTGGCCAACCTCTACTTTGGTTTCATTGTACTATCTACGTAGAGGACTCTCCTGTTTGCTGTGCCCAATAGTAGCTCAGTACACCTACTGGGAAAACTAAACAGGGAGGCAGAACAAGCTCCAGGGTCCTACAGGATTGTCTGGTGTATAAAATGAACTTAAGTAGACTAAAGTGGATCACCAAATATTCTGGTTTTTCAGGATATGTTCTAAATCAAAGTCTCAGCCCATAAACATCCACGTAGGATGCCAGGAGTGTAAGCAAAACAATAAAGTCTTTATAGAAGCTCCTAGGGTAGTGGTTCCAAAACCTGATTCTGGAGGCACCCCAGCCAGTCAGGTTTTGGGATATCCACAATGAATATTTATGAGAGAGATTTGCATGCAGTGGAGTCAATACATGCAAATCTCTCTCATTAATATTCATTGTGGATATCCTAAAAACCTGACTGGCTAGGGTGCCTCCAGGACCAAGTTTGGGAACCACTGAGAAGCGCATTCACATCTCTGCTGGTTCCTGTACATATTCACACAGTTGCTGCAGGCACCAAAAGAATTGCAAACACCACCACCACAGTTCTGCCTAGAGTAATTTGTTCCTTTAGCCTAGTGTTCTCCTGCCAGTTCAGGTTCACAAACTACACCGAGTAGCCCTTTAAACTGCATGAATCCAGGCATAGCCCAAACCCTAAAATAGAATACAAAATCATAATGTCTGTTCTGCAGCTTTACCTGCCAGAATCCACAGACAATCTAATCTGCCTTCCAAGCAGTTCCCAGCTACGGCATTTCCAATTCCCCAGCCAGAGTTATAACAGACTCCCACAGCTTTCAACCGTTTCTTTCTCTGTAATCCATGAATCTGTAAAAAAACAAAACACACACACACATACACCCAATTAGGAAATGTTTATATTTATTAAACACAATTCTCTTTTAGGTACCTTCCAAATCCCCTCATATACCTTTGTCTTCTCAGGGTTTGGGGAGGCGAAGACCTCCCTCTCTTGACATGCTTGGCAGGTTCCTCCCAACATCCTTCCAAAACAGCTACATTCAAGCAACCAACCAACCAATAAACATGGAACAGCTTAAACAGAGTTCACCCTATTCTTAAACCTCAATGTCCATTTATTCAATTGAATCAGTCTCCGGAACTTCAAAAATTACTTCCGTAAGTTAAGCTAGAAGCTCCTACCTTTCCCTCACTACACCGGGGTAGTGTTTGTTATAATCCCAGCATGGTTCATGAGGTTTCAGAGCCTGGTTTTTCCTGATAGGTTAGAATCATGAACTGAACTCCCCATGATTCCTAGGGATTTTCCTAATCGGCTGAATTGTCCAGCTTCTTTAGGAGCTTCACCATCTATCCTACCCTGTGGCATACAGATGTTTTTCCATTACCCATGAATCTTGCTGCCCTTCCCTCAGGTAAGAGTTTTTATTTAATTTCTTCTACTGTCTTATCATTGTTCTGGTTTGGGCCCCTGGACTTTTAGGGTGAAATACTCAGCCACTTTTTCTTCTTTATAGAAGGATCTACTTGCAACAGACATTCAATGCTAACAGAAAATCTGGCCCTTTTGCCACACAGCGAATACAGATAGACTGTCATCAAGCACAGAAGTAATTATATAGTTCTATTGTTAGAGTCTCTTTTATCAACCCGCGCTAGCGGCTTCTAGTGCGGTAATGCTGACATAGAACTGCTAGCATGGCTTGATAAAAGAAGCCCTTAGTTTGTGAACAAAAACACCAGAGAAAGAGAAATGGTAACAGTAATGCATCCTCTATACTATCAGAAACTTAAACTCACTCTAATTGCTCCAATTCAACAGGATATAGATGAGACAATGAACTACTATATTAGCATTTAATAATATATAGCCTCATACGTCCAGGGTACCTTTATATAAATTAGGACACCACTGACTGACATTCATCATCGGCTACCACCACCTACCTTGCACTGCAGAGAAAAACTCTCCTACTTACATCTAATCATGAGAGAAAAATCTGCAGTGCTTAGGCATATGGGAAAATCAATTTAATGAATCTCAAGTTCAAATACTCATCAAATCTTAAATATGACCCAAAAAAACTATATCAAGGGTCTAAAAAAGAAGAAAAAAAATGTAATCAATAATGAAATATATGAATACAACAGCCAGGTAAAACAGTTCTATATGTACACTTAGCTTTGCCTCATTCCAAAAAGCTCAATCGCTGTTTGATTCTCTTTTAATGTCCATGGCTGTGACTCTTTAAAGTCCACGTTTTACTCCCACTCTTTCTTATTCCTCGACAGGATTAGGACTCCCACTGTTTCGTTCTCTTCGTCAGGAGAAACAATAAGAAAGCATCATACATTTCTCTTCATATCCATATGGACACAAAATGGCGAATGTTTATATAGGACGCCCAGAAGGAGACTCCTCCTCCCACTGACGACATTAAGTACTTCCTCAATCATAAACCAATCAGTAAAAGGCAGCCCATTCCATTGGGCCATTCAGCCCATTAGGGCTGACAGTTTGCAATCGATAGATCCACCTTTGCTCTTTTTGATGTAATACTTTAGAAATATCCCCCCGTCTACCATTATTGATGACTTGCTCAATGATCATACATTTGAGTTGCTCAAAAGAATGTTTCATCTCATTACAATGTTTGGCTAGAGGCATATGGATTTTGCCGGCTTGAATACTATGCTTATGTTCACTCAGACGAATTTTGAACATGCGCTTTATCTATAGCCACAAGGGCATGTAATCATGTAAATCACTCCTTTTGAAGTGCAATCTGTAAAGTTCTTCAATGGAATCCATTGATCTCTAATAGGATCCCAAAATTGATCCACCTCCTCCATAACATCACACATAATACACTTCTTACATTTAAAGTGACCTACAAGGACAGGCTTTCTGTTTGTCCAGGTGTCCGAATGGCATAAAATATCAGCCAAATTAGCCCTTCTCGAATATGACACCATACATTTTTGTTCTGCAAAAATATTATGTGTAGTTAAGATGTTCCAATGTTTATAGATAATATTGGAAATTTTCGGAGACAGAGATGTATACTGCATGATACAGGGAGTGTTCCGTTTTTCTGCTTTTTGTTGCTTAGATTCCAGCAAATATTCTCTGTGATTAAAGAGGGCTCTCTTATATGCATGTTTAACTATACGTTTCGGATATCCTCTCTCGTATAGTTTCTCTTTTAATTGAATAGCCGATTTTTTATATTTCTCTGAAGAATCACATATACGCCTATAGCGCAAAAACTGAGCAAACGGGAGATTATTACGGATGTGGATCGGGTGCATACTGTCATATTTCAATAAAGAGTTCCGATCTGTGGGTTTAGTAAAGATATCAGATTCCAATTTGCCTCCCACATTTGTGATCTTAACGTCTAGAAAATGAATTTCAGTCCTGTGTGCTGTGTATTGAAACTTAATAGTTGGATGACACACATTTAAATCAAAAATAAATCCTCTATACTATGCAAAAAATAAAGATGGCAGATGTAAATTTTCAAAAACTGACCTATTCCACTCACTAAGTTAAAAATAAATAATAAAAATAACAAAAAATGGAGTAAGAATACACTCATTGGACTAAAAACATTGTTTTGGCAAGTTTTCAGAAGCCAAAACCTCCTTCTTCAGGTCATGTGGCTTTGGCCTCTGAAAGCTAGTCACAAATGTATTAAATTAGTTCAATAAAAAGATATCACCTTATTTGCTGAATTTTTTTGTTTTATCTTAATTTATTAACCTTTAATGTGGACTAACATGGCTCGATGGAAACTTATTTTGGGGAAACCATAAAACCTCCATTAAGTATCTCCTGCTGCTTTCAAGTCTTCTCATTTTGAGACATACAGCAGCACATCTTAGGACAGTCTCATGGGGACATACTTTGAAAGTCCTTCCTTCAAATACACTGGGACCAAATCAAAGACAAATAATATTACCATAAAAATTAGCCCCAAGGGAAAGTAGCAATCAATGAAGGTGTCAAGCTAGAGAAATATTATCTTTCAGTTTACTTCAAACAGAAGAGGTGCAGCAAGCGTAAATCTGTCTGGGCTACCTGCTAAAGAAAAATTATAATAATGCAACCTCAGGGAGATAAAAACATGAAACAAAGTCAGACTTTGATAAATAAAACTCCGGGTCACCTTCAAACTTTGTGTATTCATCTTTCAAATATTGTATGGTATGGCCCTTGATTATATGCAACCACCTGTCAAACTCCCCCTACAAAATGCTATCCCTGGGGCTAGAGACTACTTAGTACTCCACTTCCCAAACTGCAAGAAAATTATCTACAAATCAGTTCTTGTGGTGGGATTCACATATCAGGGTATAAAATGGTGGAACTCCCTACTAAAGTCAATTGGATGTTAGCATAACAAGCATGAAGTTCTGTAAAATTTTTAAAACATTCCTATTTTAAAAATTCTTATCAGTGGAAAATGAGCTCCCAATTTAGTCAATTTGATGGACAACCCATATATTATTAAATTACATCTTCCTCAGTTATCGATTCATTTTATCCCAGAATCTGATATTCAATGTATTGCATTTCTAATATCTATTATAAATGAACAGTCTTGTTTTCTTGATGCTATGATTACTCTTTGTTGTAAGCCATATTGAACTCAAGTTTTCTTGATATAAAGCGAATGCTACATACCTGTAGAAGGTATTCTCCGAGGACAGCAGGCTGATTGTTCTCACTGATGGGTGACGTCCACGGCAGCCCCTCCAATCGGAACTTCTCTAGCAAAGTCCTTTGCTAGTCCTCGCGCGCCCGCGCGCACCGCGCATGCGCGGCCGTCTTCCCGCCCGAAACCGGCTCGAGCCGGCCAGTCCAGTATGTAGCAAGACAATACACTTCAAGGGAAGACACAACTCCAAAGGGGAGGCGGGCGGGTTTGTGAGAACAATCAGCCTGCTGTCCTCGGAGAATACCTTCTACAGGTATGTAGCATTCGCTTTCTCCGAGGACAAGCAGGCTGCTTGTTCTCACTGATGGGGTATCCCTAGCCCCCAGGCTCACTCAAAACAACAACCATGGTCAATTGGGCCTCGCAACGGCGAGGACATAACTGAGATTGACCTAAAAAAATTTACCAACTAACTGAGAGTGCAGCCTGGAACAGAACAAACAGGGCCCTCGGAGGGTGGAGTTGGATCCTAAAGCCCAAACAGGTTCTGAAGAACTGACTGCCCGAACCGACTGTCACGTCGGGTATCCTGCTGCAGGCAGTAATGAGATGTGAATGTGTGGACAGATGACCACGTCGCAGCTTTGCAAATTTCTTCAATAGAGGCTGACTTCAAGTGGGCTACCGACGCAGCCATGGCTCTAACATTATGAGCCGTGACATGACCCTCAGAGCCAGCCCCGCCTGGGCGTAAGTGAAGGAAATGCAATCTGCTAGCCAATTGGATATGGTGCGTTTCCCTACAGCCACTCCCCTCCTATTGGGATCAAAAGAAACAAACAATTGGGCGGACTGTCTGTGGGGCTGTGTCCGCTCCAGATAGAAGGCCAATGCTCTCTTGCAGTCCAATGTGTGCAGCTGACGTTCAGCAGGGCAGGAATGAGGACGGGGAAAGAATGTTGGCAAGACAATTGACTGGTTCAGATGGAACTCCGACACGACCTTTGGCAAGAACTTAGGGTGAGTGCGGAGGACTACTCTGTTATGATGAAATTTGGTGTAAGGGGCCTGGGCTACCAGGGCCTGAAGCTCACTGACTCTACGAGCTGAAGTAACTGCCACCAAGAAAATGACCTTCCAGGTCAAGTACTTCAGATGGCAGGAGTTCAGTGGCTCAAAAGGAGGTTTCATCAGCTGGGTGAGAACGACATTGAGATCCCATGACACTGTAGGAGGCTTGACAGGGGGCTTTGACAAAAGCAAACCTCTCATGAAGCGAACAACTAAAGGCTGTCCTGAGATCGGCTTACCTTCCACATGGTAATGGTATGCACTGATTGCGCTAAGGTGAACTCTTACAGAGTTGGTCTTGAGACCAGACTCAGACAAGTGCAGAAGGTATTCAAGCAGGGTCTGTGTAGGACAAGAGCGAGGAGCTAGGGCCTTGCTGTCACACCAGACGGCAAACCTCCTCCATAGAAAGAAGTAACTCCTTTTAGTGGAATCTTTCCTGGAAGCAAGCAAGACGCGGGAGACACCCTCTGACAGACCCAAAGAGGCAAAGTCTACGCTCTCAACATCCAGGCCGTGAGAGCCAGGGACCGGAGGCTGGGATGCAGAAGAGCCCCTTCGTCCTGTGTGATGAGGGTCGGAAAACACTCCAATCTCCACGGTTCTTCTGAGGATAACTCCAGAAGAAGAGGGAACCAGATCTGACGCGGCCAAAAAGGAGCAATCAGAATCATGGTGCCTCGGTCTTGCTTGAGTTTCAACAAAGTCTTCCCCACCAGAGGAATGGGAGGATAAGCATACAGCAGGCCCTCCCCCCAGTCCAGGAGGAAGGCATCCGATGCCAGTCTGCCGTGGGCCTGAAGCCTGGAACAGAACTGAGGGACTTTGTGGTTCGCTCGAGATGCGAAGAGATCCACCAAGGGGGTGCCCCACACTTGGAAGATCTGGCGCACCACACGGGAGTTGAGCGACCACTCGTGAGGTTGCATAATCCTGCTCAGTCTGTCGGCCAGACTGTTGTTTACGCCTGCCAGATATGTGGCTTGGAGCACCATGCCGAGACGGCGAGCCCAGAGCCACATGCTGACGGCTTCCTGACACAGGGGGCGAGATCCGGTGCCCCCCTGCTTGTTGACATAGTACATGGCAACCTGGTTGTCTGTCTGAATTTGGATAATTTGGTGGGACAGCCGATCTCTGAAAGCCTTCAGAGCGTTCCAGATCGCTCGCAACTCCAGGAGATTGATCTGTAGACCGCGTTCCTGGAGGGACCAGCTTCCTTGGGTGTGAAGCCCATCGACATGAGCTCCCCATCCCAGGAGAGACGCATCCGTGGTCAGCACTTTTTGTGGCTGAGGAATTTGGAAGGGACGTCCCAGAGTCAGATTGGACCAAATCGTCCACCAATACAGGGATTTGAGAAAACTCGTGGACAGGTGGATCACGTCTTCTAGATCCCCAGCAGCCTGAAACCACTGGGAAGCTAGGGTCCATTGAGCAGATCTCATGTGAAGGCGGGCCATGGGAGTCACATGAACTGTGGAGGCCATGTGGCCCAGCAATCTCAACATCTGCCGAGCTGTGATCTGCTGGGACGCTCGCACCCGCGAGACGAGGGACAACAAGTTGTTGGCTCTCGCTTCTGGGAGATAGGCGCGAGCCGTCCGAGAATCCAGCAGAGCTCCTATGAACTCGAGTCTCTGTGATGGGAGAAGATGGGACTTTGGGTAATTTATCACAAACCCCAGTAGCTCCAAGAGGCGAATAGTCATCTGCATGGACTGCAGGGCTTCTGCCTCGGACGTGTTCTTCACCAGCCAATCGTCGAGATATGGGAACACGTGTACCCCCAGCCTGCGAAGTGCCGCTGCTACTACAGCCAGGCACTTTGTGAACACCCTGGGCGCAGAGGCGAGCCCAAAGGGTAGCACACAGTACTGGAAGTGACGTGTGCCCAGCTGAAATCGCAGATACTGTCTGTGAGCTGGCAGCATTGGGATGTGTGTGTAGGCATCCTTCAAGTCCAGAGAGCATAGCCAATCGTTTTCCTGAATCATGGGAAGTAGGGTGCCCAGGGAAAGCATCCTGAACTTTTCTTTGACCAGATATTTGTTCAGGGCCCTTAGGTCTAGGATGGGACGCATCCCCCCTGTTTTCTTTTCCACAAGGAAGTACCTGGAATAGAATCCCAGCCCTTCTTGCCCGGATGGCACGGGCTCGACCGCATTGGCGCTGAGAAGGGCGGAGAGTTCCTCTGCAAGTACCTGCTTGTGCTGGAAGCTGTAAGATTGAGCTCCCGGTGGACAATTTGGAGGTTTTGAAGCCAAATTGAGGGTGTATCCTTGCCGGACTATTTGCAGAACCCACTGATCGGAGGTTATGAGAGGCCACCTTTGGTGAAAAGCTTTCAACCTCCCCCGACCGGCAGGTCGCCCGGCACTGATACTTGGATGTCGGCTATGCTCTGCTGGAGCCAGTCAAAAGCTCGCCCCTTGCTTTTGCTGGGGAGCCGCGGGGCCTTGCTGAGGCGCACGCTGCTGACGAGAGCGAGCGCGCTGGGGCTTAGCCTGGGCCGCAGGCTGTCGAGAAGG
This sequence comes from Microcaecilia unicolor, assembly GCF_901765095.1. NCBI lineage: Eukaryota > Metazoa > Chordata > Amphibia > Gymnophiona > Siphonopidae > Microcaecilia > Microcaecilia unicolor. The sequence goes on along the minus strand of NC_044036.1, from coordinate 262,897,029 downwards.
GGGATTGTACCTACGCTTGCCAGAAGAGTAGGGAACAGTCCTCCTTCCCCCAAAAAATCTTCTACCTGTAGAGGTAGAGGCTGAAGGCTGCCGGCGGGAGAACTTGTCGAATGCGGTGTCCCGCTGGTGGAGATGCTCTACCACCTGCTCGACCTTCTCTCCAAAAATATTGTCCGCACGGCAAGGCGAGTCCGCAGTCCGCTGCTGGAGTCTATTCTCCAGGTCGGAGGCACGCAGCCATGAGAGCCTGCGCATCACCACACCTTGAGCAGCGGCCCTGGACGCAACATCAAAGGTGTCATACACCCCTCTGGCCAGGAATTTTCTGCACGCCTTCAGCTGCCTGACCACCTCCTGAAAAGGCTTGGCTTGCTCAGGGGGAAGAGCATCAACCAAGCCCGCCAACTGCCGCACATTGTTCCGCATGTGTATGCTCGTGTAGAGCTGGTAAGACTGGATTTTGGCCACGAGCATAGAAGAATGGTAGGCCTTCCTCCCAAAGGAGTCTAAGGTTCTGGAGTCTTTGCCCGGGGGCGCCGAAGCATGCTCCCTAGAACTCTTAGCCTTCTTTAGGGCCAAATCCACAACTCCAGAGTCATGAGGCAACTGGGTGCGCATCAGCTCTGGGTCCCCATGGATCCGGTACTGGGACTCGATCTTCTTGGGAATGTGGGGATTACTTAGTGGCTTGGTCCAGTTCGCAAGCAATGTCTTTTTTAGGACATGGTGCAAGGGAACAGTGGACGCTTCCTTAGGTGGAGAAGGATAGTCCAGGAGCTCAAACATTTCAGCCCTGGGCTCGTCCTCCACAACCACCGGGAAGGGGATGGCCGTAGACATCTCCCGGACAAAGGAAGCAAAAGACAGACTCTCAGGAGGAGAAAGCTGTCTTTCAGGAGAGGGAGTGGGATCAGAAGGAAGACCCTCAGACTCCTCGTCAGAGAAATATCTGGGGTCTTCCTCTTCCTCCCACGAGGCCTCACCCTCGGTGTCAGACACAAGTTCACGAACCTGTGTCTGCAACCTCGCCCGGCTCGACTCGGTGGAGCCACGTCCACGATGGGGGCGTCGAGAGGTAGACTCCCTCGCCCGCATCGGCGAAGCTCCCTCCGCCGACGTAGTCGGGGAGCCTTCCTGGGAGGTGGCCGCAGTCGGCACCGCACGCTGTACCGACGTCGGGGACCTCACCCCGGGCGATGGGCCAGCCGGCGCCACGCTCGACGGTACCGGAGGCGCAAGCACCGCCGCTACCGGAGGGGTAGGGCGCAACAGCTCTCCCAGAATCTCTGGGAGAACCGCCCGGAGGCTCTCGTTCAGAGCGGCTGCAGAGAAAGGCAAAGAGGTCGATGCAGGCGTCGACGTCAGAACCTGTTCCGGGCGAGGAGGCTGTTCCGGGCTGTCCAGAGTGGAGCGCATCGACACCTCCTGAACAGAGGGTGAGCGGTCCTCTCGGTGCCGATGCCTGCTGGGTGCCGACTCCCCTACGGCGACCCAGAGCTCTCGGTGCCGACGCGGGGAGGCGACCGGTGTCGATGCTTCTTCGACTTCTTCCGAAGCATGTCACCGGAGCTCCCCGGCACCGACGAGGAGGACATAGAATCCAGCCGTCGCTTCCTCGGGGCCGAGGCCGAAGGAGGTCGGTCTCGGGGGGGGGGGCTGTACCGAGGAGCCCTCAGGGTAGGAGGAGACCCACCTGAAGGCTCACCGCCACCAGCAGGGGAATGGACAGCCCTCACCTGCACTCCTGACGATGCACCACCGTCCGACGACATCAGCAGACGAGGTCCCGGTACCACCGACGTCGATGCAGTCGCCCGATACCTTGGCGCCGATGCAGAGGCCCGATGCCTCGATGCACTCGATGCAGTGGCGGCCGAGGAAGATGGTCTGGACGCTGACGACGTCGATGCACCTCGAAGATCCCGGTGCCGATGCCGACGAAGAGCCCGAGACAACACGTTCCACTGGGCTAATCTCGCTACCTGAGTCCGCCTTTGAAGCAGGGAACACAGACTACAGTTCTGAGGGCGGTGCTCGGCCCCCAGACACTGAAGACACGACGAGTGTCGATCAGTGAGCGAGATTATCCGGGCGCACTGGGTGCACTTCTTGAAGCCGCTGGAAGGCTTCGATGTCATGGGCGGAAAAATCACGCCGGCGAAGTCAAAATCCGAAATGACGGAAAAAGAGCACCAAAAATTTTTAAGGGAGAAAATCTCGACCGAGGCCGAAAAGAGGCCTACCCGACGACGAAAGAAAACTTATCGGGGCAAAAAGCTGGAAGTACGGAAGGGGTTGACATGAAACCCGGGGGGGGGGGGGGGGGTGGGGGTTCCGGAGCACTTCCCGACACTTTTAAGACTTTTCCGAAGAAAAAACACGTCAAAAATAAATTTGGACGCGCGAGGTCGACTTTCCGGGGCTCGACACGGCGAAACACGACCGTACCGAGTGCGGACAAAAGAAGACTGGCCGGCTCGAGCCGGTTTCGGGCGGGAAGACGGCCGCGCGGGCGCGCGAGGACTAGCAAAGGACTTTGCTAGAGAAGTTCCGATTGGAGGGGCTGCCGTGGACGTCACCCATCAGTGAGAACAAGCAGCCTGCTTGTCCTCGGAGAATGTGGGATATGTCATAAATAAATACCACACTACTTCATTCTAAATTAAAAATAAAATTATTTTTCTACCTTGGTTGCTGGCCATTTAATTTTTTTTAATCATGTAAGGCCCAGTCTCTGGTGACTACTTTCCAGTCTTCTCTCAACTCTCTTTTCAGGATTCCCTTTACTTCCTTCACTACATCCATCACCGACACTCATCTTTATCTTTCAGCTTTCTATTTTTTTTTTTTTGCATGTCCATTCAGACTTCATTCATTCATTCTTATGCTCATGTTCAATCCCTCTTTTTCACCACAGTTCCCTATACTTTTCCGTATTTCCCTCACCCCAGCACTCCTATTCCCCTTCCTCATATTCCCTTCTCTCTCAGGGGGAAGAATTATCAACATGAGCTACTACTAAAGATGCACTATTTTATTATCAACCTGCATATTAGTAACTAGATCTCATTGCAAAGAGGTGGGAAAATGTGGGATACAAATGCAATAAATAAATAAATAAAATTGGACCTGTGCTAAAATAGCATGAGGCAAAATAAAAATAATACATCTTAATGGTAGTCCATGATAACTATGCCCCTTAATTAACTGTTCCCTCTCTCCTCCTATCCTACTACTACTACTACTACTACTACTATTTAGCATTTCTATAGCGCTACAAGGCATACGCAGCGCTGCACAAACATAGAAGAAAGACAGTCCCTGCTCAAAGAGCTTACAATCTAATAGACAAAAAATAAATAAAGTAAGCAAATCAAATCAATTAATGTGAACGGGAAGGAAGAGAGGAGGGTAGGTGGAGGCGAGTGGTTACAAGTGGTTACGAGTCAAAAGCAATGTTAAAGAGGTGGGCTTTCAGTCTAGATTTAAAGGTGGCCAAGGATGGGGCAAGACGTAGGGGGCTCAGGAAGTTATTTCCAGGCGTAGGGTGCAGCGAGACAGAAGGCGCGAAGTCTGAGTTGGCAGTAGTGGAGAAGGGAACAGATAAGAAGGATTTATCCATGGAGCGGAGTGCACGGGAAGGGGTGTAGGGAAGGACGAGTGTGGAGAGATACTGGGGAGCAGCAGAGTGAATACATTTATAGGTTAGTAGAAGAAGTTTGAACAGGATGCGAAAACGATAGGGAGCCAGTGGAAGGGTCTTGAGGAGAGGGGTAGTATGAGTAAAGCGACTCTGGCGGAAGATGAGACGGGCAGCAGAGTTTTGAACCGACTGGAGAGGGGAGAGGTGACTAAGTGGAGGGCCAGCAAGAAGCAGATTGCAGTAGTCTAAATGATAGGGTGACAAGGGTTGGATGAGGGTTTTGGTAGAGTGCCTCGGAAAGAAAGGGGCGGATTTAACAGATGTTGTAAAGAAAGAAACGACAGGTCTTGGCGGTCTGCTGGATATGAGCAGAGAAGGAGAGAGAAGAGTCAAAGATGACCCCAAGGTTCGAGCTGAGGAGACAGGGAGAATGAGAGAGCCATCAACAGAAATAGAAAACGGGGGGAGCGGGAGGTGGGTTGGGGGGGAAAATGAGAAGCTCGGTTTTGGTCATATTTAATTTCAGGTGGCGTTGAGACATCCAGACAGCATGTCAGACAAGCACGCTGAAACTTTGGTTTGGATGCAAGGGGAGATATCAGGGGTAGAAAGGTAGATTTGGGAGTCATCAGCATAGAGATGGTAGGAAAGCCATGGGATGAGATTAATGAACCAAGGGAAGAAGTGTAGATAGAAAAGAGGATGGGACCAAGAACAGAACCCTGAGGTACGCCGACAGGCAGAGGGATAGAAGTAGAAGAGGATCCACCAGAGTGAACACTAAAGGTGCGGAGGGAGAGGTAGGAAGAGAACCAGGAAAGGACAGAGCCCTGGAATCCAGTGAGGACAGGGTATCGAGAAGTATGCTGTGATCGACAGTGTCAAAAGCAGCGGAAAGATCAGAAGAATGAGGATGGAATATTGACCTCTGGATTTAGCCAGTAATAGGTCATTGGAGACTTTAGTAAGCGCAGTTTCGGTTGAGTGGAGAGGGCGAAAACCAGATTGTAGTGGGTCAAGAATAGCATGTGAGGAGAGAAAATCAAGGCAGCGGCGGTGAACAGCACGCTCAAGTAATTTGGAGAGAAAAGGAAGGAGGGAGATGGGTCGGTAATTAGAGGGACAAGTAGGGTCAAGTGAAGGCTTCTTAAGGAGAGGTGTGACCACAGCATGTTTAAAGGCAGCAGGGACAGTCGCAGTGGAAAGTGAGAGGTTGAGAATGTGACAGATAAAAGGAATAAGAGTAGGAGAGATGGCATTAAGAAGGTGGGTGGGAATGGGATCAGAGGAACAGGTGGTACATTTTGAGGAAGAAAGGAGAAGTGTAGTTTCCTCAATAGTAACTTCAGGAAAGGAGGAAAGGGAATGAGGGGAAGGAGAGAGAGGGGAACGGACTAGTGGAGGGAGAGCTGGTGAGGTAGAGAAAGCAAGGTTTATCTTTTGAACCTTGTTGTGAAAGAATTCAGCAAGGGCCTGAGGAGATAATGAAGGGGGAGTTGGGGGAGGGGGCACCTTGAGGAGAGAGTTCAATGTGGTGAAGAGAAGTCGAGGATTAAAGCCAAGAGAGTATCTCCTTTCTCTCCTTCTTCCCTGTCATGCAGCATCTCCTCTCTCCCCCACTGCCAACCAGTATCACTCTCTTTTCCTCCTATCCATCACCAATGTCTCTTTCCCCATGCAACACTGCCTTATCTCAGTCTCTCTTCCCCCATTCAGCACTGTCCCATCTGTCTCTCTTTCCCATCCAGCACTGCCTTGTCTTTGGTCTTTTCCCCATCCAGCATGATTCCCTCTCTCTCTTTTCTCCCCATCAGGCATCTCTTGGTCTTGTTTCTCTTTTCTCATCCATCACACTCTCATCCCCCCAGCCAGCACTGCCTTGTTTTGTTTCTCTTCCCCCTATCCAGCATGACCTTCTCTCTTGTCACCTGCCCACATCACATTTTCTCTCCCCCCTCTTTCTGTTTTCTTGGTTAGCTGTGGCTGAGTAAAAACGCAGGAAGGTGTATGGGACCATTTGCCTATGCGTATCACTAGCTCTGCCCATCCTTCCCTCTCTCATGTAAACTTCCTGTGTCAGAGGCGCAGGACTGGCAGGCTAGCAATGGCTTATTTAGGGAAATAGTCCTGTGCATCGTTTCTGTTGTTTACCACAGCTGCCACTGCTGTAGGCCCAGTGGTGGGTAACAATGGGAGAAAAGGGAAGGTCACATTTGGGGCTGGGAAAGCTTGCCTGTCAAAACTTCTTATATAGGATGCCTATGATTTCACTTCTGCTTGAAAACTGCCCTGTGAAAGAGCATCTTTGTGCAAAGGCAAAGTGGTTAATATTAAATGCTGTGGTAAGGGTCAGCATGACCAATTAGCAGCACTCTGCCTTATCTCAGTCTCTTCTCCCCCATTCAGCACTGTCCCATCTGTCTCTCTTTCCAACCAATTACTATTTGAGCCAAGCCTACTTTTCCAAGTCCTGTTCGAAGAATCTGAAAACTCACCCTTAGCAAAAATCTTTAAAAGAGCAATGGAACAGATATGTATAGTCCTGCTGGCTCTGAACATACTTTAAAATGCAGCAGATGTGTGTTATTTTTTCATTTTAGAAAGAGAAATCAATTTTTGTCAGAAAAGTACTCTTACAGCATATTGGAACAGACCTAAAAAAAAATAAATGGATCTAATGACCTGCGTGATATTATACCACAGGAGCCAGCTTGGTAGGTACTGAACACCCCAATACTATACAAGTTCTTCACAGGTTCAAGGAAGGGTAATCTGTATTGTGTTAGCACCCCCAATCATTTTCAATTGTTGGCAACTATGTGTTAAACAGAAAATTGAAACCTCAGGGCATGAATAAGCATCAAAAGGCCAATAAAATTTAGTTCACAGCCAGGCACACAATCTCACTGCACACATAATAGCAATTGAGAAGATGATGTTGACAAACAAAACCATGATAACAGGCCTTGAAACAGACTATCTTCTATGCATTGCTGTGATACACCTTGGTGTGCATGTGGTACTTGTAAGTTGCAATAGGATAGCAAGATTTTGCTTCAAAAACTAGAATAGTTTTCTCCCACTGCTTCATGAGGCCTGACATTTTAGAGATCAGGTCTTTGAAATTGCTTCAACAGCACCAGTTAACTTATGCTTATTACTATAGTTACAGTGACAGGAGAAAAACAAACACAAATTCAGAAGAACATTTCTGGAATCATGGTGCATAATGGTATTGATATGATAATAAACAGACCATTTTTATAATACAGCACAATATGATCACATGTTAGAAAAAGAAAAATGTTGTAAATGAAGTATAATAAGACACCGCTGTTTGCCAATGCTTTAGTAACTACTAGACTTTGAGGCATATTTTCAAAGCACCGACTTACAAAATTACATGGAGATTGTAAGCTCTGTTGAGCAGGGACTGTCTCTTCATGTTCAAGTGTACAGCACTGCGTACGTCTAGAAGCGCTATAAAAATGATAAGTAGTAGTAGTGGGTGTATTTTCAAAGCACTTAGACTTACAAAGTTACATTGAGGGGCATTTTTGAAAGAAACATCTAAGTTGGAATTTGGATGTCTCTGTAAAACGTCCAAATTCGGAGGTGGGGGAAAGGTCATTTTTGAAAAAAGATGGATATCCATCTTTCATTTCAAAAATACCAAGGACGTCCTTGGATTTGGACGTCTTTGATTTTTGGCGATTTTTGAAACCAAAGTCGACCAAGTCTAAAACGTCCAAATGGAAGCCATTTGGACGTGGGAGGAGCCAGCATTTGTAGTACACTGGTCCCCCTGACATGGCAGGACAGCAATGGGGCACCCTAGGGGGCACTGCAGTGGACTTCATAAAATGCTCCCAGGGACATAGCTCCCTTACCTTGTGTGCTGAGCCCCCAAAAACTCACTACCCCCAACTGTACACCACTACCATAGCCCTTACAGGTGTAAGGAGGCACCTATATGTGGGTAAAGAGGGTTTCTGGTGGGTTTTGGAGGGCTCGCTGTTTCCTCCACAAATGTAACAGGTAGGGGGGTATGGGCCTGGGTCTGGGTCCACCTGTCTGAAGTGCACTACACCCATTAAAACTGCTCCAGGGACCTGCATGCGCTGTCATGGACCTGAGTATGACATCTGAGGTTGGCATAGAGGCTGGCAATCAATATTTTTAATGATGTTTGAGGATGGGAGAGGGTTAGTGACCACTGGGGGAGTAAGGGGAAGTCATCCCCGATTCCCTCCGGTGGTCATCTGGTCATTTCGGGCACCTTTTTGTGCCTTATTCGCAATAAAAACAGGTCCGGGTGAGCCATTATGGCTCAAAGACATCCAAGTCTTAGGAACGCCCAAGTCCTGCCTTCACCACGCCTCCGATACGCCCCCTCAGATTTGGACATCCCAGCGATGGACTTCTGCTAGAGACGTCCAAAATCGGATTTCGATTATACCAATTTGGATGTCTCTGAGAGATGGACGTCCAAGTGCCGATTTATGTTGGAAGATGGACGTCCATCTCTTTCGAAAATGAGCCTGATAGTAACCTATGGAACTTTGTACATCTAAGTGTTTTGAAAATGAGCCCCTTTCTATAGTAACCACAGTTAATAATGGAAACTACAGAATAGTTTATGAGATATTGGGGACATGATAGCTGTTTTGTTCCATCGCTAAGGGGTTCTTTTATATAAACTTAGCATATGCTAACGGACATTAGTGGTCTAAATTCCATGTGGGCCTATTGATATAAAATAGGATGTGCAGCGTTTAGGGAGTCTTTTACAAAGGCGCATTAAATGCTACAGCCACCCCTAGGAATATATGGACATCTCTACCATTTAGCGTATGCTTATTTTTAGCTAGTGTGGCTTTGTAAAAGGCCCACTTAGTACACGCTAAGCTTCAGTAAAAGGGCCACTATGTGAGGAAGGACAGTTCAAGAAATTCAGAAAGCCCTATAAATGATGTTGACAGACAAAAACCATGCTAACCATTTGATAAAGAAGTGTGGTTACCGTGTTAATCCACTTTAAAAGGTTTGAATAAAAATTCTTTTATCCTGCACTATCTAAATCTAGGCGGTTCACAACAAAAACATACACAAATAAAACAATGTAAAAACATCATTTAGCAAACTAATAAAAGTGCTACTAGACAAAAACAGGTTAATAAAGAGAAACAAAAAAGAAAATTGATACCTTTTATTGGACTAAATTTAATACATATTAGTCTGTTGAAGACCAGAACCTTTTCTGTTTTGACAGTCTTAGGAACGCCCAAGTCTGTCAGAACAAATGAGCAAAATATGACATTAGAATATTTAAGTGAAATATAAAAGCATCTCAAAGACAGTTTCAAGAGAAAAGAGTAGGGCTGGGTATGGGAGAGATAGATGGTTGAGCAGAAGGTAACAAAGCAACCTAATTTTGTAGTTTATGTGCTAGGATTTAACAAAGATCTGGGTTTCCTTTCCTGTTTGCACTGAAGTAACTTTATCATTTTAACTTTGAAAAGTCATTAATGCGGTGCTCTGGTCCCAAAAAATGCTTATCCACAGATGAGTCAACTTGGTTGGTCCCAGGGGACAATTTCTTTTGGTGTCTCTTTGATTCTTGTCTTTAGCATCTGATCCATCTTCCCAGCATCACATCCTTCTCCACATTTTTTCCACTGAATAATATATATACTACATCCAAAATTTCAGACTGTCTTAAATAAATTTAGCCATGTGGCAACTGAGTGCTGCATTTTTGAAGAAACATTTTACTGCATTGGGTTGGCCTTTTACAAAGGTGTGCTAGCGTTTTTAGCGCACACCAAAAATAAGCGTGCACTAAACACTAGAGATGCCCATATATTTCTATGGTCATCTCTAGCATTTAGCACGCACTAAAACACTACCGTGCTTTTGTAAAAGACTCCCAAGCAGTGGCGTACCAAGGGCAGGGCAGTGGGGGCGGTCTGCCCCGGATGGTTCCCTGCTCCCTCTGCCCCTGAACAGGTTACTTCCTTTTCCGGGGCAGAGGGAGCAGGGAGCCGACAGGCGCGCGGCTGCTCTCTGCACCCGGGGGGGGGTTGATGCACCAGAGAGGGGGGTGTCATTACACGGGGGGGGGGGGGGGGTTGCGTAGTGGTGATCTGCCCCGGATGGCAGCTGACCTAGGATTGCCACTGCCCCCAAGGTTCCTATGAAGTGAAGACCCATTTTACTTATAATAGAGATGCAAAAACATCGAAGTTGGTAAATGATCAGTTCTGTTGGTATTTTAAAAAAGATCCCCTGCTGCGGCACTTTTTCTAAAATATACATACAATCTAGCAGTACAAATCTCTACTCAAACAGCAGTTTTTAAAAATCAAGTACAGTGCAATCCACTTAAATGCAAGGGTCTGGAACCAAAGAAATACATGCAGTTACCGTTGTGACCCAAAGAAGCTTGACATCTGATAAACATGTGTACAGTACTGTTTATTATACATACAGTATACAGTCTCTGTTAACTGACGTTAGGCTTACTTGAAGTAATCAGTCATAGTCCTCTGTACACTCTTGTGTCTGTGAGTTCCATAGACTACATCTGCCAGATGGTAAAAACTGTCATAGCACTGACATCCAGTGGCCTACAGGTAGGCCCGCACGGAGTTGAGACTCTCCAGTGCTCTTGCAAAAGTGACAGGAGGTTGTTGAATTTCATCAGCATGTGCCTCGCTGCTCATTTCATCATCTGTTTCATCATCAGCCATTGCCTGCGTGTAGGGGTATATCTGGACATCAGTGCTGTCATCAGCTGTTTGTAGATCGTAGTCAACAGCTACGTAGTGATGAAACTCCTTCTTCAGTAACATCGGCTTGGATGTCAATAGCCTGTTCATCTGACGCGTTTGCCAACAGCTGCATCTGTTTCGTCCCTCTCCACATCCCTAACAAAGCTTGCCCGCTTGTAGCAGTTCACAATGGTTCCCTGTGTAACATGATTCCAGGCTTCTTTCTGCATATTTAGGGAATCCAACAGTGATAGATTATGAGCCAGTTCAACAGCACATTTACCTTTGCCAGTCTGGTCATCCATAATGCTCATCAGACGACGTAGTACAAGCGCCCGATAATGTTGTTTGAAATTGGCTATTATGCCCTGATCCATAGGTTGGATCAGAGAGGTAGTGCTTGGCGGCAAGAAGACCACCTTGACGTTAGACAGCCTGACATCATCACTGTGTGCAGCACAATTATCACAAAGCAACAAAACCTAATGCTTTTGTGCCCGCATTCTAGTATCTAACTTCTTTAGCTACTGCTTCCAAATTTCCCCCGTCATCCATGCATTTGCGTTAGCCTCATATGACACAGGAAGTTGCTTAACATTCTTGAAGCAACAGGGCTGTTTGCTCTTTCCAATGTCGAGTGGTTCCAATTTCTCACTCCCATACATATTGCAGCAAAGGAGGATCGTCAGTCTGTCCTTCGACATTTTACCTCCTGTAGTTTTGGCTTGTTTGAATGCAAGTGTTCCATCAAGAATCGCTTGCCACTAGAGACTGTTTTCATTAGCATTGAAAATGTCACGAGGTGCAAACTTGCTCAAGACGGTAGGAAGAACTGAAACAACCCAATTTTCAGCACCAAAGTCATCAGCGTCTTGTTTTTCACCATGCTGTTTCTTGAATTTTATGTTGTTCCTCTCCTTCCATCTTTCCAACCATCCAACAGTGACTTTGAATTCAGTTAGTCCAAGACTTTCAGCTAGCTGATTAGCTTTCTCCATAAGCAGTGGACCACTGACAGGAAACTGTCTGCTCCTGACTTGAGAAAACCACCGAAGAAGAGCATCTTCTACCTCCTCAGCTTTTCCCGCCCGTTTTTGTTTCCGGTGTGGACTTGTATTGTTTTGCCAGTCTTCTAGAAGCTGGTCTTTCTGCTTCAAGATACGTGAAATTTGACTGGGATTGACACCATATTCTTTAGCAATAGATGCTTGACTTTGTTTGTTTTCTAATTTTTTAAGAACTTCTATTCGTTCAGCCAGTGTTAAAGTCTTACAGTTGCTCGATGACGACTCCAGTGTACACTCTAACACATTCTTTCGCTTATTCTGCCTGCGGCAGTTAAAGGGGCAGTAAATTTGAAATCTTGTTGGTTGTCATGTGCCAATCGGCTTCCATATTCCATGCGAGCATTTATGCGGAGTCTTTCCTGCCGAGGAGCGGTCAAACCATGCATATAAGCAAATCTTGCACTTATCAGTGGTGCGCTAAACCGGTTTGTCCACATAGAAATTGATGGCGCCAAAAATGAGACGGAAGTACGGCATGCAGTTAAACAGAGCATGCGCTTATCTGACGTTGCCATAGTCTAATATGCTGATGAAAAGTGCATGGATATAGATCTATCAAGAATGAATCAAACATATGTGAGGCAAATCAAAGAAACATGCCTGAACAATACAAGACATTTGCTATTCAAATTTCAATTCAAATTATTCCCCAGAGTGACCCAAAAAGATTTTAATACAGGTACAACCAATGGAAGAAAAACACCCTCTCTCTAATAAATATCATGCCTACCCCATTCTGCCCTGCCAAACTCTTCCCCTCTTACCCATTCCCCCCCCCCCCCCCCCCCCCCCCGCTCTCTGCTGAATCAGCAGAACTCCTAACCAGGGAAAACTAGATAGTGAATTAAGATCAAGTAAGCATTAGAAATTGTTTAAGGAAACAGCTATGTGCTCTAGGTGACAGAGTATAGCCATATGGTTCCCATATTGTCTGGAATTTTATTTTTAATTTCAACTCTTGCTTTGCCATTGCATCCACACCTAGACACACATAACCACACTACTGTTTATCTGTGTTCTACACCGAGACACACTAGGTGCCTCTGACAGCTTCCCGTTCAGTGAAATACATTTATATTCTATTAGAAACGCTTTTTACAAAAGTTCTTTCATGGTCTCAGAGCAGAATTGAGCTGCAGTCCCCACTTCAAAAAGGAAGATCTGGTTGTAATCTAATGGTAATACCCAAGAAACCCCACCCCCCAACAATGGGATAAATCCTTCCAGAAGTGTTGGATTACAGCACCGTGCCAAAACATATGACTTAAATTGGCTCCTAGTGCTTTGACACTTTGGGCATTCATCCTTAACAAAAATGTATGCCCTGAATGCTGTGGGGTTAAATATGGGGACGCAGAAATATTTTGTATTGCTTTTCTCATTAACCATTATTACAGGTTACTTTCAATATTTTACACAAGCTAGCATTCTGTATATTTTCAGATATTATGTATTGTTCCGTACACTATTCTGTCTGCTAGGGAATCATAGGCCAAACTTTTAGTCTGTCTATTGAAGGACTTTTTAAAACAGTTACAGACTGATATAAGCTTGAGCTTCTAAGCAAAGTTGCTCACTCAAAGCTTCGTATGCTGTCGCTGTCAACACATCTGAAGGCAGATATGAAATAATGACGTAATTGGAAACAGGCATAATGATCTTGATGTGGGGAGGCATTTCTATTTGTAGATCTTGAAAGGATTAATTTTTTCCTCGCTCACCTAGAACCTGAAATAAATATTTAGCCCTTTGCTCTCCCACTGGCAAAATGTACAGTGCTTAAAGAAGAGCTGGAGTACTTAATAGAGTTTTCTACAAAGAGACCAGGTAGAGTTTACAAGAGGAAAACAAAGTTCTTAAAATTATACAATTCTGGGAGTTTTGGCTTCAAGCCCTTACTCCGTATGACATCAGTAGTCTGTGCATGCTCAAAAAAGTGTCTCCACCTGAAAGCATCAGATTGAGAGGAGATGGGTGCACCCAAGTCTTGTAAGCAGGGAACAGGTCACATAATAAGCCACCTAAACCTAAGTTGTTCAAAAAAGCTAAAAGTCTGCGACCCAAATGTTCAAAGTTTTGCCTTGGAACGTCCTCGTGTTCCTATCTTGTAAAAGGCCCACATTTTGTTTTTCTACTATACCCTAGATTGGGACATTTGCTAACTGAATTGTTTGACACTTTCATAAACAACTTGTATATCTCCCCTGCTGGGTGGAGGGGAAGAAGGTACTGTGGGGAAGGTATCAACTGCAGGAACATCAGCCTATATATATACCCTTAACATGATAGACATACAGCTGTCTATTTATCTACATTATTATTATTACATCAGGTTAAAGGAAATCATCAAGCCAAGTTAGTATTTAATAAATATCAAATAACCCTGAAGATGCCTGACATATCTAATTTGAAAAACAGCAGCAATAGAAGAGGCATTTTATACAGTTATCCCTTAGTGTTTTAAATTTCCTTGTGGTGGTTAACTAAAGCAAAAGCATTAGCATTGCCCTTCAGGTTCCTCTAAACCAGCTACTGTGTAATGCTGACTACATGTGCCAGTTTTTTCCACATGAACATCTTGAGTGTCATGCTAACTACAGGGTTGGCACACCTTTTTCCTATACAGCTATTGTACTGAAGGGCAATTGTGTGGGGAGAAAAATATCTCCATCACTTGGTTGGGTTTTCTTTTTCTACGACTGGGATTTTTTAAATTATTTTGTTTTGTTTTGGCATGCTTTATAAGTAAGGAGAGCAATACAGTGTGAACCACATGAGACCTGGTGCTGACAAGCACAGAATTTTGGTTATCTGCTATTTTTGGTTGTATGCCAATGTTTTAAGCTGATTAAATGTGGAAGGATTATCAAGGAAGCCCTATTTCTGAAGCATAACTACTCAGTGTAATCATTTTTTTCTTTGCTTTTTGTAAGGATTTTGGCACTATATAGAAGCAATCAGGCCATCAAATGAGCACTGAAACAAAGTGCTTTTTTCATAAGCTGAAAATTATTTCTTAGTCTTTTAACTGTTAATGTGCTATCCTGTATCAGTCATTAAAACATCCAGACATTAGAACTGTTTTCTTGGAAACTTTGGATCAAATCAAAAGTTAAACTGGTGTTAAAACCATTTCTGTTGAATTTAGCCTGACATGTTTTTGGCAGGTAGCAGTCAAATATAACAAAGAAGGCTTAAGTTTTTGGCAGTAAAAAAAGATGATTTATCACAAGCCTGTAAGCTTTAGTTGAGACTGCAATCCAATGCATGTTATTAACAATCAGCATCAGAAAATAACAGCCCAATATAATACAAGAAGCATGACGTCTTTTTAGACCCGAGAGCTTGTTTTCCCCACATCCCAATAGCAATGCAATGCCATACAGGTCATTTTTATTTAGTAGAGCCTACAAGCTATCAATAACACTGGACAAGTTAAACAGAGAGAAAGCATATTTAAAGTGCCCCTTTACATTATTACCCCATGCATAATTGTACATAAATTTTGTATAGGTATTATGTTCAGATTTTGAGCAAAGCTTGGAATGGCAGGATTTCCATGATCTCTTTGTAAAATGCCCACAGTTGCACATTTACACCAGCTTCCAAGCTGATGTCAGGTTCATTAGAGCCACCATTTCTGCAGGATTTGAGCTAGCATTTTTATAAAGGCATCTGATGAAATTATCAAGATTCATAGGGCTTTGAGTCATGTTATTTTCCCCTTAACGTAACTTAAAGGGCCCAATGCAGCTTGACTTAATTATTTAGGTCACTGCAGTTTACTATGCAAATACCGACATGACTTGCAGTAATTCACTGCAAGTCATATTAGAGCCGGGGGAGGGGGGGGAGGTAAAATAACCCCAGCTTTTTGCTGGGGATAACATTGGGCTGCAAAATTGCAGCCTGACGCTCCAGGGTTGTCAAAGACAATCCCCAGCTCAAGCCATAACCCCCCACAAGGTCCAAGCCCCCCACTTCACAGATAGCCCCCTTTTCACCATTGGAGGTCTGCAGAAGGGGTTCGGGTAGAAGCAATATTCAGTTGCTCCTGCCCAGTCTGCTGCTAGCCGCAAAATGGCGCAATTACTGCTAGGGGTGCCATTTTGCAGCTGGCACTGGACTGGGTATCGCTCCTGCCAGAAGACTCCCCTCCCAGACCATCAATGGTGAAAAGGTAGCCCCCTAAGCACGGGGGGGGGGGGGAAAGAGACCCCACTCTACCGGCTGAGGAGCATCAGGCTGCTGGAATAACGCTGCTTGTGAGGTGGCACGCAAGCAGCAGTGTTCTTTTAAAATGGGATTTAGCAACCTGTGGGACCGAGACACCGCAGGTTGCTGAATTCCCTGGGAAAATGAAACTGTAAAGCACTTAGCTCTAAGCAGTATATAAATACTGAATGAATAAGATTGCCTTTTACCACACGTTATTAACGTCCCCCCTAAATGTTCTTATAAAATAGTCCCAAAATAGAGGCCCCCTTGGCTTCTCTATCTAGGTGACCTGCTAGATGGCAGGAGCACTGTGGGGCAAACAAAAGAATATAGCAGATTGTCAAAGGAAGGCAACGTCAGTTAAGTGGAGATAGTTTATAGAGGGCAAGCTGACAAGTATACGTTTTCTCTCTAGCATGCTAATGTATAAAACTGATGTGGCTACACCATAAGCTACATTATGAAATTATTTGAGACTGATAGAATGTTGGTCTATCACAAAGCACAACCACTAGCAAGTTCCAAAAGAGGGATTAGTCTGACTTATCAGGTTAGTAGCTTTTAAATACCCCCATAATGAAATGTATTTGCTTCTTGTTCTTACTGAAATCTAAACTTAGATAGTAACATAGTAGTGTCAGGATTGCTGGACATACTGGACCCGGGACCACACCTAGAGAACGAATGCTGACAAGTAGATGATGGCAGAGAAAGACCTGTATGGTCCATTCCTTCTGAACAGGATTCCTTTATGTTTATTCCATGCGTTTTTGAATTCCATTACTGTTTTCATCTCCACCACCTGCCGCGGGAGAGCATTCCAAGTATCCACCACTCTCTCTTGTGAAAAAATACTTCCTGACATTTTTCTTGAGTCTGCCTCCCTTCAACCTCATTTCATGTCCTGTAGTTCTACCGCCTTCCCGTCTCTGGAAAAGGTTTGTTTGTGGATTAATATTCAAAAATTTAAACGTCTGTATCATGTCACCTGTTTCTCCTTTCCTCCAGGGTATATTGATATAAAAACCTCTCTCAAATATATTTTACAATAGGCTTAATAGGTAGTAAATTAAATGCCTTATGATGTAGTTCAACATTTTCAGTATGAAGTGCTAGAACTTCCTACATAGAGGTGGTGCAACAGCTGGCTTGATAGTTCAGTTGGCAGCATAGTGCACTGCCAACTGGGCTCGATTCCTAAACCTTAAACCTGCCCTTTCTTTCTACCTCTTAGACTAACCAATTCAGGATGCTATGGGAGCAGGGATTCAAACAGCTGCTTGGATTGAAGGAGTTGTCTTCACCATACAACAGCAAAAAGCAGAGTGCAGGAATGTTGCATTCCAGAGTCATATGCCCTGTGGTAAAACTAAACAGGCACGGGAAAGTGTTAAAAAAAAAAAACTAAGGGCCAGTAAGTATAGAAATCCAATTTAGAGCCCGACCAAAACTTTCAGCCGAAACCAAAATGTGGCAAAAACTAGGTGCTTGATTTCGGCCAGAATGGAAACCGAAACTACTACTACTAGAAAAAGGCCCGAGTCTGGTTGTGTGGATGTGAACAAATTTATTACTTCTACCCCTATTACCCGAAGCAGCAGCAGTTAGAGCACAAATTAACTGCTTGAAGCTGAAATGAATAGGAGAGACTGCTAAGATAAATAGGCTGCTTGAAGGGAAGTTATGCTATGCATGCTATTTCAATGCAGTCTCAGAGCCTTAAGTTGTTCACATGTGAAAAACTTTTGCTAGTAAACGTATTGAATCTGAATCTCTTTGGATCCAAGTTCTATTTGGTATTAGTCCGATATACTGATTGCACTCTTGGGGCCACTTACTAAAAGTTAGTGTCTTACCCATAGCAGCAGCAGCAGTTAGCACACTTTTTTTTGCTTCCATCCAGAGTGAGCTTCTTTTGCTACTGGAGTTGAGCTGCTGTCAGAGCAGGTGGTTGCTTCTTTTACTGCCCAACGTAAGCTCCTCTTCTGGGGCTGGGGCGGGGTTTCAGCAACCATGGTAAACAAGAGACCAGTTTCGGCAGTAACAGATACCCTGCAGAAAGCTTTTTTTTTTTTTTTTTTGCAGAAACAGAAACTTGCTGAAAACAGTTTTGAGTCGATTTTCGAACCAGAACTGAAACTGAATTTTGATTGGGTTCTAATCCAATTGCATCACAACAAACAGAGGGGCAAAATTTAACACTGGCTTACTGGTCATATATGAAGGCATTTGCCACTGATAAAGCTGTACTCAATCCAATTTACTCAGCTGGCACTTCCTGAAAATGAGATTAACTAGTGATTACTTTGTTTTTAGTGAAGTAAAATGTGATTACTCTGGAATGTTGTTCTTATTATCCTACTTTGTAGATATTTTTATTCTGTATGTTTTATTATGATATAGTATTGTGATTTTAGCATTTTGTTTTCCTATATTTTGAAAAATTGTAGAATATGATTATATTGTATACTGCATGAAGCCCCTTATAATGGACAAGTGATTGAGCCCTTTGAGTGACTTGTGGTCATTTAAAAATACAATTTCTAGGACAAATTTAAAATTTTCAAGCAAAAGTTTATCCTACCATGTTGCAGACCTGCTCCTGTTATCTTTGTTTTCATTGCATTATTGTTTTAAAGGTGTTTTGGCACTTGTTTGCATCATGACAACTTCACAGTAAAACAGTTAACTCAAATTTTATCCAACCACGTAAAAAAAAAAAACACACACAAAAAACGACTATTCAGATTATGCCGTAAAGAAATTAGTGTATTCAAATAGCTAGGTATGAAGTAGCTAGTGAGAGTGAGGGTTGTGACTGGCAGCATGAGGGATTTTTTTTTTATGTTTCACTATGTAATTAGATGCTGAGTTATCCCTCTCCCCCCTCATCACACCCTCCCCGGGGTTTATCGGACAGACTTGTTCCTCCTGCTCCCAGTGGATGGTGCACAGGGCCGAACAGATGTAAGCTCCCCACAGCAGGGAGCAGAGCATCAAGGATGATTTCTTTTTCACTGATTAATTACTTTACCTGTGGCCATTTCCTGACCTCAGATACCATTAGATTCTGTTGTAGGTATGATTACTAGAGATCCATTCACCTACTGCCTGTAACCCTCCCCACACCCCCTTCCTAGTTCCATTCTTATTGTTTTTATATTTGGTCATTTTTACCATTGTTATGCTGTGAATAAAATGTAAGTTTTATGTTAAACTATACCTGCTGTACACTGCCTTGGGTGAATCTTCATACAGGAAGTTAATAAATCCAAATAAATATTAATGTATGTTTCTATATTCATATGTAAACTGCTTTGGGTTCTCTGTTGGGGAGACAGACACTGTACGAGTCAAAGCAGAAATAAAAAATGCAACTCTGATTCTGTAGTGTTGTTTTGACATGGTCCTGGAAAATCTGCTTTACACTTCTAATTTATATAAATATTCTGGGGATGTGAAATCTATGCTTGGGGCAGGAAGATGGGCCAGGGTTCAGATAAGCATTGCTCTCATTAACAGTGCAATCCTGTAAATTACCAAACATCTTGAAATATTTCCTATATGACTGGATATGCTTCATTCTCTAACCATATACTCAGAGGTTGATGCAGAAGTCACAAGACACAGCCACTTGCCAATAGCTGAGCACACAGGTTCTACCGTGATATCAGCGAGAAAATTATTCCACAGTGACACAGTAAGCTAATGAGATGCAAATTCAAAGTACACAGAACTTGTGCACTAATCAGGGAAAGCCTGCTGGACACATATGCACAAAGCATCCGAAGAAAACAAAATGCCAGCACATACATGAATAAACATTAGCCTCGCAAAAATTTCCACAGGGCTCATATTTATGCACAGAAAAGGGATGGGACTTGATATACTGTCTTTCTGTGGTTACAATCAAAGTGGTTTACATATTATATACAGGTACTTATTTTGTACCTGGGGAAATGGAGGGTTAAGTGACTTGCCCAGAGTCACAAGGAGCTGCAGTAGGAATCAAACCCAATTCACCAGGATCAAAGCCCACTGCACTAGCCATCAAGCTACTCCTCCACATGCAGATGTGTGCTGGTACTTTCGTTTTCTTTGGATACATGCACAATGTACCGCTGTTACTTCTGTTCTGTTTTTTTTTTAAGTATGGTCACAGAAATAAACAGGCAGTAAAGCTCTCTTGACTAACCCTTTGTCACTGCCTTTGACTTAGCGGTGAATTTTTCCCACTATGCATGCATTAGAATCAGTTTACTTCTGTGTATGGTGGCAGAATACCTAATGGTCTCTGTGATGGAAAATATTAAAAATTGCTTTTCAGTCTTGCTTTAAATCGATAATACATTTTTTAAATCCCCTGTCTTTGACCAAAAGTGACTTTCCTGGTATATCTCAAAGAATAGGCTGGAATGTAAGGTACATCTCAAGAACAATGTATAAGATAAAGCACATCTTAAGAACAATATATGAGATAAGGCACATCTCAAGCACAGGTTGGAATGCCTCTGAAGCCAACTTGTGCAGGAGGGAGGCGGGGTATGCTTGCGGTTCGGGAGATAAGCCACCTGGCCAGTGGTTTGTTTACCTGAACTGAGAGCATATGACTGAAACCTCATGTACATTCCTGGATAAGTTTTAGCTTAATAAAAAAGGGGCTTTTTGCTGAAGAGCCTTGGGGCTCATTCTGTGGATGGACGCATCATGCAGAAAAGATTTGTTCCTGGTCATATGGAGACTTTGGGCTTGCGCTGCAACGGGCCCCCCAGCTGATGAGATAAGGGCCTGAAATTCCTGACCAGTGATGTTATATATATATATATATATATATATATATATAGTTTTACTTTTCTATAGCCTTCCTTTAGTAATGTACTTGATTAGTGTGTTTATTTCTTAATCACTGTGATGCAGTAACAATAATGACATATACACTCTCCAATTAAAGTGCAAATAGTTTCATTTACCCAATACGAATCTAACAGAATCTGTAGTATTTTAATTTTTGAGCAGTCTGTGGTGATCAAGTGAGCAGGCTGCAACATCAAAGCAATAGTCTCATTACAATGCATTTTAATATACTGTATTTGCTTATGTGTACCACATGAACTCCTGTGCTGAAACCCTTTCTGCATTCTGCACCTCACAGTAACCATGTGCATTTGCTCGCAATTGCTTTCTGCATCGGTCCCTAGTGTAGATCATATTCTCTAAGTCATTTTCAGGAAGTGGATTCTTAATGATCAGCAAAATACTTTGTCAAACAAATGAAGTTTTTATTGCTTGATAATTAAATACAAGTTTAAGGTTGAAAATGCAAATCAATGTGATCTTTAACAGGTTTCTTCAGGTTGCTAATGCTTTACCAGCTCCAAAAAAAGAGCTTGCTACCATATTTGGAAGGTTTCAGCTCCCCTTCAATAGGAGGGTTTGGTTCTGGTCTTGGTCGAGAGTGGTAGACATTTTCAGGCAGAGGCCTGTCTGTTTTCACTTTTGTGACCTAGAAAACAAAACAATTTTGAACTTTTCAGATAGATAAAATCAAAAAGATACAAATATTCTCATATTTACCACCTTTTTGAAGGAATTCACTCAAGGCGGTGTACAGTAAGAATAAATCAAGCATGAGCAATAGACAATTACAGCAGTAAAAACATTCATATAAGCAAAGTATGGCATAGTATACTACTTACAATATCAACACAATACATAATAGAACACTTTAATTGACAGTGTAGGTAGGTTATAAGCAAAGATGGAACATATAGATAGGTAAGAGAGTAAAAGGAGTTAGAAAATAAGGTGACTAATTTAAAGAAAGTTGAACATGAGATCTGAGAGATGGTTAACATATAGGTAGGTAAGATAATAAGAGGAGTTAGTCTTGTAACCTGTTCTCTTGTGCTTGACTGCTTAAATATTTTAAATTTAAATGCTTTACTTTTTGTCTATTAGATTGTAAGCTCTTTGAGCAGGGACTGTCTTTCTTCTGTGTTTGTACAGCGCTGCGTACACTTTGTAGCGCTCTAGAAATGTTAAATAGTAGTAGTAGTAGTAGTAGTATCTAAAGAGAAACAAAATACTAATTAAACCCCCCACTGAAGTTAACATTTACATTGTTTGAGCTATAAGAATAATTATTTCTTTTTTTTTTTTAAAGCTCCATTTTGGAAGCTATGAAAGCAGATTCAAATCTTCCCTTCTTATATCTCAAACTAGCCCACTTAGTGGAGCCGCTCCTTTAGCATCATGTTAAGGGTTACCAGACCAAATCCAGAAATCTACTTGTAAAATAGGTTGCATTAATACTGCCACTACAAACAGGAAAAAAAATGTATTCCACAGAAGGAAAAAAGACTAAAAGTACAAAGACTAAATATTTCCTAATTCTGACAGACTGAACCCTACACGGGCAGTGTTTCGGCACCCAAAGCCTTCATCAGGGGTTCTTCTAAGCAGGGGCATAGTCAGACCTCAGAGTGGGAGGGGGCCAAAGCCCGAGGTTGGGAGAACATTTTGAGTGCCGCCTCACCTCCTTGCCGCTCCCCCCGCAAAAACAAATACCTTTGCTGGTGGGGGTCCCCAACCCTCGCCAGCTGAAGCCTTCTTCAGCGCTAGTCTCCGGCGCAGCCGCGTTCGCTGCCCTGCTCTTCTTTCTTCTTGCTCCTCCTATGCACGCTGAAGCTTCTTCTCAGTTTCACCCCTGCCAGCCAAACCTGGGGCCCGGATGACATTTGCGGGGGCCCAGGTCCCTGTAGCTACATCCCTGCTTCTAAGCCAGTGGGATTATGTTAAAGTGTGTGTACCTGATGTACAGCTTAAACAGCCAAATCTAGTCATCAATGCCTCAGCAGCTTTCAAAGTGGCAAAACAAATGATTATGTAGAAAATCAAGCGACCAATAGTTTATACAATAGTACTTTAAAGGCAACATAAGGCCTAATTTCTTTTCTTCAAAGAGAATCTTCACTATGAAAGGCCACCATAAGAACAAAGAAGCAAGGATTATTCTGTTATAAAAAGCAGACATGATAATCTTTCTGAACATTTAAGTGAACTTAGAAATATACTGTTACCTTTATGTACCCAATATCAAATACATTTTTATTGATGAGCACCAGATCTGTACACTGGTTTTGCAGTTTGAACGCTCTCCTTTTAAATATTGCTCATTTTTAAGGGGTGACCAAAATGGATGAGAACAGTACAAAGACACATGGCTATTTGCATCTACTATCTGTACAAGCTAAAGAACACTTGCAGGTCTATTTGCTAAGCTGAAATGGAGAAATTGTGTCTTACCTGATAATTTTCTTTTTTTATAATAGCTTATTTATCACTTACAAACCTATCAAAATACATCAACATAGCAGCTTCACAACAAAAGTATGTAACATTCAGCATATGGCTAATTCAATAACATAACTGAAGCCAATAGGAAACAGAAAACTCCCCCCTTCCAAACTCCCCTCCCGTCCTCATTGGGGGTAGAGTGGCACTAATAGGATTTACAAGCCAAATAATGTTACTAATGTTGACCACCCTTTGTTGGGGTCAATGTGGATGTCTCCTGCCAGGTAATATAACTGTCCTAGGTTTGATGAAAAGATTTAAGAGTGTTTCTCCTAAGCGTCATCAGCTTAATCATCGGGTAGACAAGGTGCACCTTAGGCAGGAGGGCAGGCATCTTCCAAGACAAGGTCAGGAGCAATCAACCAGCTGTACCAATTAGATGAATCAAAATTCTTTTATATAAGGATACAGTAAAGAGTCCAAATATTAAGTAAACAGCCTGATGGGGATTTATTAAGTAGTATGCCCAGAATATCTGAAGCTACCTGCATAACTTGATCCCAAAACGTTTGAGCTGTGGGGTATTTCCACTAAATATGCAGAAAGGTCCCATGTACACCACAACCCCGCCAACACAAATCACAACCTCCCCCATACATAGCTTTAAGATGGGTATGGTACCATTGGTAAAGTATTTTGTAGCCATTTTCTATAATATGTGCCGCTATAGAAACTCGTAATAAGGAAGTAAGATGTTTCTCCCAGACTTTATAATCAAAAACATGACCTAGCGCCTTCTCCCATTTCATTCTTTGATGAGTTGGTAGGGGAAGCTGGAGTAATAGAGCCTGGTAAAATCTTGTGATGCTTTTTCTACTGCTACTCCCCTGTACTGCACTTTCCAGAGAAGTTTCCTCCAATCGTTGCTCTGTCGGTAGAGGAAATAATCAGTCTGTGTAAGATGTACTCATCCCTAAGCGGTTCATAAGTTATCACTTCTCCCTCTTCAACTCATTGATCCAATGTAGTCAAGCCCTAACCTGTCCAAGCATAGAAAGACCCAGCCTCTCGTCCACGGAGGAAGACCTCTGCATACGAGATGGCTGTAGCAGAGAAATTTGTTCTATTCTGTAGCAATTTAAGCCGGGTTTTATGGCATATAGATAGGGTTAATTGAGTAATAGGGATCCCTGAGCTATGGCGTACAGCATCCATGGATAGCCAGGGAATTACTCTTAAGGGGGTCTCCCCCACCAGTAAGTGCTATTCTATCTGAACCAAGGATTTATGAGTATCCCATATCTAACTTGTGAGATATCTGAGAAGTGCCGCCCGATAGTAGAACTTAAAGTGCAGCAGCTGGTAAAGCATTTGTTGTTGTAGCCTGGGTGTTTTTTTTTCTGCCATATATAGCTAAATACTCTTATGTAATCATCTAAAAAATATATCTGTGAGAGGTTTAGGCAGAGGAGTAAAGATATATTATAATTTAGGGAGCACCAACATTTTCACCGTTTGAACATGCCCAACCCAAGATATATTCAAGTGTTGCCATCTGGTTGCTTAGAAGACCATGGTAATTTGCCTCAAAGTTTGTCCAGAGTGCCAGTTAAATGGACCACCAAATATCTAATATGCTGAGATGCCCATTTAAAGAGAAACTCCTTTTTGATTGCTATCTGATCTTCTTCAGAGAGGGATATATTTCAGCAATTCTGATTTTGTGGGGTTAATAGAAAAGCCCGAGACAGCCCCCAAATCTTTTATTATAGTCACAACCTCTGGCAGGGAAGATAATGGTTCAGTAAGGGTAAACTCTACATCAGCAGCAAATAGTAAAATCTTTTGATGAATACCCCGAGGTATTCCTCTGATCTTCTCATTCTAGTGCACTAATTGGGCTAGGGGGTTCCATCGCTAGCGCAAAAAGAAGTGGTGACAAGGCACAGCCCTGCTAAACCCCCCTTGCCAGGCTAAAAGTTTCAGCATATCTCCAATTAATATGTAGGCTAGCCAAACGCGCTTGATAAATAGTAAGTATCCAATACATAAATCTCCCCTCTATGCCCACCTTTTGCAAGGTAGCAAATAGATATGACCAACACACCCTATCAAAAGCTTTTTCAGCATCAATACCTAGGATTAACGCTGATACGTGGTCATGTTTCACCTGCCAGAGGAAAAGACATACTTTCCTAATATTGTCGAACGTCTGATGCCCTCTAATAAAGCCCTCCTAGTCATCGTGAATAAAGTGGGGTATGTAGTGTTTGTAAGCGGTGTGCCAAAAGTTTTGTGAATATTTTATAACATCCAAGAGGGAAATGGGTCAGTAAGAACCACACTGGTCCGGTGGTTTCCCAGGTTTAAGTAGGACGGTAACCCCTGCCAACCTCCAGGAGTCAGAAAGAACCGCCCCATCTTCCCAACTATTAAATAAGGCCGTTAATGGTCACACTAGATAATATTTGAAGACCATCTAGTTCAGCAGCCTTGCCAGTAGGCATATCCTGAATGGCCCACAGGATTTCCTCTTCAGAAATTGGGTTAAATAGCTCAGCAACCTCACTTGTGTCAGGGCAAAATCACTGTGGACAAGAAGCTGTCTATGGCAGACGATGAGACATGGTGTTCAGGTGTATACAGTTTTGCATAGAATTGTAAAATGGCCTGCTGAATCTGTTCTGAAGTAAGGAAATCTCTCCCCCAAGGGTCCCGTACCTTAAGCACCGAAGTACATAACTGCTGCTTTTTCAGCTTGTGAGCTAATAATTGCCCTGACTTGTTAGCAAATTCAAAGTATTCCTGCTTTAAAGATTGCAATTCGATAGTGATTTCCTCTAGATCCAGCGCCTGTATGTCCGAGCATAACTTAGCCATCATTAGAGACTGCTCTGGAGTGAGACATCCTGCTTTATGCCTATGTTCTAGCTGGTAAAGCTGATGGTGCCAAGTCAGTTCTCTGTTGTGCTCTAAGGCGTATAGCATGCTTAGTCATTGCAATAATTTTGCCCCAGAGGACTTAACGCTTCCCAAAATACCTCTGGTGAGACATCAGGAGTATCATTAAAATCAAAATAATCTTTTAGAGCTGTCTCTACCTGCTGTGGGTTCTGGGGGTTTAAAAAGATGGTATCATCAAGCCTCCAGATCCAGCTGCCCTTAAGGAGCTCCAGCAAAGGTAAGCTTATACATATGGGGGCACGGTCTGCTCAAATCCTGGTTTCAATAGTTGAGGAACACACCCTGGGTACTAGGGGGTCCACAAAGGCGCGCTGAAAAAATGGCTTGCGGTGGTATAGGCGTGGGTTTTGGGTGCGCACTGATCCATTTTTTAGCGTGCCTGTAAAAAAGGCCTTTTGTCAAAAATGGATGTGCGGCAAAAACAAAATTGCCGCACATCCATTTTGGGTCTGAGACCTTACCACCAGCCATTGACCTAGCGGTAAAGAAGCCGTGCGGTAATTACCTACACGTGTCAAATGCCACTTGGCGTGCATCCATTACAAGTGCCCGAAAATAAAAAATATTTTTCAGACATGCATATTGGACGCATGCCAAAAAATGAAATTACCGCAAGAGCCACGCGGTAGTTGGGTGGTAACTCCATTTTGGCGCACGTTGGGTGTGCGTAGACGCTTACACGGCTTAGTAAAAGGGCCCCTCAATCTCTCCCCACCAGCCACATATCTATCTGAGTGGGTGTTATGAACATCAGAATGATAAGTGAAATCTCTCCCTGGGGATGTTGAAAATAACAAATATCGATTAACTCCTACTCTGTTAACAATTGGTGAAGATGTTTCCTATCAGCTTTGCCATAATCTACAACCTAGGTAGTATTAAGCACTGTCATAATGAAGTCTTCCCCCCCCCCCCAACTATTAATGTCTCAGTGGCTTTTTGCAACAGCAGACGACTTAGCATTTGGAAAAACTGGCCTTGATCGTTATTGGGGGCATACACATTTAGTAAAGTATACACAGATCCCGCTTGCTCAATATTGAGTAACAGGTATCTCCCCTCTGGATCACGATGAACATCACGTATCCCAGGTGAAAAGTGATTCGCAAATACTACATCTACCCCATTAATTTTAGCCTTCCTCCAATTGGAAACAAAAAATAGTCTGTAATTTTTACGTTTAAACAAATTTTCATGCATACAGAGCAGATGTGTCTCTTGTATAAACTCCACAAACATGAATAGGCGGTCAAGCTTCTTTGAAGTATAGTTGGCGCTGTTGAGGGGAATTTAACCCCACAACATTCATGGACACCCATAACTGGGGTGTATTCATAGGAAGAATATAAAAAGAAACAGCACAAATGTAAACAGAAAGACCCAACAGGCCTCAACTGTGACTCTTTTATAATACACATCCTTAGCAGGGACATCCTATATGTCCACCCTCTGTACAGTAAAGATAGCAAATTCAACCTACGTGCCCCCCCCCCCCCCCCCAGCAAAGTGCCCATCATCAAGTTGAGCCAGGAAGTCAGCAACTCCACCTCCGCTGGCATATTAGATCCAACAAGCGGGAAATATTCCCAGAACAGTCATTTATTTATTACACTTGTACCCGCGCTTTCCCACATATAGCAGGTTCAACGCGGCTTACATAGTAACTAGAATTACAAAGTTTTCAAGGAAATATACAAGTTGTAGTAAACATAGTAATAATGGGATTTTATGGATATGTAGATTGAACATGGAGAGGTAAACGAGGATAAGTAAAAGGAAAGGAGATTGGGAGGGGTAAGGGGTAGGAAGGATGGAGAGGAAAAGATTGAGGGATAAGCTTAAGGAGATAGGGAGACATGTTCTAAGGTGTAATAATAGTCAGGACAGGAATCATGTGGGTGTGCTTAAAAGTTAAATTGGGTCTTTATTTATTTTAATTTTGTTACATTTGTACCCCGCGCTTTTAGGGTAAGCTTTCTTGAAGAGATGGATCTTCAACATTTTTCTGACGGGTAGATGGTCACTGATTGTTCAGATGGGTCTTGGTAGAGTGTTCCAAAGCTGGCTGCCCAAAAAGGAGAAACTGGAAGCATAGGAGGTCTTGTATTTGACACCTTTGCAATTGGGAAGGTATAAATTGAAGTAAGTACAAGAAAACGATGATCTGTTTCTGTTTCTGGTAGTGTGACCATTCATGTAGTTACCTCTCTACCCTCATTTCCCCTTACGTTCCCGCCCGTAACCTCCGCTCACAGGACAAATCCCTCCTCTCAGTATCCTTCTCCACCACCGCCAACTCCAGGCTCCGCTCATTCTGCCTCACCTCACCCTATCCTATGCTTGGAATAAACTTCCTGAGCCCTCACGCCAAGCCCCCTCCCTACCCATCTTCAAATCCTTGCTCAAAGCCCACCTCTTCAATGTTGCTTTCGGCACCTAACCTTTATAACCTTTCAGGAAATCTAGACTGCCCCTATTTGACTGACTGTACATTTGTCCTTTAGATTGTAAGCTCCTTTGAGCAGGGACTGTCCTTCTACGTTAAATTGTACAGCGCTGCGTAACCCTAGTAGCGCTTTAGAAATGTCAAGTAGTAGTAGTAGTAGTAGTTAGGGGATTCTCCATATATGATCTTATGAATTAGAGTGCAAACTTTAAAATTTATTCTTTCACTGATGGGGAGCCAATGAAGATTCTCTCGAAGAGGTGTTGCGCTATCAAATCTTGACTTGCTAAAGATAAGTCTGGCTGCCGTGTTTTGGGTGGTCTGGAGTTTCTTCAAGATTAGGGTCTTACATCCTAAAAAAAACCACTGTTACAGTAGTCTGTGTGCATGAATACTGTGGATTGTACAAGGTTCCGGAAGGTGTCCAGGGGAAGATATGATTTCACTCGCTTCAGAATCCACATCATGTTGAACATTTTTTGTGATGGATGTAGCATGGTTATCAAATGATAAATGGTTATCAATTGTTACTCCAAGTATTTTTAGGTTGTCACATATGGAGAGAGTTTAACATCTGGGGTGCTGAGAGTAGTCGGGAGAGGAGGAGCGTTAGCCCAGGAGGTTAAAGTGGTCATGCCTGTATTTATTATATCAGAGATTTCAGATAAATTGGATTTGAAGGGAATAAATATGGTGACGTCATCAGCATAGATGAAGGGATTAAGGCCATGTTTAGCTAGTAACCTGGCCAAGGGAATCATCATGAGGTTGAAGAGTATCGGGGAAAGTGGGGATCCCTGCGGTACCCCGCATACAGATGATACAGTCATAAGGCAAAAACTCATCTTACCAAACCAATTTAAACAGTGTCCAGTTTTGATTAAGCATATCTCACTATAAGCAACCAACAACCACACTGAAAAGAACAGTGAGCATCAAGTGTCCACCATGTACTCCACTTATAGCCTTCTCGGCTTCATCCACCCGGCCAGTGAAAAGATGGCAAACATGAGATAAACCTCAGGAAGCGGACGAAGTTGCAGGGGACGGTGTGTCTAATTGGCGTTGAAGTCGATGTTTTTGATCCACCCGACACCATCCCTGCCCAGCGATCCCCTGGGATAGAGTTTGAGCTGGAGGAGGTCATGGAGAGTCATCCGACCAGAGAGAGGCCTCTTGGAGATCTGCTGGTCCTCCACAGGTATTGTTACTTTAAACGGTTTGTTGTTTATTGCAAAGGAGCGGCTGAAAGGGTATTGCCAACGGTAATGCAACTTATGCTGGGTAAGGCACTTTGTGATGTCTCGCAATTCTTGTCTCCAGTGTAAGGTAGTAGCAGACAAGTTGGCAAAAAACTCAACCTTGGCTCCATCCAATAGCGCATGGCCCATCTGGCGAGCTGCTTGAAGCACATGCTCTTTTGCTGGAAAATGATGAAAACAAGCGATATCACATGGACGTTCTGACTGATGTGGTCCCAGGGCACGAAGAACTCTTTCAAATTCGAAGGGCTGTTGTTCCTACCCAGATTGTACCACTTGCAGGAACAGAGCACAAATTCTCGGCATTAGTGCCACCACAACTTCTCCTTGTGTGCTATCTGGCACACCCCATGCCCGAATATTATTCTGACATTCTCGATTCTCAATATCCTCTGTCTTAAGCAATAATTCCTCAAACTTAGACTAAATTATCACACCTCTTGGTCATAAGCAATAGCTCCTCAAACTCATTTAATCTCTGTCCCATATCATCGAACTTTTTGTGACGGTATTCTACATTGACATGTAAGTCCTGCTTCAAGCTAAAGATCGCTGCCTTTAATTCTAGCATCCAAGTGTGCAATTCCTCTTTGGTACCTGCGAATAATATAGATCGAGTTCCCCATTGTTTAATGGCACTCCGTCGTCAATGGATTCAGGGTGCGCTTCCAGAAGCTCCCTTGCCCTGCCATAGGGCCTGAAGAACTCGCCAGGCTATAAGCAAAAATCTGCAGATCTAAGCATCTACTGTGGCTCACTATCATTTTGTGACGGTTATCTCTCAAATATAAGGCAGCAAAAATTTGCTAGTTGGTAAGACTTATTATAGCAAAAATAGAGCAGGTGTGGAGAAGCCCAGGAATTAGGCAGCCATTCAGCTGGGTGACGTCACTTCCTCCCGATAATTTTTTTTCTTTAAATCAGCAACGCTGTTCTGAACCAATGAGCGTCATCACTTCCTACGAGCAGGTGAAGGTAGAGAAAACTGAATTTTGCCAGTGCCATCACCAGCATAAGCAGAGGTTCTCCCTGAAACATTCCAGTATGCATCTGCCCAACAGCAAATGGTCCCTTTATAAAACACACCCATGACCCATCTACCATTGTAGCTGCAATGATAATCAAGTGTGCAAGACACCACAGAACCTGTATGGCTGCCAATCACAAAATGAACAATTTTTTTTTTTTAAAGCAATGAAAAGGAAGCAGAGAGCGCACCCAGAACCTCAGGCCGAGGGCGAGGTTTTCCATGGGCAGGACTTCAGAACAGGGTCGCTGTCTAAAGAAAAGAAAATGAACAGTTATGACAAGTCTCCTTTCTTAGCATCAGCTCCACTGTTCTGAACCAATAGGATGTACTGAACCAGATGAATTCGGCGGGGGAAGACAAGGCCCCCCAAATGACAGCTCTGCCAAAGTTCGAGCAGGCGGTGGCCAGCACATCCAATCCATAGTAAACAAATGAAGTGACGACCAAGTCACCGCCCTACAGATCTCCTCAGGGGATACCACCTGGGCCTCTGCTCAGAAAGTGGCCTGAGCCCTAGTAGAGTGGGCGTTGATCCACTCGACGATTCTTGCCGTTGTAAGTGGACTCCCAGCTGCCTTAATCCACCTCGCAATGGAGGCCTTTGAGGTCACCTGATCCTTCTGAGGGCCATGGAAACGTATAAAGTGGTGGACCGAGAGACAAAACTCATTTGTCTCTTGGAGGTACTTGATCTGCGTCCTCCGGACATCCAGCTTGTGAAACTTCCGACCCCCTGGCACTGATCCCTGTGCCACCATGGAGGGCAAACCTCCTGATTCACAAGGAACAGAGCCACCTCCTTCGGAAGAAAGGATGCACAAAGACACAGAATGCTCTGAGAAGGAGAGATAGGGATCCCGACATGACATGGCCTGCAATTCAGAAACCATTCTAGCAGAGGTGAGGGTTAGCTCCTTGCTGGAAGCCAAAGCACTGGGGATACAATGGAGCCTCAGACAGTGCATGGAGGACCAGACTGAGGTCCCAAGAAGGAAAAGAAGGACAAAGAAAGAGGTGCAGATGCGACACTCCCTTCAGAAACCGTGCTGCCTCTCTAAGCAAAGCCAGAGAGATGCCCTTTCTGTTCTCCCGAGCGCTGGACAAAACAGCCACCTTGACACTCAGGGAGAGCTCAAGGCTAGCCCCTTTTCCAGTTCCTGCTGCAGAAAACCCCAAACATCGGGAACCTAAGCCTTCCAGGGAGAAAGGAACCATACCCTTGCCAGGATTCAAAGACATGCCAGACCTTGACATAAGCCAGGGATGTACAGGCCTTCCTGGAGTGAAGCAGGGTAGAAAGCACTATGGAGGAAAACCCACACTTCTCTAATCATCGCCTCTCAATGGCCATACCGTAAGCCAAAAGGGGTCCAGATCCACCATCTCTACCGACCCTCGCTGAAGCAGACCCCGACCCCTGGGTGGTAGAAGCGGATCCTCCACCAGCAGATGCCAGAAATCCATATACCAAAGGTCTGCGAGGCCAATCTGACACTGCCAGCAAGACATGAGGATGAAACGCAACCTTGAGCAACAAGCGACCAATGAGAGGCCATGAAGGAAGACTGGGGGGGGGGGGGGGGGGGGGGGGGGGCTACTACCAGCCAAGGCTATGACATCTATCCTATGACAGGCCGGGTCCCTCTGGCGATTGAAAAGCGCTCCACCTTCACATTGGTTCTGAACTCCATTAAGTCAAACTGAGGAGGTTCACAAGGAGCTGGAAGGCCTGAAGCCCAGCTCCCATTTTCCCGGATCTAGGAGAGAGCAACTGAAGTCTGCCTGCGCATCGTCTTTGTCTTCAAAATGGACCGCTGAGAAAGCCTGCAGATGTCTCTTTCTCCACCAACAGACTTTCCATGTCCAGGGCCACTGCCAGACTCCTGGTTCCACCCTGCTTGTTGATATACACCACCACCATGGTGTTGTCCAACAGCACTCTGACCGCTTTCCCTTCCAAGGGCAGCTGAAACTCCTGCAGAGCCAGACGACCACCCCAGGCAGTTCATGGACCAGGGACGCCTTCTAACTTTTAACTAGGTGCCCTGGGTCACACGCCCAAGACAGTGAGCTCCGCAACCAAGGAATCTCACATCCGTGGTGACCAGCTGAGAAGGATCCAGGGGGATCCCTCTCGAAAGGTTCACCAGACTGTCCCACTGGGCCAGACTTCCTCAACCTGGGCATGAGCGGGAAAGAATGATGGAAGTCTTGAGAGGGCAGTATCCACAGGGACAACAGGACTTGCTGTAATGGACACATGTGAGTTCTCTCCCATGGTACTACCTCCAGAGTTGCAGCCATGGAGCCCAAGAGCTGCAAGTAATCCCAAACCGTGGGCTCCAGGAGATTGCACAACTAACACAACTGTGCCCGGAGCATCTCTGCTCGCTCCTTCTGGCCACAGTGAAGCGGACCCAGAGATACTCCAAGAAGTCCCTGGGTCGGTTCACTACCCAGCCCAGGGATTCCAGGTGGGAAATAACCTGTGAGGAAGCCAATCTGGCCTCCGAAGCCGTTGGCTCGAAACAGCCAATCTTCCAGGCAGGGATGAAGTCAATTACCCTGACTCAGGAGGTGCACAGTCACCACCCCCCCATTACCTTTGAAAACATATCGGGCACCTTAGCCCAGCCATAGGGCAAGGCCTGAAACTGGAAGTGCCACCCCAACATACAGAACTGCAAATATCTCTTGGTAATGATCCACAATGGGGAAGTGGAGGTAGGTCTCGAGAAGTCCAGGGAAGTCAAGAACTCCCCTGGCCACACCGAGGCAATGACTGAGAGAAGTGTTTCCATCCAGAAGCACTGGAGTCACAGAGAATCATCCATCCCCTTGAGGACAGGGCAGGGAAAAGGAACTGCCCCCTCTCTGAGACCATGAAACAGACGGAGTACCTGTCCAGGCCCTGCTCCACCAGCAGAACTGGTTCCTCTGCTTCTATATTGCAGAACTGCTGAAGAGTAACAGCAGCTTGGCACTTTAAAGCCAAGCTGCAGGGAGAGGTCATGAAGACATCTGGATGGCCAAACTCCATGGATTACCTCCTCTCAACCACATCTAGAGTCCCCTGATCTGAGGTGATGCAGATCGACTCATCATACAGCCAGCACTGGAAATGAGGCGCACCCTTATTGCAAGCAGCTGTGGTCCAGCATGAGGGAGTGGCTCACTTGGGACCTCAAAAGGTCCCCTTCTTGGAGGACCTACTCTGCCCCCCACCATGGCTGAAGAGCGCCAAGCGGACCTGAAGCAGCCCGCCCCCCCTTCAGGCTGAGAATAACTGCGCACCATTGCGCAGCTCAGGGAGATGGAGAGCCACACCTCCCACATATCCTTCACTAACTTCTCCAAGTCATCACCATAGAACAAGAGCTCCTTAAGGGCAGCTGATTCAAAAACTTCTTGGAAGCCGCATCCACACCCAGTGGCAAAGCCACAACCAATTGTGATCCCCGACACCGCCACTGAGCGGGAAGCCAGACTGACCATATCATATAGAACATCCACCCAAAAAGGCCATCCTGGACTCCAGATGATAAATCTCCGGGGACTCTGGCAACTGCTAGAACCAACGAAGCATGGAGCTATCTAACCGCTACAAATCGCAACCTGAATGCTGGATCCCCCACTGAAAAGGCCAGGTGGAGCTGCTGCTCCACATTCTTTTCATGGAGCCCCCTTGAACAGGTACAGGGGTCACCTGCATAACTGCCATAAACAAAGAATCCACCCTCAGAAAGACCCAACACTTCTCAACCTCCTGAACGAAGGCATAGAAATGGAGACCATTTGGGAACTCCCATTCCGCCCTCAAGCATATGAGGGCCTTATATGAAATGGAAAACACTTTGGGGCCCCGAGGAGCCTGCTGGAGGCTTAAGCATAGCCAAGACCCTGCGATCTCATCTAAGAGAAGAAATGGCTCCTTATGACAAAGGAGCTGGAACTCATGGGACTGCTCCTCCCCAGCCTCTCAACAGGGAGGGTCCTTGGAACTGGAGTCCAAGAGGGACTGGGACTGGGAGTCCTCCTCCACTCCCTCCAAGGAACCCAGACCAGATCCATTCCACAGCACTGAGACTCCAAAACGGAGCTCCGCCGATCCCCCCCCCCCCCCCACCATGAAGATGAGGGTTAGGGCTACGATTATGTCCCAAGAGAGGACCTGTTTAACCAACTGGGTCAAGTTCTAGAGCTTAAAATCACCAGGGCCCCTAGGACCCCCCCCCCCCCCCCCTTGCTGAGGGTCCTTGGGTGGACAGGAATGAAAAAGTCCATCACATGACCAGGGAATTTTTCTCTTTCTTTGTGTTAGTAAATTGAGAGAAGACAGGATTCTAACTGCCAATTTGTCCTCGCAGGAATATAGTGTGCAAGAGCAATGTATCCATTTTAGCTGAAGGGGGCAAGGGAACAGCACAAGCAAAATGCTCACTGAGAGAAAGACAGACTGAACGAGCCACATTTGCACACTATAAAAATAATCCATTATCCCTGCTCAGCTGCTGGCCATGCAACATGTACTGTCACCATGCCCTACACCATGGCAGAAGCGCGCTGGCCTGCCTGATTGCCCTGGCCTACTTTGGCCCGGCTCTCTTGGTGTGCCTAGAGGGAAATTCCCTACTTACATAAGTACATAAGTATAGCCATACTGGGAAAGACCAAAGGTCCATCGAGCCCAACATCCTGTTTCCAACAGTGGCCAATCCAGGTCACAAATACCCGGCAAGATCCCAAAAATGTACAAAACATTTTATACTGCTTATCCCAGAAATAGTGGATTTTCCCCAAGTTCATAACGGTCTATGGACTTTCCTTTAGGAAGCCGCCCAAACCTTTTTAAAACTCTGCTAAGCTAACCGCCTTTACCACATTCTCTGGCAACGAATTCCAGAGTTAAATTACACGTTGAGTGAAGAAACATTTTCTCTGATTCTTTTTAAATTTACTACATTGTAGCTTCACCGCATGCCCCCTAGTCCTAGTATTTTTGGAAAGCGTGGACACTTCACATCTACCTGTTCAACTCCACTCATTATTTTATAGACCTCTATCATATCTCCCCTCAGCCGCCTTTTCTACAAGCTGAAGAGCCCCCAGCCGCTTTAGTCTTTCCACATAGGGAAGTTGTCTCTCCCCTTTATCATTTTTGTCGCCCTTTTCTGCTCCTTTTCTAATTGCACTATATCTTTTTTGAGATGCGGCAACCAGAATTGAACACAATATTCAAGGTGCGGTCGCACCATGGAGCGATACAAAGGCATTATAACATCCTTATTTTTGTTTTCCATTACTTTCCTAATAATACCTAACATTCTATTTGCTTTCTTAGCCGCAGCAGCACACTGAGCAGAAGGTTTCAACGTATCATCGACGACGACACCTAGATCCCTTTCTTGGTCCGTGACTCCAAACGTGGAACCTTGCATGACGTAGCTATAATTCGGGTTCCTCTTTCCCACATGCATCACTTTGCACTTGCTCACATTAAACGTCATCTGCCATTTAGATGCCCAGTCTCCCAGTCTCATAAGGTCCTCTTGTAATTTTTCACAATCCTACCGCGATTTAATGACTTTGAATAACTTTGTGTCATCAGCAAATTTAATTACCTCACTAGTTACTCCCATCTCTAGGTCATTTATAAATATGTTAAAAAGCAGCGGTCCCAGCAAAGACCCCTGGGGAACCCCACTAACTACCCTTCTCCATTGAGAATACTGACCATTTAACCCTTCTCTCTGTTTTCTATCTTTTAACCAGTTTTTAATCCACAATAGAACACTACCTCCTATCCCATGACTCTCCAATTTCCTTTGGAGTCTTTCATGAAGTACTTTGTCAAACACCTTCTGAAAATCCAGATACACAATATCAACCGGCTCCCCTTTATCATTTGTTCACCCCTTCAAAGAAATGTAGTAGATTGGTGAGGCAAGATTGCCCTTCACTAAATCCATGTTGACTTTGTCTCATTAGTCCATGCTTTTGAATATGCTCTGTAATTTTGTTTTTAATAATAGTCTCAACCATTCTGGCCGGCACCGACATCAGACTCACCGGTCTATAATTTCCCGGATCTCCTCTGGAACCTTTTTTAAAAATCGGCACCCTCCAATCTTCCGGTACCACGCTCGATTTTAAGGATAAATTACATATTTCTAACAATAGCTCCGCAAGCTCATTTTTCAGTTCTATCAGTACTCTGGGATGAATACTATCCGGTCCAGGAGATTTGCTACTCTTCAGTTTGTAGAACTGCCCCATTACATCCTCCAGGTTTATAGAGAATTCATTAAGTTTCTCCGACTCGTCAGCTTCAAATACCATTTCCGGCACCGGTATCCCACCAAAATCTTCCTCGGTGAAGACCGAAGCAAAGAATTAATTTAATCTCTCCGCTACGGCTTTGTCTTCCCAAATCGCCCCTTTTACTCCCCGGTCATCTAGCAATCCAACTGATTTTTGTCAGCTTCCTGCTTTTAATATACCTAAAAAAAGTTTTGCTACGTGTTTTTGCCTCCAACACAATCTTTTTTTCTTAGTCCCTCTTAGCTTTCCTTATCAGCGCTTTACATTTGACTTGACATTCCTTATGCCGTTTCTTAGAAGGAAGTCGGTTCCTTCTTCCATTTTCTGAAGGATTTTCTTTTAGCTCTAATAGCTTCCTTCACCTCACTATTTAACCACGCCGGCTGTCTTTTGGTCTTCCGTCCTCCTTTTTTACATACCATTAGCCCCTGATAAAGGGCATGAAGCTAGCCAGGCCAATTGAATTATTATTATTTTTTGGTAAATGTGCTGGCAAAAGACAGCACTTTTGGAAAGCCTGGGACCTGCAGGAGGAGCCTTAAGGGAATACACCTAAACAGGATGAACAGGCAAGAGGGGTGGTGGGATGGAGACCTGCACCCTTCGGGAAGGGCTCCGCAAGACCAAGCAAAAGCCTCACAAAGTGGAACTAAGAAGTGCAACTGGGGGCTATGGAGCCAAGCTCCGAACTCAACCAGGTACAGTCCTGAGACTGTGACTGGGAGTAACCGTTAGGCTCAACCGCGGCCAGCAGAGCGGGGAGCTACGCCAGGGACAGAAGCACCGTTAGCACAACCTACCACCTACTGAAGGTAGAGAGAAATACTGGATTCTTCCAGGGAGTACCTCTGCATATGCTGGTGATGTCACTGGCAAAATTCAGTTTATGCTACCTCCATCAGCTGGTAGGAATGGATAATACCCATTGGTTCAGAACAGTGGCGCTAACGCTAAAAAAACCCATGTTAACACATACTAAACATACATTAAAAGTGTGTTACCACTTGACATTAACCTGCATTTCTGTGCTATCATAAAAAAAAAATCAGGTCCAATAACTGACAAAGATGAGCTGCATCATATGCAAAGCAGCTCAATATGCAAAATGGATTAATACAGACTGTGACAAAAATAACACACATTAAGATGTGGCAGTTAACTATGGGGCATATTTTCAAAGCACTTAGCCTTCCAAAGTTCCACAGAAACCTATGGAACTTTGGAAGGCTAAGTGCTTTGAAAATGTGTCTCCATGCCTCTAGAAGTGTAACTAATAAGCTCAGAGCATCGGTAGACCTTGATAATGCTTAAAAAAGCATGAACCTCTGACTTAAAGCCTCCTCCTCTTCATGTGCAGAGAAAAGGAAAGCCTATAATCATCTGTTGCCATTTTGGATTATGATGCTAATGGAGCAAGAATGATTGGGCAGGATGGATCTCTTGCAGTTATGAGGGAGGTGTGGGTTTTTTTGCATTTTGAATGGGGGCAAGACTGTAATTTGTTAAATGAGGCTGCAGGAAGCTCATTTTTGTGGAGGTACATTTTGTGACAGGAAGGAGTTTTGGGGTTTTGTTTTTTTTTTAGTGCTAGGAGGGGTGGGGTAGAGGCTGTAATACACATCCCCTTGGACAGTAAAGCACATATATTACCACCATTAATAATGTCCCAGCATTTCTGGCTGTGGGAACAACCCACCATCATACTATATTAGAATGTAGGGAATACTTCAGAAATTAACCCTTGTTAAACTGGATGTTGAAAACCCTGATTTTTAACATGGCTTTGTAAATAGGCCTCTTAGTAAATTCTGAAATTATGTCAGCATCTATAGCTCCTCACCCTGGCGGTTAATTATGGCTCTATAAATCATTTAAACTGAGAATAAAACTATACCTGTAATTTCTTTAAGTGAAAACCAAGCTGATACTGTTAATAGTGCATCTACAAAGATGCAATTTTTTTCATGACTTGTTTATTATTATTATTAGCATTTGTATAGCGCTACCAGACGCACACAGCGCTGAACACCTGACACAGAGAGGCAGTCCCTGCTCAATAGAGCTTACAATCTAAAATAACACAGACAGACAAGACAATTAAGGGCGAAGGAAGTACTGGGTGAGAAGGAATGAAGGGGAGGCAAATGAATTGTGGCTAGGAGCCAAAAGCAGTAGTGAAAAGGTGGGTTTTCTGCATAGATTTGAAAACAGGTAGAGATGGAGCTAGACGTACAGGCTCACGAAGTTTATTCCAGGCATAAGGTGCCGCGAGAGAAAAGGAACGGAGCCTGGAGTTAGCAGTGGAGAAGGGGGATGACGAGAGATTTGTCCAGTGAGCGGAGGTCACGGGGAGGAATGTAGGGAGAGATGAGAGTGGAGAGGTAATGGGGGGCTGCAGAATGGATGCATTTAAAGATCAGTAAGAGAAGTTTGAACTATATACGGAAGCGGACAGGGAGCCAGTGAAGTGACTTGGAGTGGGCTAGTGTGGGTATAACGATTTTGGCGGAAAATAAGCCATGCTGTTTGCACTTACATGCACTATAGAAGATCAGACTTGCATATTCTCAATATTTTAGCTCAGTCTCCATATTTGTATTAGTATAAATCTTACCTTAGACAGCTCTCCCAGGTCAGGTCTCACCCATCCCAACTTGTCTAGAACACAGTTATCAAATGCCTGTTGCTGCTTGCGACAGCGCCGGAGTTCTAGCAGGTTGGTATAGTCAAGGCAGGTCCAATATTCTGTAAAAGGCTCTACGCAGTGAGTCTTTATCTTCCTGTGAATATGTGGGAAATATAAATAACACCTGTAAATTTAAATTGTGATCCTCTATTCAGTTCAGTGTGTTTCAAATCAGTTTGATCTTAAATACATTTAAAGCCCCACTTAAGATAGAATGTAGAAATAAGAATTGAGATGCCCAGGTTTGGATGTGTCATATCTACTAGTATTTTAGAAAAGGAGCTGCTAAAATAAAGCCTTTTCTAAAACACATGTAGGAATGGATAAGCATGAATCATCTATGTGTGATGGGAGCATCCATTTTCAAAGCGTCAATGTCTAAAATATCAACATGGAAACCTACACATCTATGTTGGCACTTACAGGTGTATGGTAAAATTATGCCTTACCTGCTGATAATTTTCATTCCTTTAGTAGCAGCAGATGAAGCCAAGAACTGTGTCCATCTACAAGCAGGTAGAGATAGAGATTACAAAGCTGAAGGCAGTGATACCAGACGCCAGCTCCTCCTTCACCTCAGTACGTCTCATCACCAAGCAGAATCAGACAAGAAACCTGAAAGCTTTCCTCACCAACCATACAAAACAGAAACTTGTCAGTCTGACTTAAGAGAAACCATGACTGCAATGGAGTCCTCGTCAGTGGTTTCTGTTTTCTTCTTTTTTGGAGACTAAAGGCCAGGACACGAACAGATAGGCAAAATTAGCGCGGCTGACAAAGGGCGGGATCCTGGATTCATCTGCTACTACTAAAGGAAAGAAAATTATCATCAGCAGGTAAGGCATAATTTTACTTTCCTTAGCATATACAGCAGATGAATCCAAGAACTGGTGGGATGTACCAAAGCAATCTCTAAGTAGGGTGGGAAATCGCCGCTCCCCGAGACAGAACTGCCGCTGCAAAGGCAGCATCTGAATAGTGAAAGCACACCAGTTCCGCAGGTGGCTGCACATTGGGCTGTGTCATTGTCCTCTGCTGTTCTGAGCTGATTCCTGATTGCTCATTTGAGCCATGCAGCTATATGAAGTGCCGTATGGCTCATGTGAGTAGTCTGACCCGGGATGGCGGGGGAGGATTCAGACCAGTGTGCGGCTGTTTACAGCCACCTCATGCCACATAATTGCAGGCTAGTGGGTGATAAGAGATCTGGCAATGCTGCTGCTGCTGCTTCTACGTGCACAGAATTCTTTGTTTGTTCCAACTCATGTTTGCCCAAGCAGTAGCGGCCTCTGTGGAATGTACAGCAGCCCTTTGTGCAATCATTACTACACTTATAATCAATGCTTGATTTGTGATATACAACGTTTTAGTGCATTGGACTCCTGATGCAGGCAACTCTGCCGAAACATGGCCATGTCAAGTCATGCTTCTCCAGTTGCAAACATTGTTTATGATCTTAATAACAGAAATGTTTTATCATTTAAAAAAAAAAAAAAACAAGCACACCAGTTCCGCCCAGAAGTAGATAGCAAACTCGTGAAACGAGTCTGGAAAGCCACCGGTGGGACGCAACCTTTCCAAAAAATCCACAAAGTATCTGCAATCCAGTGAGAAAAAAAAAATCAGATCAGACCAGAGGCTGCTGTCTCACAGCAAGAACCATCGATAAAGACAAAGAGAAGATCTGAACGCTGAAAAATATGCAACATCTGCAAACACTGGAGTGCCCTCTGAACATCCAGAAGACGAAGTTCCATGTACTCCGCGTGAAAATCCCCCTCCCGAAAGGAAGGAAAAAAAAAGAGAGGCTGAAAAAGAAAAGCCAAACCACAGCTGGAAAAGAAAGAAGGAATCAAAAGCAAGGTCACTCCAGACTCAGCAAATTGCAGAAAAAAAAAAAAACAGCTCGGCATGGCTGTGCTAAAAATTTGAACACTCTGTGTGCCTAAGAATTGAAGACCAAGAACACTGCTTGTAAGTTCCTAAGCGAAGCATTCTGCAAAGAAACAAAAAGGAGTCCGAACCAATGCTCGGTAGACAAGGAGTTCCAAGCTAGACTCGGAGAATACGAACGAGGTTTCAGGGAGAAGGTCACAGCAGCGGAGGATCAAAGCACTCTGCAAGAAATGCACCACCTCCGAGTGCAAGGCCAGACCAGGCCCTTCTGCAACCCATCCTGCAGAAAGAACTCAATTGCTGAGGAACAGATGCCCGCAATGAAGACCAAGTGTGGGCCGCAACCAGCCTCAAAAAATCCTCAACATCCAAGAATACGCGGTTGCAGTGGACCATGGACCACATAAAAGATCGCAACACAACAGTAACCTTAGCGTCCAAAGAACTCTGGTCCTCAGAGTCGACCTCTCAAAAAAACCAGGCCGTTAAGACCAAAGCGAGAGGGATCATCCACTCAGGAGCAGACCCAGAAGGAAGAGCCCGGAGTCAAGCGGATCCAAAATGAAGGCACCACCAGGAGCCTCACCATATCTGCATACCAAGGGTGCCGTGGTTAATCCGGAACTACCAGAATGACTGGACCCGGTGGAGAGCGATCCAAAAAGAACTCGGCCGCATTGAGGCCACGGAGGAAACACGATCGAAGAACATCCTCTGGCTAAGGAAGCAATAGAACAACCAGCCCTGCCAAATCACCCTCTCTCTGATGACAGAAGAAAGAAGGCACCTGGGCATCCAGCCGGGACGCCATCCGATCTACCTAAGGAGTTCTCTACCTGAGGCCATGTTGGAGAAGAACTGGTGCGGAATAACCATTCTGCCGAGACCAGAAGACTGCAGAAAAGAGAATTCACCATAGGAAAAGCCTGCAAAGTGGGCCGCGTAGAAACGGAACACGAGGTCCTCTGCCCACTCCATGGGGGTAACACACCCTGATGGCCACAGACTGACTCCGCCACAGTCTGACTCCGAGTCCCACTCTATCGAGGAAGCAGCCACTGCCTCATCTTCTCAGATGGCACAATCACCGCCTAGCCTGCAATGTGTCCTGACGTGCTAGAAAACGAACAGCACCAAAAGCAGGTCCAGGCGGGGGAGAAAGCACAAACACCGCCTGGCCTGCAATGTGTCCTGAAAAGCTAGAAGATGAAAAGAACCAAAAGCCGATCCAGGCGGGAGATCAGATACACCGCCCCCTGTGCCATCCACCACCCCGGAGACGGAAGGAGGAAGCAAAGGGCTCTCCAGTCCGAGAGACTCACATCTGTGACCACCACCATCCACTGCGGAGGCGCCAAGGCATCCCTTCCAAAGGGAGGAATTGCGAAGCCACCAGTTCATGTGCAGGTGTACCGAGAACAGCCACTGAAGACACTGCTGACACTCCTGGAACATGGGAGACTACCCGTCGAGAAGCAAGAGCTGTAGATGTCATCTATGAGCACCGCCCACAACACTACCTCCAAAGTGTCCGCCACAGAGCCCAAGATATGAATGCAAAGCCAGGCCTGAGGACTCAGCACCCTGAGCAGACTGTGCACCCAAGTCTGAACCTAGATCCTCCAGTCACCACTCAAGAAAAAAAATCATACCAGAGCTGTCTGGAATGGGATGAGGTGGCCCATTTGAAGGGTGACCACCCAGCTCAAGGATTCCGAGAAGACCCGGGAAGATCAACTCTCTGATCTAGTCTACAGCGAGGTGCACTCTGATGCTGTCCTTGCAGAGAATACTGCAGAACTCCCAAACCTAGGAAAAGGTGAATGGAGCCATAGCCATGCCGAAAGGCAAAGCCTGGAACTGAACATGAGAGCTCAGAACAGCCAAACAGAGAAACTGCAAATGAGGGGGCCAAAGAGGAAAGAAAAGAAACACTTCCTAAGGGAGAAGTGCAGGGAAAATTGAAGTAGCTCTGAATATAGCTAGCTGTCCAATACAAAGAAAAAGTGCAATAAAAGCCTTAGAGACATTGCCACAAATAGTTAGCTAGAGGTGCCACAGATACAGTGGAAGCTGGAGCTGGAATGCAATAGTTTGATCAGTGTCAGAGAGCAAAACTAGAAGAGCAGAGCTGCTGTGGGAAACCACCATTGCTAACCTTTGGCACTGTAGCCTAGTGTAAACTGTCCCAGCTATGGAAAGAACTGCTTGTCAAGGCAAGCAACATGAGAGGGAAGTAAAATATGCCCCATAGAAAAGGAGCCGAGGGCCATAGCTTCTAATAGGATGCACAAACTAGCCTTAAACCTGTGACCTTAAACTATTTTGCTGAAACTACTGCACCTGGATCAAATGCCCCCATGACAGCACTGAGGTTCCATTGTTACCATGGAGACCAGAGCACTAGCCCCAGAAAATAACAATATGTAATATTTTCCACAGAAAGGTGGAGTCAAAGGCACTAAGCCTAGACACTCCCATTTAAAAGGAGCAAAAGGTGCACACACAAAAAAAGAAAACCTACTGCACCTAGTATTCATTGTTGCCAGGGTTGCGGCTTTCCCACCCAATTGGGCGGGTTTCCACGAGCGGCTGCGAGAAAATTTCGGCGGGTGCGGTTTTTTGGGCGGTTTTCCTGTGGCCGCTGTGTGGGTTTGGGCTCTTTTTTTCCGGGGCTTCTATTGGTCCAATAGAAGCTTTTCCAGGGCTTCTATTGGTCCAATGTGGTCCAATAGAAGCTTTTCCGGGGCTTCTATTGGTCCGATGTGGTCCAATAGAAGCTTTTCAGGGGCGGAGTTAATGACATCAGGGGTGCCGTCAGGGGCGGGGTTAGTGACATGGAAGGCGGGGTTGGTGATGTGGGAGGCGGGGTTTGAGCAACCCTGCTAGTATTCCCAGGCAGTCTCCCATCCATGTAGAAACCAGCCAGGCCCAACCCTGCTGAGCTTCCAAGATCAGAGATCAGGCACACTTAGGGTGGTGTGCTCATAGGCAATGCCTGTAGTGCCAGTATAAAAAGAGTTTCACAAAGGAAGGCAGGAAACTTCTAAGCTGTTCAAGCAATTGCCCTCCAAGAAAAACTGAGGGGACAGAGAAGTCTGTAAATAAAAATACTAAATAGGCCCTTTCAGAGGCCCAACATACAAGGAACCCTGCTCTGATGCTGTTCACTATTTCCCACGCCAGGAACAGTCTTAGCCAACGCAGGAACTATAAGAAAATCTAAACTCACCACAGACAGTGAGGCCTATTGCTATCAATGTACCCACTTAGGCAAACATAGCTTTCCAGCTCAGGTGATTCTTGCTGCCTTTGCGCAGAAAGGGACTGCCCTGAAAAGACTCCCTCCAAATAGAGG
Organism: Microcaecilia unicolor; assembly: GCF_901765095.1. NCBI lineage: Eukaryota > Metazoa > Chordata > Amphibia > Gymnophiona > Siphonopidae > Microcaecilia > Microcaecilia unicolor. The sequence continues at coordinate 262,852,069 of NC_044036.1, read as the reverse complement.
AAGACAGGGGAGAAAAGGACCCTACTGCTGAGCTGGAGAGAAAACATCCCCTCTTCGGGGCAGGGCCCATCATAGAGACTGAGACAGGGAACAAGCCAGAAAACTCCAAAGGCTGAACTAAAAGGGAACTGTTAGTTCTCCTACCAGACTTCTGCAACATATAGGCATACAGAGCAGCAGAATGAGCTCGGGGGGGGGGGGGGGGGGGGGGGGGGGGGGGCAGAGAAGCCCCCAGTGGCTGACCTGCAACCCGAAAAAAAAACAAGGTACATCACAGGACCAACAGATTCTTTCTGGAAAACTTAGCCCTCTAGAACTCATCTGCCTGAGATAGGCATAAAAACTCGAAAAGGGCTACAGAGGCCAAGCTCTCTTTAAGAAGAAAGGTTCAACTTAAGGGTCTCAGAACAGAGGACATCCTGCTCAGAAGATATAGAAACAGTTTAAAGTAGTTCTGTTCCTCCCCTGGATCCCCTTGCATAGTGGGGGCAGTTTGAGAAGAATTTGTGCCACTGCCCCAGCTACATGCAAACAGTTTCTGACTCAACAGTGATTTTGGTAAAGGAAACCAAAGGCTGGAGAAATAAAGGGGAATCCCCTGTACCAGCAGTCTCTAATGGAACACAAGGTCCTTTAGGATTAGCTGCCCCTCCCCCCCTGCCCACATCAAGGCCGCAGGGCGGGAAAGGATCAGAGCTGATATCAGGAGAAAAGAGAGGGCCGTGCACAGCAAAAAAGCGCACATTCCTGCCATTTTAGCGCAGGAAAAGGCTGCTCAGGGAAGGGGAACTTCAGCACTTCCCTCCCCAGCGTTCAAACACGCCACCACACAGAGTCCCACTGCGGAGCATCTGCTACCGTAGCGGGAACAGCTTTCAAATGCCAGCATCACCCGCATTAAAGCACAGTACCCCCGTACCGAAAAGAGAAAGGCAGGGACTCACCAAACAGCAGGTGTCTCCAGAGGAGAAGCAGAGTCCCACAGACGCAGCAGCCTGCTGCCTAACCGGCACACAGAAAAGCACAGCACTAAGACAGGGAAACTCTGTACTGCCCGGTCTGGTCAGAAATCTTCTGTTTTTCTTTTAACACCACCGAATGAAGGCAAAGGAGCTCTCTAGGGTTTTGTTTTTAACTGGTGAAGAAGGCTAGAGCTCTAAAGACCAGGAGGCAAGGGGGGAAAGGGTGAAGCAGGGACTCAGAAGACTGAGTATGCCCCCAAAGTCAGCACCACCAGCCAGACACCCCTAAACTCAACTGGCCCACAGGACCCAAGAGTATCCCCAACAGACAAATCCAGGAGCTGCTGAAGCACCGTCTACCACCTGCTGGAGATAGAGATGTACTGAGGTGAAGGAGGAGCTAGCCGTCTGGTATCACTGCCTTTAGCTTTGTAATCTCTACCTCCAACTGCTGGTAGATGGACACAACCCACCAGTTTTTGGATTCATCTGATGCATATGCTAAGAAAGGCAGTTCAGAAGATAAATATGTAAGAGCTGAAACACAGACATGCTATGTGTCATTTGAGAAACCTACAAGTCTGTGTGTGCTCAATTAAGCACAAAGCCTGAAATCATATGTCCAACTCAATGTTGGGCTGGGGGGGGGGGGGGGGGGGGGGGGGGTAAAAAAAACAAACAAAAAAACACACACAAGGGGATTAAGGAGGCAAACTTTCCATAATCCCTCTGATAGAGCACTGCCCTGCCCAAAAATAGCACTTTCAAAACACCAAGACACCCTCAGGAGCAGTTGCAACACTTGATATTCAGAACAGTGAGCATAGGATAGATCTATAGAAGGGGTCTCGGATGGTGGGGAAATATGTAAAATAATCACTCCACACCAGTGGTTCTCAACCAGTGTATCGGAACACATGGGTTTGTCCCCCAAGAGATGGGAGGTGCGTCACAAAACTTTTGGTACAGACAGCAAGCCTGTTCTTTCCTTAATAACCATCTGCGTCTACAAACTAGGGTGAGCAAAGATACTGGGATTCAGGTTCTTGAATTCCCTATGTATGGTCTTTTATTTTCATTTCCTGACTACCCTCAATAGTAACTGCTGTCACCAGTCCTGAATGGAAATGTTTCTGAGTTGCATATTTGCAGTGTTTGGTATTGCTTCACAGTATCTAGAAGTGGATGGATTTTATGTTCATATTAACAAGGTGAATATATACATTTGTTTTGTATGACAAGTGAAAAATCTGGGACTGATGTGTTACATACAATTTTTTAATATGGGACTGAATGGTAGGCAAATTCACACTAAAGTTACTGCCAACAATGAAATATTTAGGATATTTTTTTTGTTCAGCTGTGAATTTTAGTTTTCCATGTGTCTCACAGATGAATATTGTTCGTCAGGTGTGTGACAACAGAAAAAGGTTGAGGACCACTGCTTTACTCCAGGGGTTCTCAACTCTGTCCTCAGGGTACACCTAGCTAGTCAGGTTTTCAGGGTGCCCACAATGAATATGCACAAGATAAATTTGTATGCACTACCTCTATTCTATGCAAATTTATCTCCTGCATATTCATTGTGGGCATCCTGAAAATCTGACTGGCTAGGTGTGTCCCGAGGACTAGGTTGCGAACCACCGTTCTACATGGATAGCAGGCTGTTTTTTTTTTTTACCACACCCCAGTCTATACCACAACAAGTTTTCTTCTTGGTCAGGGTATAAAATAAACCATGCAAAAACCAGGGTAACACCTCTTAATGGATTGTGTATAGGGCAGACAGCTGTTTTTCCTTTTTGCTAGTCCATCAATAAATTGAAGTACCTGGGCATCTGGTTTGCTCACAACTTAGAATAAAACTGTCATTAGTAGAGGACATGCTCTGTTACTGGCCCTCCTCCACCTAAGCTCGGGTAGACTGGATTTGTTATATTTTAAGCATACTACCATTGGTGTTTTCAGATCTCTCTACAAATCAAGAGTCTCTCAGCTCTCCTGGTTCCTGTGTACATAAGTACATAAGTATTGCCATACTGGGAAAGACCAAAGGTCCATCGAGCCCAGCATCCTCTTTCCACCAGTGGCCAATCCAAGTCACAAATACCTGTCAAGATCCCAAAAATGTAGAAAACGTTTTATACTGCTTATCCCAGAAATAGTGGCTTTTCCACAAGTTCATTTAATAACAGTCTATGGACTTTTCCTTTAGGAAGCCGTCCAAACCTTTTTTAAACTCCACTAAGCTAACTGCCTTTACCACATTCTCTGGCAAGAAATCTAGAGTTAATTACATGTTGAGTGAAGAAAAAGTTTCTCCGATTCATTTTAAATTTACTACATTGTAGCTTCATCACATGCCCCCCAGTCCTAGTATTTTTGGAAAGCGTGAACAGACACTTCATATCTACCCGTTCAACTCCACTCATTATTTTATAGACCTCTATCATATCTCCCCTTTTCTACAAGCTGGCGAGCCCTAGCCGCTATAGCCTTTCCTCATAGGAAAGTCGTCCCATCCCCTTTATCACTTTCATCGCCCTTCTCTGCACCTTTTCTAAATTCCACTATATCTTATTTGAGATGCGGTGACCAGAATTGAACACAATATTCGAGGTGCGGTCGCACCATGGAGCGATACAGTGAATGATACATACCTGTAGCAGGTGTTCTCCGAGGACAGCAGGCTGATTGTTCTCACGACTGGGTGACGTCCGCGGCAGCCCCCACCAACCGGAAAAAAGCTTCGCGGGACGGTCGGCACGCAGGGCACGCCCACCGCGCATGCGCGGCCGTCTTCCCGCCCGTGCGCGACCGCTCCCACCAGTTGAATGACTAGCAAAAGATGAAACACACAACTCCAAAGGGGAGGAGGGAGGGTAGGTGAGAACAATCAGCCTGCTGTCCTCGGAGAACACCTGCTACAGGTATGTATCATTCACTTTCTCCGAGGACAAGCAGGCTGCTTGTTCTCACGACTGGGGTATCCCTAGCTCTCAGGCTCACTCAAAACAAGAACCCAGGTCAATTGAACCTCGCAACGGCGAGGGCATAACAGAAATTGACCTACGAAGAACTAACTGAGAGTGCAGCCTGACCAGAATAAATTCGGGTCCTGGAGGGTGGAGTTGGATTTACACCCCAAACAGATTCTGCAGCACCGACTGCCCGAACCGACTGTCGCGTCGGGTATCCTGCTGGAGGCAGTAATGTGATGTGAATGTGTGGACAGATGACCACGTCGCAGCCTTGCAAATCTCTTCAATAGTGGCTGACTTCAAGTGGGCCACCGACGCTGCCATGGCTCTAACACTATGAGCCGTGACATGACCCTCAAGAGCCAGCCCAGCCTGGGCGTAAGTGAAGGAAATGCAATCTGCTAGCCAATTGGAGATGGTGCGTTTCCCGACAGCGACCCCTAGCCTGTTAGGATCGAAAGAAACAAACAATTGGGCGGACTGTCTGTGGGGCTGTGTCCGCTCCAAGTAGAAGGCCAATGCTCTCTTGCAGTCCAATGTGTGCAACTGACGTTCAGCAGGGCGGGTATGCGGCCTGGGGAAGAATGTTGGCAAGACAATTGACTGGTTAAGATGGAACTCCGACACCACCTTTGGCAGGAACTTTGGGTGGGTGCGGAGCACTACTCTGTTGTGATGAAATTTGGTATACGGAGCATGAGCTACCAGGGCTTGAAGCTCACTGACCCTACGAGCTGAAGTAACTGCCACCAAGAAAATGACCTTCCAGGTCAAGTACTTCAGATGGCAGGAATTCAGCGGCTCAAAAGGAGGTTTCATCAGCTGGGTGAGGACGACGTTGAGATCCCATGACACTGTAGGAGGCTTGATAGGGGGCTTTGACAAAAGCAAGCCTCGCATGAATCGAACGACTAAAGGCTCTCCAGAGATGGCTTTACCCTCCACACGATAATGGTAAGCACTAATCGCACTAAGGTGATTCCTTACTGAGTTGGTCTTGAGGCCAGACTCTGATAAGTGCAGAAGGTATTCAAGCAGGTTCTGTGCAGGGCAAGAACGAGGTTCTAGGGCCTTGCTCTCACACCAAACGACAAACCTCCTCCACTTGAAAAGGTAACTCTTTTTAGTGGAATCCTTCCTAGAGGCAAGCAAGACCCGGGAGACACCCTCAGACAGACCCAACGCAGCGAAGTCTACGCCCTCAACATCCAGGCCGTGAGAGCCAGGGATTGAAGGTTGGGGTGCAGCAACGCTCCGTCGTTCTGCGAAATGAGAGTCGGAAAACACTCCAATCTCCACGGTTCTTCTGAGGACAACTCCAGAAGAAGAGGGAACCAGATCTGACGGGGCCAAAAGGGCGCTATCAGAATCATGGTGCCGTGGTCTTGCTTGAGCTTCAGTAAGGTCTTCCCCACCAAAGGTATGGGAGGATAAGCATACAGGAGGCCGGTCTCCCAATGAAGGAGAAAGGCATCTGACGCTAGCCTGCCGTGTGTCTGAAGTCTGGAACAGAACAGAGGCAGCTTGTGGTTGGTCTGAGAGGCGAAAAGATCCACCGAGGGGGTGCCCCACTCTCGGAAGATCTTGCGTACCACTCTGGAATGGAGCGACCACTCGTGCGGTTGCATGACTCTGCTCAGTCTGTCGGCCAGACTGTTGTTTATGCCTGCCAGGTACGTGGCTTGGAGGAGCATGCCAAACCGGCACGCCCAATGCCACATCCCGACGGCTTCCTGACACAGGGGGCGAGATCCGGTGCCCCCCTGCTTGTTGACGTAATACATTGCAACCTGATTGTCTGTCCGAATTTGGATAATTTGGTAGGACAGCCGATCTCTGAAAGCCTTCAGTGCGTTCCAGATCGCTCGGAGCTCCAGGAGGTTGATCTGCAGATCCTTTTCCTGGAGGGACCACAGACCCTGGGTGTGAAGCCCATCGACATGAGCTCCCCACCCCAGGCGAGATGCATCCGTCAGCACTTTCGTGGGCTGCGGAATTTGGAATGGACGTCCCAGGGTCAAATTGGTCCGGATGGTCCACCAGAGCAGTGAAGTGCGGCAACTGGTGGAGAGGCGGATGACATCTTCTAGATTCCCGGTGGCTTGAAACCACTGGGAAGCTAGGGTCCATTGAGCAGATCTCATGTGAAGACGAGCCATGGGAGTCACATGAACTGTGGAGGCCATATGACCCAGAAGTCTCAACATCTGCCGAGCTGTGATCTGCTGAGACGCTCTGGTCTGCGAAGCCAGGGCCAAGAGATTGGTGGCCCTCGCTTCGGGAAGGTAGGCCTGAGCCGTCTGGGTATTCAGCAGCGCTCCTATGAATTCCAGAGACTGAGTTGGCTGGAGATGGGACTTTGGGTAATTTATCACAAACCCCAGCAGCTCCAGAAGTTGAATAGTGCACTGCATGGACCGGAGGGCTCCTGCCTCCGAGGTGCTCTTGACCAGCCAATCGTCGAGATATGGGAACACGTGCACTCCCAGCTTGCGTAGATACGCCGCCACCACCACGAGGCACTTTGTAAACACTCGTGGGGCAGAGGCGAGCCCAAAGGGCAGCACACAATACTGAAAGTGCCGTGCGCCCAGGCGGAATCTGAGATACTGTCTGTGAGCTGGCAGTATCGGGATGTGAGTGTATGCGTCCTTCAAATCCAGGGAACATAGCCAATCGTTTTTCTGAATCATTGGCAGAAGGGTGCCCAAGGAAAGCATCCTGAACTTTTCTTTGACCAGGAATATGTTCAGGCCTCTCAGGTCTAGAATGGGACGCATCCCCCCTGTTTTCTTTTCCACAAGGAAGTACCTGGAATAGAATCCCTGCCCTTCCTGCCCGGGTGGTACGGGCTCGACCGCATTGGCGCTGAGAAGGGCGGAGAGTTCCTCTGCAAGTACCTGCTTGTGATGGGAGCTGAAAGACTTAGCTCCCGGAGGACAATTTGGAGGCAGGGAGGCCAAATTCAGGGCGTATCCGCACCGCACTATTTGGAGAACCCACTGGTCGGAGGTTACGGGAGGCCACCTTTGGTGAAAAAATTTTAACCTCCCTCCGACCGGCAGATCGTCCGGTACGGACACTTGTAGGGCGGCTATGTTCCCGTGGATCCAGTCAAAAGCCCGTCCCCGGCTTTTGCTGTGGAGGCGCAGGGGGCTGCTTAGGCGCACGCTGTTGACGAGAACGAGCGCGCTGGGGCTGTCCCTGTGCCTGACGAGGCCTTCGGGCCGGCTGGTTGTACCTACGCTTCGCGAAAGAATAGGGTGCAGCCTGCCGGGCCCGGGAAAAACGTCCACCTGTGGAGGTGGGTGCTGAAGGCGTCCGGTGGGAGAGCTTGTCGAGAGCGGTTTCCCGCTGATGCAGTTGGTCCACCATCTGCTCGACCTTCTCACCAAAAATGTTATCCCCCCGGCAAGGGACGTCGGCCAGTCTCTGCTGGGTGCGGTTGTCCAGGTCAGAGGCACGCAGCCATGAGAGCCTGCGCATCACTATCCCTTGGGCCGCAGCACGAGATGCCACGTCACAGGTGTCATATATACCCCTGGACAGGAACTTTCTGCACGCCTTCAGCTGCCTGACCACCTCCTGATAAGGCCTGGACTGCTCCGGCGGGAGCTTCTCGACCAGGTCCGCCAGTTGTTGCACATTGGTCCGCATGGGAATGCTCATATAGAGCAGGTATGACTGGATGCGGGTCACGAGCATGGAGGATTGGTAGGCCTTCCTCCCAAACGAGTCCAGAGTGCGAGACTCCCGCCCCGGGGGCGCCGAGGCGGTATCCCTCGAACTCCGTGCCCTCTTGAGAGCAGAATCCACGACCGCCGAGTCATGGGGCAATTGTGGCCGCATTAGCTCTGGGTCAGAGTGGATCCTGTACTGGGACTCTGCTTTCTTGGGAATGGTGGGGTTAGTTAATGGTCGCACCCAGTTCCGAAGCAGCGTCTCCTTAAGGACATTGTGCAGCGGCACCGTGGAGGACTCTCTAGGTGGTGATGGATAGTCGAGGACCTCGAGCATCTCGGCCCTCGGCTCTTCCACAGAGACCACGGGAAAGGGAATGGTAATAGACATATCCCGCACAAAGGAGGCAAAGGAGAGACTCTCGGGAGGTGAGAGTTTCCTCTCCGGTGAAGGCGTGGGGTCCGAGGGAAGGCCCGTAGACTCCTCTGAGGAGAAATATCTAGGGTCCTCCTCTTCCCCCCACGAGTCCTCATCCTCGGTGTCGGACATAAGCTCATGTAGCTGAGTCCTGAACCGGGCCCGGCTCGACGTCGAGGCACCAGGGTCTCGGTGTCGTCGAGCGGTGGACTCCCGCGCCGGCGGGGACGGAGCTCCCTCCATCGACGTCGACGGGGACTCCACCTGCGTGGCGGTCGAGACCGGCACCGCAAGCGGCGGCGGTGTCGACGGCCCCGGCGCCGGGCTAGAGCTCGCCGGCGCCACAGTCATCGGCGCCGAGGGCGCAAGCACCCCCGGCGCCGGCACAGCCTGGCGCATCAGCCCTTCCAGGATCCCCGGAAGGATGGCTCTGAGGCACTCGTCCAGGCCCGCTGCCGAGAAAGGCGGTGGGGCCGGTAGGGGTGTCGGTGCCCGAATCTGGTGGGAGCCAGGAGACTGCACCGAGGTGCCGGGACCCTGTTGCGTCGGCACCTCTATCACCGACGGGGATCTCTCCTCTCGATGGAGACGCTTCGGCGTCGACTCCTCTCCGATGTGCATCGAGGGCGACCGGTGACGGCGCTTCTTATCCCTCTTCCGATGCCCGTCACCGGCGCCGGGAGGCATGGAGGAGGAGGATGACGATCCCCCTCGGTCTCGAGGAACCGGGTCAGACAGGGTTCGGTCCCGTGGGCCATGGGCTGAGGGAGTGACCGGGGCCGACTGCCCACGCGGCCTCTCACCTCTACCCTCACCGGAGGACCGGCGGGCCGACGGGACCTGTTCTCCTGGGGTCGATGCCATCGGTGCCGATGTCTCGGGCATCGATACCGGTACCGAAGGACCGGGCGTCGATACCGATGCCGTCGAGGTCGACGTCGAGGGGCCGGCGCAAGTTCCAAAAATACGGTCCCGTTGAACTTGCCTCGCAACCTGAGTCCGTTTCCGGAGACCGAGACACAGGGGACACGACTTGAAATTGTGCTCCGGCCCGAGGCACTGGAGGCACCAAGCGTGGGTGTCGGTCTGCGAGATGGGCCGGCCGCACCGACCACACTTTTTAAATCCACTCGGGACCTTCGAGGACATCGACGGAAAAATCGCGTCGGCGAAATTAAAGTCGTCGATGGTGGCGGAAATCACACCTCGAAAATGAAAAACGACCGTGCGGCCACCAGGCCGCAATGCAACGTCCCCGCTGGAAGCGAGGGAAAATGGGAGCGCGTGCTCCTTTTTTTTTTTTTTTTAAAGAAAAGAAAAGTGGAGCGCGCGGCAATTAATTAAATATAAAAGAAATTAAAAGAGGTTCGCGTAAACGCGACGGTTTTTCCGGGGCTGAAACAGAGAGAGCGGCACAGGCACGACTCTCTCCAGGCGCGGAAAAAAAAGGAACTGGCGGGAGCGGTCGCGCACGGGCGGGAAGACGGCCGCGCATGCGCGGTGGGCGTGCCCTGCGTGCCGACCGTCCCGCGAAGCTTTTTTCCGGTTGGTGGGGGCTGCCGCGGACGTCACCCAGTCGTGAGAACAAGCAGCCTGCTTGTCCTCGGAGAAAAAGGCATTATAACATCCTTATTTTTGTTTTCCATTACTTTCCTAATAATACCTAACATTCTATTTGCTTTCTTAGCCGCAGCAGCACACTGAGCAGAAGGTTTCAACGTATCATCGACGACGACACCTAGATCCCTTTCTTGGTCCGTGACTCCAAACGTGGAACCTTGCATGACGTAGCTATAATTCGGGTTCCTCTTTCCCACATGCATCACTTTGCCCTTGCTCACATTAAACGTCATCTGCCATTTAGATGCCCAGTCTCCCAGTCTCATAAGGTCCTCTTGTAATTTTTCACAATCCTACCGCAATTTAATGACTTTGAATAACTTTGTGTCATCAGCAAATTTAATTACCTCACTAGTTACTCCCATCTCTAGGTCATTTATAAATATGTTAAAAAGCAGCGGTCCCAGCAAAAACCCCTGGGGAACCCCACTAACTACCCTTCTCCATTGAGAATACTGACCATTTAACCCTTCTCTCTGTTTTCTATCTTTTAACCAGTTTTTAATCCACAATAGAACACTACCTCCTATCCCATGACTCTCCAATTTCCTCTGGAGTCTTTCATGAAGTACTTTGTCAAACACCTTCTGAAAATCCAGCTACACAATATCAACCGGCTCCCCTTTATCCACATATTTGTTCATCCCTTCAAAGAAATGTAGTAGATTGGTGAGGCAAGATTTCCCTTCACTAAATCCATGATGACTATGGTCTCATTAATTCATGCATTTGAATATGTTCTGTAATTTTGTTCTTTATAATAGTCTCTACCATTTTGCCCAGCACCATCGTCAGACTCACCGGTCTATAATTTCCCGGATATCCTCTGGAACCTTTTTTAAAAATTGGCGTTACATTGGCCACCCTCCAATCTTCTGGTACCACACTTGATTTTAAGGATAAATTACATATTTCTAACAATAGCTCCGCAAGCTCATTTTTCAGTTCTATCAGTACTCTGGGATGAATACCATTCGGTCCAGGAGATTTGCTACTCTTCAGTTTGTAGAACTGCCCCATTACATCCTCCAGGTTTACAGAGAATTCATTAAGTTTCTCTGACTCGTCAGCTTCGAATACCATTTCCGGCACCGGTATCCCACCCAAATCTTCCTCGGTGAAGACCGAAGCAAAGAATTCATTTAATCTAAAACTCCATTAATCACAATGGCTAAACAAACAGGGAAGTGTCAATTTCCTGGATTTCCCTAAGTATTATATAGCTTTTAAACGTCATCTTTCTGAGTACTGCCATGGATGATTATGCACTGGCTTGGTTCACACTGGGAATTTTTTTATTTTTACACTAACTGCTCCAACCATTGTGCCGGGTATGTCACTTAAAGCCTTTTCCAACTGTCCAGCTCATAATGATGAATATATACTCACTGGCTCCTGAAGATTAATAATTAATTGGAAGCTCTGGCAATATGCAGACATGTGGCAAATAGGGAAATTACTTGTATATACTCAACTATAAGCCGAGAAATTTTGACTAAAAAAAATCTTTTACAAAAACAAAAAAAAAAAACCACAGGGTCATCTTATCTATAAAGCTGACACAATTTAGCAACCCCAACCGTATCAGCAGCATGATCCTAGGCCAGTACCTCTCTCTCCCTCCTTTCCACCTGTGGGGTCCAATACTGCTCCCTCTCTACTTCCTCTCCCTTCATCAGCCCATGGGCTCAGCGTGTCAATCCCAACGCCCTCGCTGTGTACCTTTAAAAGTAGCCTCTATAGAGCCGCAGCAGTGCAGTGATCCTCCTAGGCTGCTCGTGGCCTGCTCCGGAGCGCTCTCTCCGATTTGTCCCACCAAACAGGAAGGGGAGCAGGACGGATCAGAGACTGTGCTCCAGGGCAGGCCGCAAGCAGCCTTGGAGGATTACTACAGTGCCACAGCTCTATAGAATCTACTTTTAAAAAGGTAAGCAGAGAGGATGGTGGGGACCGACATGCTGAACCTGTGGGCTGGTGAAGGAAGGGGAAGTACAGAGGGAGCAATTTTGGACCCCGGAGGTGGAAAGGAGGGACAGAGAGGTACTGGTCCCAAGTGAAGGCTGAAGGGAAGTCCCAAATTATGCATAGGTGACAGAAAATGTTTGACAATTTTTCAGGTCTAAAACTGCTCTCGACTTATGCATGGGCTCAACTTGTAGTAGAGTATATACAGTAGTCTATGATGGTAAGATTATGCCTTTCATACAGCTGCAATGCAAATTTTTTCTTCCCACTAAGGAATACTTATCAATGGCTCCATGCACACAAACTATGAGGAAGACTGGACAATAGCTGCTTTTATGCACCAGATTTATAACTGACAGGGATGCAGACTCTTATTTGTATTTGTTCTTTAAATGGGGGAGGGGGGAGAGAAGGAATGACCTTGGACTTAAGTGAATTTTCCCTAGTGAGTGGAGCCTTTATTCAAGCAAAGATGGAATATGAATGAGAGCACCTGACCTTACTCAGTTATTGTATTTTGAGGTCAATAAAGCAATTTGGACCCCAATCAAGGTCACAAAGGTTACAGTACAAGTGCTGGCTACCCTTTCTACATGCTACTTCTTTGCGCCAACTTAGTACCCTTTTGGGATACTATCTGGAGTTATTTTTCCATCTAAAGTAGGCCTTGACCCAAGATAATACACATTTGTTCTCCATTGCGATCTCCATTACAATAAAAAAACTTGTACTGGCCCACTGAAAAGACAGCAGTGACTTATTTTTCAATATGTGGTGGAACAGTACATGCACCATTATAAATTTGAACTAGTAGTTGAGGGGAAAAATTCTGGGTAGCTAGATCATCCCATCTATAGAGACCCCTAGATCAATATATGCAAGATTGATGACCTCACCATCTACTTGGTGATGGTACCATAATAGAATAGTACTATTCTATTATGGTACACATTGTTCTGAATTTGTTGTTAAGTATTGGTTCATGGACTTTCAGTATCTTGATGTTAATTATGGACAAAATTCTAAATTTCAATTAAAATCCGGGGGGGGGGGGGGGGGGGGGTGCAGGAACAATGAGCATCTATGTGCAGTCCCCTTTTGAAATGGGGAATGTATGTGTATAATTTGGTCCTGACCTAGTCCCACCCCCTTGCCACATACACACATTGACAACTTGCATGTGTAAATATTTAAACATTTCTATTCCACCTAAAGACAAAGTGGAGAGAAAGATCTTAACAGAAGATTTTAACAAAAAAGTTTTCAAAAACTTTTCTTTAACTGTCTCACACTACAGTTTAACCTTAAAGTTCCTGGCAAGCTGTTGCACAGTAGTGGCCCAGCTATAGAAAAAGGCTGTTGCACAAGTTTCTGTCTATCTTGCTTTTGTCATCTTCTCTGTAGAAAGTTTCATTGCTGTTTCAGATTTTACATTTCTTATTAGGTGATACACTGCCAATGTTTGCTTGAAGTACCAAGGTGCAATTAATTACAGAGCTTGATGGATTATTAACAACTAGTAAAAAAAAAAGGCCAGTTTCCGAAATGAAACGGGCGCTAGCAAGGTGATGAGTTTCTGGCATTAATGTTTCAAATTGTATTATTTTCTGAAGTGTTTTCCCAGTTAAAAAATTTTTTTTTTAGTATGTGTAATATGATGTTTAAAAATGAGCTGAGTGACATTTGCATGTGTTCCCAATTTCACTGTAACACTTTCTTTATTGATTGGGTTAGGGGAGGGAGTGTGTGTCTGTGTGTGAGAAATAGAGATGCTGTGTGTCCTTGACAGTGTGTGTATGTTGTGTCAGTGGCAGACAGAATTCATGTATGTTATGTTTGTGGCTGGGGGGACTGTGTGTGTGGGGTGTAGAGGTAGTTGCGTGTTTCGGTGAGTGAGTTTGATGTTGTTCCCCTGTACTTCCCTTTGTCCTGTAGTAGAGGGAGGATTTTGAGGGTAGGCTAGTTATTGTTTATTTGGTGAGTTTGTGAGTTGCATGAGCAATCTGTGCTGATATGTTGGTGTTGTGGGGAAGACAGCAGCAAAAGTTTGCATAGTAGAACACAACTATTTGAGCCAGTTGTGAGAGTGAGAGTGAGAGTGAGAGTGAGAGAGAGAGAGAGAGAGAGAGAGAGAGAGAGAGAGAGAGTGTGTGTGTGTGTGTGAGTGTATGTGGTGGTTTTTTTCTTCCCCTCTCATCTCCTCCGTGTCCCTTGTGTGTGTGTTCTGGAGAGAGAGGTTATTTTGGATCTGAGAGATCCAGTGATATCCAGCTGTGGGAAGGGGGAGTATTTGAGGGAGTCAGCCACTCTCCTTGTACTTGTTCTGTGCTGCCACATGTTACTGAGGTGGAGCCTGGCGTCAACTCCTTGTCAGAAAGGTCTGTGACGTGTGCTGCTGATGATCCTCTGTGGTCTCGGGACAGACTGGCTCCTGACACCATCACTGAGCCTGTCTGCATCAGACAGCAGAAGATCTAGGCACGCTTGAGTGTTGAAAAGCAGCAGCAGCAGCAACAACAATTAAGAAAAGGGGGAAAAAAAAGTCGACACTGTATGAATAAAGCCGAGGCAATAAATTTCAGTAGCACACCGGTAGCGAGAGCCTTTTTTTGCTCCAAGGGTTTCTCCAGGAGCAGCAGGGAGTCTGGAGCCTGTGGTGTTTTTTCAAGTTGTGCCTGTCTCCCTCCAGGACGCGGCTGGCATCAGATCGAAGGCACCATGCTGGCCTTTCGCTTCCTCTTGTCCGGGAGCTGCTCTCTGCAAGCCAGGCTCGACTCCCCTGGGATCATCACCCTTACCGGGATCTTCGTAGCTACTGTTTAGGGTTTTGTTTTTTTTAATTGGTGGCTTGTGTCAGATGGCAGATTAATGATCGTGTGAGGCCGACATATTCGTGCATTTGGTAACAGTAAAAATAAAGACGTATGGTGCCCTCGAGATGAATTAAGTGTATTGTTTTGAGATGTTGTCGGTGTTCAGGCTGCATTTTTACTTTCTCGTAGAATTCCTGAGTTTCATCAAAAGGAGATCAGGATTGCAGGCTGACAGGCGGTCTCAGCATCTTGTTCTGGAGGACATACCTCTGACACCTTTGCTGCATGCGCCATCACGTTGTGACGCGAGGGCGGGGCAGACAGTCATGGCCAAACCGGATACCTTGGCCACCTCAAGTTTCCGGCTTGAGGCTTCATTCGAACGTTGGAGGTGCCTTTTATATATAGAGATATTTTATATTGAACTCGGACATGCAATAGATAGCCAATGCAACTGTTTCAACAGAGGTGTAGTATGTTCAAACAATGAAGCCCCTAGTATCATCCTAGCAGCAGTATTTTGAGTTTCTTGCAATGCTTGCATTCTAGATCTAGCAATTTCAAGATATAAAGCATTACAAAAAATCCTAGATAGTACCATGTAAAAATCCTAATTTTAGAAATCTGGGATTTACACGTGCAAATTGGAAACAGGGTTTCTAAATTAATCATCTTAAGTTTGTTATCTGAAGAACAGCATTGTGTCTCTAGATTCCCTTTCCTGAACCACGTAGGATGGCAGTCAGTTTGGACAAAGTTTTTCTATGCTTCTTACACTACTTGTCCTCCTTCCTTTTCTGTCTTATCTCAAGAAATCCTTCAGGCATAGCCTCTAGTGTTTCCCCATAATTTACTAATATATATATATATATATATATATATATATATATATATATATATATATAGATATATATATATATATATATAGATATATATATATAGATATATATATATATATATATCTAAGCCAACAACATAAACACAAAAATTAGAAAAAAAGAGAAGTCAAGGGACCACTACAAATTTGACTATTTAACAATGAGGTATTTTTCAGGTTCTATCTTCCTCAGTACCACTGTATTTTACTTTAAGGAATTAAACTTACGATGCCACCACCCCCGAACAATATATCTTGCTGTAAATCTACATATGTACATATAGCTGAAGCAGTAGCTAGGACAAGCATATATTGTAAGATGTCGAAACTTTATAGAATTTACACATCTGCATGGAGATTTAAATCACACCACTTACTCGTAATTTAAAATTCTAAGAGAAGGCACACGCAGGAGATCCAAGATGGCAATTTGAGGCAGATGCACCTGCAAACACTCCTTCCAAACTCCAGTGCGTTTCTCACAAAGTACCTCCCAGCGCGTGGTTTTCGATGGGCAAGCAGAGAGGGAAAGTTAGGGAGCCTCCCTTGACTCCCAAAATGGTTCCATCGATGATACAGATGACGCTGGATTCTCTTGGAACTTTTGCGGTCCCTTTGAGACCGTCTCCTTCTGCATGAACTGATGCCTCAGTATCAGTGAGCAGCGTGAACGGGGCTTCCTTGAGCCCCGTTGAACGTATGGCTCCGCCACAGCCGAGGAGGGAGAACGCTGTTGAGGCTTTTGCAGCCAGGGAGGCTAACGCCATGGAGCCTGGTTCGCAAGAAGAGAAGGCTTCCCCAGCAAAAGAGATCATGGCCCCTGGGCAAGAGACTATTGTTCAATCAGCTTTAAGGATATTACCTACAGAAATTGTAAGTACTCTATTCCAGGTAGAAAGCCACTCTCTCCCCCCTTTACCATCTTGTGGCAAAATTAAACAAGCCGTAGTGACTTTAGAGTCACTTTGGGACATGATTCATGACATTCTTCTTTGCTGACTGTGATAAGAGGAAATTCTAAAGATATAAAGGCTAATTCAGAAGCAGTCTTGATTCAAGCACAGGTAACTGCTCAGCAGTCCTCGAAGGTTGAAAGTTTGGAATCTAAAATGCAAATCCTGGAGAACATAGAGGCTGTCTCAATTAAGGATAAGAATCTTCTACATCGACGTTTAGAATATTTGGAAAATCAAGCTAGAAGGCTTAATTTGAGATTCCTCAACTTTCCCAGGTCACCATTGATTGCTCCTTTGGACATGGTTAAAAAATATTTAATATATTTTAATATATTTATAAATGATTTAGAGATGGGAGTAACTAGCGAGGTAATTAAATTTGCTGATGACAGAAAGTTATTCAAAGTTAACTCACGACAGGACTGTGAAAAATTAAAGAAGGACCTTACGAGACTGGGAGACTGGGCGGCTAAATGGCAGATGACGTTTAATGTGAGCAAGTGCAAGATGAGGCTATAGCTTGTGTTGGAGGAGGAGCAGTTAAACCACATGGTCTTTACTGACTCCTGCCTGAAGGATACACACAGATAAGAATTGCTCTGGCTTAATTCTGCATTTATATCTTTCCTGTTTTTGTTACATACTCTGCTAAAATTGTGATTTGCATGTCCCAATCCTTAGAGCTGTACACCTGGACATTTCTTCTGGTGAATTCAAGTGCAGCTCTTCAGATAGGTTACAGCACACACATTCCTAAAATCTTAAGCTTAAGCCCACCCACCCTGCCCCTCAACCCACCCACCCCAAGACGGACACTTCATAAATAAATTCCCCAAATACACTACTTATCACACATTAACTCCACCCATAATACAACTGTTTCTGAAAAGAAAAACCCTCATTATCACAGGAATCCCCAGTCTTCTACTCACCAGCTAAGGATTACTGCTCTAATAATAAGAATCTCAGCCAACAGATCCATAGGCTGCTGTTCTCACTATATCACACCTGTTCATACCCATTTCAACCAATCAGGATGACTTTTATTCTCTGTAATAATTGTGGTGCTTTAGTTTCAAGACCAATTATCTGGAGACTTAAGGCTTGTCCTATCTGTCTGCAACTCACTAGATTAAAACACGAACTCAGTAAAGTAAAACAGGAACTAGATGCACTTAAACAAGCTTCCAGG
Organism: Microcaecilia unicolor; assembly: GCF_901765095.1. Classification (NCBI taxonomy): domain Eukaryota; kingdom Metazoa; phylum Chordata; class Amphibia; order Gymnophiona; family Siphonopidae; genus Microcaecilia; species Microcaecilia unicolor. The sequence goes on along the minus strand of NC_044036.1, from coordinate 262,834,605 downwards.
ACCGCACAATATCATACTGCACAGAATCATACCAAATTATCACCACTACCACAAAGGATAAAACCACCTAAAAATAGATGGATCACTGTAGGCTCAGGCAGACTTCGTTATGTGACAAGAAAACATCTGACCTCACAAGTGTTGCCCCTACAAAATTCTTTTACTCCATTACAGCACTATGATGTTCTTGAAAACAGAACGGAAGCCATAGAAAAAACAATAAAAGTGGAACAAAAAGATATGAAGGTACTCAGAGAGAAAAGAAACCCCCAAATCACTAATGTTGAAACGCATACCAGGAAATGTAGATGGAAAGCGATGACCACAAATGCTCGCAGTCTAAGCAATAAAGTTCATGACCTTCAGGCCTTGATGTTGGAGGCAGACTTGGATGTTGTTGCAATCACGGAGACGTGGCTCAATGGTTACCATGAATGGGATGCAAACATACCAGGCTATAATCTATTTAGGAAGGATAGAGAGGGTCGTAAAGGTGGAGGAGTAGCTCTGTATGTGAGGAATGATATCACTGCGACTGAAATGATAGGGACCTGGGGAAAGGAAGAAGCAATATGGATCACCTTAAAAAGAGATGATAGAACCTCTGTCCACATGGGTGTTGTCTACAGACCTCCGACACAATTGGAGGAATTAGATAAAGACCTGATCGCAGATATTCAAAAGTTGGGAAGCAAGAGAGAGGTGCTGTTGCTGGGAGATTTCAATCTGCTGGATGTAGATTGGAAGGTTCCGTCTGCGCAATCGGAAAGAAGTAGAGGGATCGTGGATGCTTTCCAAAGTGTTTTGCTCAGACAAATGGTGATGGAACCCACGAGGGAGGGAGCGACAGTGGATCTGGTGCTCACAAATGGGGATAGCGTGTCAAATATCCGAGTGGGTGCCCACCTGGGCAGCAGTGACCATCAAACGGTTTGGTTTGATATAACAGCTAAAGTGGAGAGCGGCCACTCAAAACTCAAAGTCCTGGATTTCAAGCGTGCTGACTTTAGTAAAATGGGGGAATACCTGAGGAAGGAGATGATGAGCTGGGAGGAAGTACAAGAAGTGGAAGGACAATGGTCCAGGCTGAAAGAAGCTATAAATAGGGCCACGAACCTTTATGTAAGGAAAGTAAATAAAAGCAAGAGAAAAAGGAAACCGATATGGTTCTCCAAGCAAGTGGTTGAGAAAATAAAGGCTAAAGAGTTGGCTTTCCAGAAATACAGAAAAACTCAAGAAAAGGAACACATGGCGGAATACCGGATGAAACTGAAAGAAGCCAAGAGAGAGATACGACTGGCAAAAGCGCAAGCAGAAGAACAAATGGCTAGAAATGTAAGGAGGGGTGACAAAAATTTCTTTAGGTATATTAGTGAAAGGAGAATGACTAAAAAGGAAATTGTGAGACTAAAAGATACTGCGAACCGCTACGTGGAAAATGATGAAGAAAAAGCAAATTTGCTAAATAGATACTTTTGTTCTGTTTTCACAGAAGAAAATCCTGGAGAAGGACCGCGATGGACTGGAAATAGTACAAATGAGAATGAAGTGGATAGAGCACCGTTCACGGAAGAAAGTGTGTATCAACAACTTGAAAAGCTAAAGGTGGACAAAGCCATGGGACTGGACAGGATCCACCCCAGGATATTGAGGGAGCTCAGAGAGGTTTTGGCAAGTCCTCTTTTGTTTAATATATCCTTGCAGACAGGAAAGGTTCCGAGGGATTGGAGAATGGCAGAGGTGGTCCCTCTTCACAAAAGTGGTGATAGGGAAGAAGCTGGAAACTACAGGCCGGTAAGCCTCACTTCGGTTATTGGAAAAGTAATGGAAGCGATGCTGAAGGAAAGGATAGTGAATTTCCTGGAAGCAAATAAGTTGCAAGATCCGAGACAACATGGTTTTACCAAAGGGAAATCATGTCAAACGAATCTCATTGAGTTCTTTGATTGGGTGACAGGAGAATTGAATCAGGGACGAGCTATGGACGTAATCTACTTAAATTTCAGCAAAGCTTTTGACACGGTTCCCCACAGGAGGCTCCTAAATAAACTGGAGGGGCTGAAGATAGGTTAGGAACTGGTTGACGGACAGACGCCAGAGGGTGGTGGTGAATGGAATTCGCTCGGAGGGAAAGGTGAGTAGTGGAATGCCTCAGGGATTGGTGCTGGGGCCGATTCTGTTCAATATATTTGTGAGTGACATTGCCGAAGGGTTAAAAGGTAAAGTTTGCCTATTTGCGGATGATACTAAGATCTGTAACAGAGTGGACACCCGGGAGGGAGTGGAAAACATTAAAAAGGATCTGAGGAAGCTAGAAGAATGGTCTAAGGTTTGGCAATTAAAATTCGATGCGAAGAAATGCAAAGTGATGCACTTAGGGAATAGAAATCCACGGGAAACGTTTGTGTTAGGCGGGGAGAGTCTGATAGGTACGGGCGGAGAGAGGGATCTTGGGGTGATAGTATCTGAGGATTTGAAGGTGACGAAACAGTGTGACAAGGCAGTGGCCGTAGCTAGAAGGTTGTTAGGCTGTATAGAGAGAGGTGACCAGCAGAAGAAAGGGGGTGTTAATGCCCCTGTATAAGTTGTTGGTGAGGCCCCACCTGGAGTATTGTGTTCAGTTTTGGAGGCCGTATCTTGTTAAGGATGTAAAAAGAATTGAAGCGGTGCAAAGAAAAGCTACGAGAATGGTATGGGATTTGCGTTACAAGACGTATGAGGAGAGACTTGCTGAACTAAACATGTATACTCTGGAGGAAAGGAGAAACAGGGGTGATATGATACAGACGTTCAATTATTTGAAAGGTATTAATCCGCAAACGAACCTTTTCCGGAGATGGGAAGGTGGTAGAACGAGAGGACATGAAATGAGATTAAGGGGGGGGCAGACTCAAGAAAAATGTCAGGAAGTATTTTTTCACGGAGAGAGTAGTGGATGCTTGGAATGCCCTCCCGCGGGAGGTGGTGGAAATGAAAACGGTAACGGAATTCAAACATGCGTGGGATAAGCATAAAGGAATCCTGTGCCGAAGGAATGGATCCTCAGGAGCTTAGTCAAGATCAGGAGGCGGGGCTGGTGGTAGGGAGGCGGGGATAGTGCTGGGAAGACTTATACGGTCTGTGCCAGAGCCGGTGGTGGGAAGCGGGACTGGTGGTTGGGAGGCGGGGATAGAGCTGGGCAGACTTGTACGGTCTGTGCCAGAGCCGGTGGTTGGGAGGCGGGGCTGGTGGTTGGGAGGCGAGGATAGAGCTGGGCAGACTTATATGGTCTGTGCCCTGAAGAGCACAGGTACAAATCAAAGTAGGGTATACACAAAAAGTAGCACATATGAGTTATCTTGTTGGGCAGACTGGATGGACCGTGCAGGTCTTTTTCTGCCGTCATCTACTACGTTATGTTACTATCCAGCTTATAATCGAAAGAGAAAAACGCCTATATTTCGACCCAAATCGGGAGATGGGCGTTTTTCTCGCAAAGGCACCCAAATCAGTATACTCGAAAGCCGATTTTGGGCGTTTCCAACTGCACTCAGTCGCGGAAACGAATAAAGTTGACAGGGGCGTGTCGGAGGCGGGACTGGGGCGTGGTTATCAGCCGAGGAGAGATGGGCGTCTTTAGCTGATAATCGAAAAATAAAAGGCGTTTTTACCGCAATTTTGGGTCACTTTTTTTGGACCCTTTTTTTTCACGAACAAATCCCAAAGAAGTGCCCCAACTGCCCAGATGACCACCGGAGGGAATCGAGGATGACCTCCCCAGACTCCCCCAGTGGTCACTAACCCCCTCCCACCAAAAAGAAACCCACTTTAAAAACTTTTTTCCCAGCCTGTATGCCAGCCTCAAATGCTGTACCCACCTCCATGACAGCAGAATATGTTCGATCCTGTCACAGCCTTTCCCTGGGTCAGATGTGGCTCTCGGGTGCACTACAGGGTCACATCAGCATTGCATTGTGGTGGGTGTAGGGTATTGGGCTCCGTGATTTCATTAGCTTGTGTTACAGTCTCATGATGTTGGTAGTTGGTAGGCTCTTCTCCTATGGTGCTTTTCCCCCTGCCTACTGGGTTAGAGTGTGCCCTGTTGTGTTTCCTGTTGTAGTCCATGCGGTAGTGGCCATTTTTGTAAGCCAGTTTTAGATCCCTTCCATGTGTTAGCCACGTTTGAGAACTTAGTTCTTACCTTGAATGTGGCTGAAAGAGGGCATTGTACAACATTCTGCCAGCTCTGACCTGCTAATCTCACTACCAGGGAGACTCATTGCCAGTGGTGGGGCAGAACCTCTGATCTGCAGTTAACTGTGAGTAAGCGTGCTTATTCCAATAAAGGACGTTTTCGGAGAGATTAGTCTTCAGGTGTAAACTGGTGTGCCAATGTTATACAGCAGTATCAAGTCCTAGAGGCCTGCGTGTATGCAGGTCCCTGGAGCACTTTTAGTGGGTACCGCAGTGCACTTCAGCCAGGTGGTCCCAGGCCCATCCCCCCCTACCTGTAACACTTGTGCTGGTAAATGGGAGGCCTCCAAAACCCACTGTACCCACATGTAGGTGCCCCCTTCACCCCTAAGAGCTATGGTAGTGTTGTACATTTGTGGGTAGTGGGTTTGGGGGGAGGGGGGTTGGGAGCTCAGCACCCATGGTAAGGGAGCTATGCATGTGGGAGCTTTTTCTGAAGTCCACCGCACTGACCTAGGGTGCCCAGTTGGTGTCCTGGCATATCAGGGGGGCGAGTGTACTACGAATCGTGGCCCCTCCCACGACCAAATGGCTCGGATTAGGACATTTTTGAGCTGGGCGTTTTTAGTTTCCATTATTACTAAAAAAAAAAAAACAAACGCCCAGCTCAAAAACGTCCATTTTTTCGAAAATACGGTTCGGCCCGCCCCTTCACGGACCCGTTCTCGGAGATAAACGCCCATGGAGATAGGCGTTTCCGTTCGATTATGCCCCTCTATGTGATGCACGTGGGAAAAAAGAACCCGAATTATAGCTACGTCATGCAAGGTTCCACGTTAGGAGTTACGGACCAAGAAAGGGATCTGGGTGTCGTCGTCGATAATACACTGAAACCTTCTGCTCAGTGTGCTGCTGCGGCTCGGAAAGCGAATAGAATGTTGGGTATTATTAGGAAACGTATGGAAAACAGGTGTGAGGATGTTATAATGCCGTTACATCGCTCCATGGTGTGACCGCACCTTGAGTATTATGTTCAATTCTGGTCGCCGCATCTCAAGAAAGATATAGTGGAATTGGCAAAGGTGCAGCGAAGGGCGACTAAAATGATAGCGGGGATGGGACGACTTCCCTATGAAGAAAGACTAAGGAGGCTAGGGCTTTTCAGCTTGGAGAAGAGACGGCTGAGGGGAGACATGATAGAGGTATATAAAATAATGAATGGAGTGGAACAGGTGGATGTGAAGCATCTGTTCACACTTTCCAAAAATACTAGGACTAGGGGGCATGCGATGAAACTACAGTGTAGTAAATTTAAAACAAATCGGAGAAAACTTTTCTTCACCCAACGCGTAACTCTGGAATTCGTTGCCAGAGAACGTGGTGAAGGCGGTTTGCTTGGCAGAGTTTAAAAAAAGAGTTAGACGGTTTCCTAAAGGACAAGTCCATAAACCGCTACTAAATGGACTTGGGAAAAATCCATAATTCCGGGAATAACATGTATAGAATGTTTGTACGTTTGGGAAGCTTGCCAGGTGCCCTTGGCCTGGATTGGCCGCTGTCGTGGACAGGATGCTGGGCTCGATGGACCCTTGGTCTTTTCCCAGTGTGGCATTAGTTATAGAGGTCCTGGGGATGGCTGGAGACGTTATAGAGGTCCTGGGGATGGCTGGAGACTCATTGCCACCTATTACCCGAGCTCAATATATCTGGAGCTCAGGAAGATCTATGGGAGATATGTCGCATAAGTGAGAAGTGGATAAAATGAATCTTACCTCCTTTTTGGAAACTTCTTTAGAAGTGATTACACAGAGAACTACTAAGCTGGTTACTTTTGCTTTAGAACCTGATCGAAATGAAATTTTGAGACTTTCCTTCAGACATTTGGAGACTCTTTTTTGGGTTCAAAAGTGCGTATATTTCCTGACCTTTCTAGGATAACATAGACAAGGCGTAAGGCTTTTTTGCTCTTGTGGCCCAGAGTGCTAGCCTTATGGGCTAATTTTGTATTAGGTTTTCCATTTGTGTTATGAATTGCATGAAGGTAAACAGTTTCAATTGACTCACAACAGCTAACTTGATTTTCTAGATGCTAAAGAGGAAATGAATGTCATGACTAAATCCTGAATGTATGGCAGGCTGGAGACAGAATTTAGAGGGAGCTTCTACCTGTATATTATTTCTTTTGTTCCTGATAATGTATTTTCTTAAATCTTGGGTTTCTGATTTCTAGACTGGTGGGCAAAAGATTGATATACATTTTCTTTAAAATGTTTGGAAGATTTCCGATAATACTTGTATGCTTTTTCTGATTATCTCTGATATTGTTGAGATTTAATAAATAAAGAAAAGAAAATTCTAAGAGACTATCTTCTAGGCATGTGAATTTTCACTTCATTTTAAAACCATTTAATTTAGTGTATACTAAATAGTAGAGGCTAAAATGAGAACCCGCCCCCCTCAAAGTGTTCCCTCTTGCACACACCAATTGTTCCTCACTTTTCAAAGCAGTTAATTTTGTAGCTTTGATTCAATAATAAATGCTCCCGATATGAACAATAATCTATACATTTGTCCACATTTTAAGTTCAAGTGGTAAATTCTACACCGTTCTATCTTTTAAGCATGTTTGAATCCTGTGGTTTTCCCCGATTGTCTTGATTAGTTAATTTTGCTGGCACCTCAGGACACAAAGGAACAACGAGAAAACAGAAACTGAACATGGATGCACTGGCTGACAATATGACTGCAGAAAGAGCAACCTTATCTATATCGTATGTAATTTTCTACTGGCCTTTAAACAGGATATTTTTTTTCTTTAAATTGTGAAGCTTTGAGAATTTCCTACCACCAACATCCTAGGAGCTATCCTGTAGCCCTATCGCTAAAGTGGGTTTTAGCATGTGCTGTTAGTGCATAGTCCGCTAATGGCTACTGTGAACTAACTGCCACTGCAGTAAAAATCCCATACTAATCACTTAGCACTGGATGGGATGATGAATGGGTGGGTCATCGAACCAGAGTCTAACCCCTTGTAGGTTTTACTGCATCCTTTTCTTTACAAAAGGTTTGTCTGTGGGGCATCAATACCTTTAAAGCATTTAAATATTTGTATCATATATATTGTCTCTCCTGTAGGTATAATAGTTAGGTCCTCAAGTATCATCTTGTATGTCTTTTGGTTATTTTTTCTCTGAACCTCCTTTAGATTTCATATATCCTGAGATAGAGACTCTAAACAAACAATATTTAACTAAGTCCTCACCAACAATCTGCTCAGAAGCACTTTCACCTTTTTCTATGGTTATGCCTCTTTCTAGGAAAGCTAGCATCTCTTTGGCTCTTATTATCACCTTATCACACCATTTTGCTGCCTTGATATCAGAGAATAATACTCGGGGGGGTTTCTCTTCTGGTCTATGTATCCCTGTTCACTCATACTGCATACAACAGAGATCAACAAATACTGGGCGCCAGGTTGCCATGGCATCTAGAACACCTAAAAGCCTTTTTTTTCCTTCTTTCACAGTACTGCCTCAAACTGCTTTTCTCAGCTCTGCACAGCAATCAGGCTCTCCACATACTTGAGCCATGTGGTGCAGCATGTTCAGTAAGTCTTGGGGTTTCAAGTCCCAAGAGACTTACTGAACTTCCTGTACCATGCGGTTCAAGTATATGGAGAGCCCGATAGCTGTGCAGAGCCGACAGAAGCAGGAAAAAAAGAAAACTAAGTCAATTTCTAAAAGCGTTACAGCTTTTCAGTTATACATCAATACATCTACTTATGAATTCTTAACCCTAATCTCACTACACCCAAACATTTACTCACAGAAAAATGTATACCATTTGCTTCATATAACGCCCCTTAATTTCCTGTTGTCTCCTTCCAATGTCTCAATGTTCTTTCAATTGATTTACTCCTTAACGAATTTGATTTTGACTCGTTTAACTCTTCACAATGTAATCCATAACCTGAATTGTAACAAATTGTATTTCCATTATTCATAATGTATTGTAAGCCACACTGAACCCGCAAAGAGGTGGGAAAATGTGGGATACAAATGCAATAAATAAAATAAAAAATAAAAATAGTGGAACTGGTTTTAGAATAATTAGTGAGCTTTGTAAAATCTGCCAATATTTTACATCCTTGGCAGGCGGGATTCAGAGAGGGCTACAGTACGAAGACTCTGATAACTGCTATGTTGAGTGAGGTTTATGAGCACTTGAATAATGGTAATATTTTTCTTGCTGTATTGCTATATTTAGCCTCTGCGTTTGATTTGATAGATCCTTCATTATTAATACAGAGACTGAAAGAAATAAGTATTACAGGGGTAGTTCTAAAAAAGTTTGATTCATTTCTGAGTAAAAGAACATTTCAGGTGTCAAATTCATTTTACTCATCAGATTATAAACTGGATTGTGGAGTACTACAAGGTTCTGCATTATCCCCAATGTTGTTTAATACATTTTAAAGTCCTTTGCTTACCTTAATTCAAAATTTAGGCTTCAGTGCATTTTGTTGTAAAGATGACATTTTAATTATTGCATGAATTAATCCGCAAACACTGGATATTTCTAGGTTGCAAGATGGATTAAATGCAGTGTTGAAATGGTTATATGAACAACACTTAGTTTTGACACCAGGATAGATCTGTTATGATACCAATATTGTTTGAGATTTCAATTTCACAGGCAGAATCTTTTAGATACCTTGGGATGCTTACTGACTCGAGGTTAACTTTTGACGATCAGGTCAATAAGTACTGAAAGAAAGTTCTGCAATATTACGGAGATTAAGGTCATTGAAGTATTTGTTTGAGGAGGCATTACATATTCTTTTACACAAACTGCTAATAGCTCGGTTAGACTAAGCAAATATTATCCATGCTGGTTTACCTGGCAATAAATTAAAGAGATTGCAAACCCTCCAAAATGCAGCAGTCAGATTGTTGGGTAACAAACATAAATATGATCATGTTACTGCGTTGCTTGTTCACTATCATTGGTTACCTATTAAACACAGAGTTTACTTTAAGGTCTTTACTTTGACCCATAAGGCTTTCTGGGATCCCTTTACCAAACTGCGGGTAAAAGGGCCCTGCGCTAGCGGCAGGGGTTGTTTTTCACACACACCACAGCAGGTAAAAAGTCCCCAGTCATACATGGCCATATTGATTGAAGGGATCCGGAAAGCTGGCTATGCCGTCGTGTCTGAGGACCATGTGATTCAGGCCATGGCCTTGCCACCCGGAACGTCAGCCCAGAAAACTGAACTGATCGCCCTCACCCGGGCACTCCTCTGGGCAGAAGGAAAAATTGTGAATATCTACACCGATTCCAAATATGCCTTCCTCACCCTCCAGGTGCATGGGGCATTGTACAAGGAAAGGGGCTTCCTCACAGCTGAAGGGAAAGGGCTCGCAAACGCTACTGAGATTTGCCAACTACTCGAGGCTGTATGGAAACCAAGGAAGGTAGCTGTGATACACTGCAGGGCTCATACAGGTCGGACGGATCCCATTGCCCGGGGAAATCAACGGGCGGATGATGCAGCCAAAAGGGCAAGTCAGCTCCCCCATGGCCCTGACCCCGTACTTTTCGTCCATCTCCCAACAGAAGCCCCCATCTATGCCCCCCAAGAAATTGAGTGGGCCAGACAAGAGGGCCTGGAATCGCGCAATGGATGGTGGCTGTTACAAGATGGCCGAATATGGATACCCGAAGCCCTGGCCTGGACGGTGGTCAGGGAAGCACACAATCGTACCCACCTGGGCAGGGACGCCTTGGGACACCTACTCGAGAAGACCTACTATGTCAACAAACTATCCCTCTGGACCAAAAATGCTTCCAGTCGGTGCACAACTTGCGCCCGGAACAACCCCCGAACAGGACCAGGTCCTGCGCCTGGCCACCTCCTCCGGGGCACCAGCCCATTCCAAGTCTGCCAGGTTGATTTCACCCACATGCCTCCGGCACGCGGCTACAAAGCTATCCTCGTGGCAGTGTGTACATACACTGGCTGGATTGAAGCCGTGCCCACCAGGACGGAGATGGCTAAAGAGGTTACTTCCTTGCACATACACTACATCCTGCCTCGCTATGGCCTTCCTAAACAGATCAACTCAGATAACGGGCCTGCATTTGCTGGTGAAGTAACCCAGCAACTTAGTATGAGATTGGGCCTCGATTGGAAGCTACATTGTGCTTGGAGACCCCAGAGCAGTGGGGTAGTGGAAAGAGCCAACCGCTCCCTGAAGAACCAGCTAGCCAAACTATGCCAGGAAGCCAAAGCTAAATGGCCCGACCTACTTCCCCTAGCGTTACTACACCTTAGATGCACCCCCAAAGCTACTGGTCTCACTCCATACGAAATGATGTACGCCAGACCACCACCTTTGCCTTCCTTTCCCGATTCCTTGCAAGTACAGGGTGAGAGTTCCTTAGTAAAGCAATTAAGGGCCCTACGGGTGGTGGTGCAGGATATCCAACAATACACTGAGAGTGCAGGCCCCTTGGTCCTTACTAGCCCCACACACCAGTTCAAGGTGGGAGACGAAGTGTGGGTGAAAGAATGGGACGAATCTGATTGTTTGAAGCCCAAATGGAAGGGGCCATCGCTTGTCCTCCTAACTACCCCAACCGCTGTTAAAATTGCAGGGAGCCCTGTGTGGATCCATTGGACCAGGTTGAAGCCAGCTGCGCCCACCGGTGACGCATCCAGAGCCTGGACAGCATACAGCCACCCGGATGCTCCCCTGTGACTCATCCTAAAGAGAAAGTGAACCAAGTCCTTGGACAAATTGCGCCTTCGGTTAACTGTTTATTGGAGCTGTCATCCCAAGTCTAATCATTTTCTTGCTGCAACAGCTCGGATACCTCAGATACCTCATTCCCCATCATGATATTCCAGCTGATTTCCATCCTCCACCTCTGCCCAATTTCGGTGGGGCCGACGTTCCTTAGTTTGAATTGTACCGAGTGCTTGCGCCTGGTGCGCCACCGAACGGCTGAAGGATATAACCTCATTACTACCCTCATTCACCAGTCTCAGACCCCAGAGAAGGGCTGTCATCCCCTTCCTCCCTGTGTCATTGTCACACCGGACGGCCCTCACCAGTTTCACAGATGCCTTGAGAACAAGAATCGCACTGCCACTCTCCCTCAGCCCCCAGATATTACAATGTCACCCTGAGTGTTGGCCTTCCTCAGTACCAAGTCCCAGCGTATCGAGGGCGCATCGTCACGTCGTCCGCAGGGGTCGAGGGAGACGGCCTCCTATATTATGTTAACTCTACCCGTGTCCTGGTTGCTGGTGTCCAGACGGTGGCCACCCTCACCTTCGATGTTTGTGCCGCTATGGACAAGCATCCTCGGTCTCATAAGTGTGGAAGCCAGAGTTGGCGGAAGACCTATGCAAACAACCACAAATATGTTTGTCCCCTAACCTTAGATTGGAGATATGGTTCCCCTTGGTCTTGGCTCCCATGTGCCGCAGACACCTGGGCCTCGGGATGGAAACGAGTATGCGCCTATACGGGAGGAGGATATCCCGGATATACCGGCCTGGGCGAATTTCGTCGAGGTCCTGGTAACACTGTATCCCTAGAGTGGCCCCTCCGAGGACACGGTACCCCCTGGAAAGAAACTTGGGCCTCGGCATTGACGGCACTGGAATGGACCCGATGACTTTCATTACCATATGCCAAAGCCTTGACGCAAAGCCTCCCACACACTATCAGACCACTGTCGTCGGATACCAGGAGGTATTCGATGAAATTGCTCGTGCGGAGGAAGCAGCTACTAAGTTTCCCGTATCCCCCGAAGCTCGCAATATGTTTCTCAATCTGGCAGAGAATGTTGCCCTCTCCCTTGGAATTGCTAACTGTTTTGTTTGTGGTGGCACCGATATGGGAGAACAGTGGCCTTGGGAAGCAAAGGAAGTCCACCAGCAAATGTGGGATGCCTTGAATTCTATTAATCTCACCTTCCCACACCGCCCGCGCCCTTATGAATGGGCGCTGAGAACAAACATCATAGGCTCTCTGTGTGCCAGCCGGGCCCCCTCCAAACAATACTCTGTACCCGTTGGTGACTCAGCCTGCACAGGAGTCATCCAATACAATGGTAGTCGAGCTGTCTGGTGGCAAACTGACGATATGCCCATACCTGCGCCTATGTGGACTGAACCTACCTTGAATAAAACGTGGACTTACGGGGGTAATGCCTCTCTTAAATGGATAGCCCCGGCAGGCTACTATTATATATGCGGCCGCAGGGCTTACTAACAGCTCCCGGCCCACTGGTTTGGTACCTGCCTCTTAGGCACAGTCCGACCCAGTTTCTTCCTCTTACCCCTTCGGGCGGGTGAGACGCTTGGTATTCCCCTCTACATGGAGCAGGGGCCTGGAAACAGACGGCGACGATCTACCCGCGCCACAAAGGTCCAGATCGGAGATTGGAAAGACGAGTGGCCACCGGAACGCATAATCCATTATTATGGCCCAGCCACCTGGGCTGAAGATGGCACATATGGATATCGCACCCCTATCTATATGTTGAATCGCATCATTCGTCTGCAGGCAGTACTAGAAATACTCACGAATGACTCGGCTCTTGCACTCAACGTCTTGGCACGACAGAATACCAAGCTAATCACCGCAGTCTATCAGAATCGCCTCGCCCTTGATTACTTATTGGCCCAAGAGGGCGGGGTATGCGGCAAATTCAATCTCAGTAATTGTTGTCTGCAGATTGACGACCAGAGTCACGTTATCAAGGATATCACCGACCGTATGGTGAAGTTGGCCCATGTCCCTGTTCAGACCTGGAACAGTGCTTGGGATTGGACTTCTTCCCTAACCGATTGGTTGCAGACTTCTGGGGGCCTCAAGAGCATCCTTGTCATGGGGGGCCTGTTTTTGTTGTCTTGTTTATTAATCCCTTTGTCTCTTCCCTTTGTTTTCAGGTGTCTCCGGTCCACCATGGAAACCATTGCTGATCGGCGTGCGGCCGCCCAGATTATGGCCCTACAGCGGTATTCCCCCATATCGCAGTCTGACGCTGATGAAGCTGAAGCTGACCTCTCTTTTCCTGAGGTGATCGATGGGCCGCCCTCCTTGTGACAGCAAAGTCCGGCTACAAAGGGGGAGGGCACCATTAGGGACCTTCCGTCTCAACCCCGGCGAAGTATCCAACGGCTGTGCAAGGACCTAGGGCCCTCTTATTGCCTCTTTATGCTAACTCTCCCTCTCTTCCTTTTTAGGACTCTTTGAGGTGATACTCTCCACCGGACCGGATGTTCAAGTATCAAAAGGGGGGAATTGTAGGAGTGGACGACTGTAATGTAGCAACTACTGGACGGCCAAGACAACCTCAGCCCTTGTGCATAACACTTATGAACTTTTGCCTTACCTGTGGCATGCTCCACATTTGGATAACTACTGGACTTTTGTGTACTTTTTGCATTATGGACTTTTGTACTAGCAGGATTTTCTATTTGGATTTTGCATTCACACTTGCACCTTTGCTTTGTACCAAAACCTCCTAGACTAGGACCTAAACCTGTGCAGTTTGGACTTTAACTAGTAGTATGTATTTGTTAACCAGCAGCTAGATAACAAGTTGTAGTAGTCAGCAATTTAGAAGGCAGCGGGCTCTGCCAATGCAGTCTCGTGATCTATGCATAGAGGCTGTATTGTGTGAACGTGCTGGAACACTACAATAAGTTACATTTTCTTGCAAAGTAACAATTTCTATGAAAGCTGTGAAACTGACATATCTTTTCTCTGTGAGAACTACAGAATTACTAATGTATTGCGCATGTGCATGTACTGCGCATGTGTAGGTGTGACGTATGGTGTGTTTTATGCGCATGATCACTAATTTGTATAAGACCGAATGTCAGATGACGCTCAGGAGGCAGTATCCTGAGACTGAACTCAGTACTGTTCATTGCTAGCAATAAAGGTGTCCTGCTTTCGGAATCATTTGCCTCTTGTCTCCTGATTCACTTAGCCTAGGGCCTGTTTCAATATGGTAAGAGAACTTTTATCGCATGGCCATGTGACAGGGAGCCCTTACCGCCACCCACTGAGGTGGCGATAAGGGCTCCTGTGCTAACTGGGCACTGCACAGTGATGCCCGATTACTGCCAGATTACCACTGTGCAAGCTATTTCCGGGGGTTTTCTTTTCCCCCCAGAAATGGCGCGTGCTCGGGGCGGGACTACCACCAGATGTAGTCCTGGAAGAGTGAGCGATAAGCCCGTGTTGGGCTTACCGCCGCCCTGTAAAAGGTCCCTCTATGAATTAAAACCACCATGTTTAAGTACCTTGGTAATTTCATATATCCCAGGAAGAGTACTCAGATCTATGCAAGACTTCAGAAATGGTGATACCATCAAGGAACAGAGTAAGGGGGACTAGGCAAGAGAAAGTGCATTCTCTTCTCTAGTGCCTGGCTTGTGGAATAATATACCTAAAGATATACGTGCAGAAATTAACAAAGTTTAAAGTTATACTTAAAACTTTTTATTTTTGTCAGACCTATAATGTTAATGGTAAAGAGGAAACAATGTGAAGATAATCTTCTTGTGTACTCTTTGGTGAATGGGTTTTTTAAGAGATTGTGATTAGGTTTCTTCCATCCTACGAAATCGATTTCTTTTCTTTTGTGTTATTATGTATTTGTTAACCACCGAGATCTGAACAAGCCAGGCGGTATATAACATTTTTATAATAAACAAGCTAGGAAGGGATTCTAACCCCTCCCCCAAACTTCACTGGGACAATGTTGAAAGGATGGGGGAGGAGAACCGAGAAAGGTCTTCGATGCTGGCTCCTACATTTAATGAAAATTTGTCATGGCCTGGCATACAACTCCTTTGGATTTCAGCACTGTAAATGCATATTCTGCACTTTTTTCTTGCACTGAAGCTTAACTACCAAGCAGTCGACCACTTTTGTTTTTGATCACTTCTCATTTTGTCTACACCTTCAAAGCGGTGTACTCTGCTGCACAGCTTTATGTCATCCAGAGAAAGAATTTTCCTTTAAGCCCTACTGCAATAGGACTTACAAAGAATAACATTTAATACATATTGCGTTGCTTTAAATTTTAGGAGGGATCTTGTGACTGATCATACTCATCCTAAAACTGAATAAAAATAAAATTCTCTCCAGTGTGATTATACATTTTGCAAACTACTTAAAAGAATATAACTAACTACACTGGTGGCTTTCACATCCTCATTCCCACCAATAGTGATGGCAAAAGGTAAGGGAGCAAGGAGAGTCGTCAGCACAGGAAGAAGTGGTCTAGTGGTTAGAGCAGTGGGATAAGAAACAGGGATACCAGGCTTCAAATCCCACTGTCACTCCGCATGATCTCAGGCAAGTCATTCAAACCATCACTTCCTCAGGGCTGGATTCTATAAAAGTTGCACGCCCAAATTTCTGGCTAGCATGCAAGTTATAGAATAGTCCAGTTGCACACCTACCTTGTTAAATTAGGTGCCAACTGGCCTTAAGTACCAATAGCTCATAAATGGTGTTATTGGCTCTAATTTATAGTTACAGGCATAATGGTACAGCGCAACTACAATGGGGGCCTGCCCATGGGCAGAACACGGGCATGTCTTGCAGTTGTGCACACACCTGTTGTATTCTGTAACTTATATGCGTAATTTTCAACTTTAGGCATGACCATTTATAGCAGCCTTTAACATGGCTTAAGTGTTCGCACCTTCAAGTTAGGTGCATGCATACCAACTTGCATACAAAAATTGCTGCTATAGAACTGATGCTTGCCACCCATAAATTTTGTGCATGTTATTGAATCTCCCCCTTAAATTGTAAGCTCCTTGGGGAAGGGGTATCCAAATACTTATCACCATAGGCCCAGTAACACTATATTATTATTAATACTTATTACCATCGCTGCTTGCGCTTGTGGATGACCAAATTGAATCAACAGAGGAACAAGCTGAAAATGCCTTAATAGATGCAGATCACTATAGACACAGGAGATGAGAAGTAACCACACTGCATCAGTGTGTATGGAAGCTCTAGTCTCTTAAAACCAAGTTCTAGCACATGAAACGTCCAGGAAATAAGGAACATATTTGGCACTGAAATTTTTCCAAGAATGGATTCCCTGAACCAACATATCAAACAAGGTATCTGAACAAAGAATGTCAATGTGATCCAGAAAATTATTCAAGACACCGACAAGGGAAAATTAAACCCAGTCACCTGTCACTCATGCAAACTTTGAGAAACCTGAACAGTGCAACTCTGGTATTCAAGGGAATGGAAACCACGTGTGCCATGCCATCCTGTAAAGCAGAAACAGTCTCACTGGCACAATAGTCCTCTACAGATTTGATACTCTGAAAAATCTCTTTTCATACAAATAGACAAAAAATACAATCACAAACCGCCAAGATAAACCATGTGAATCCTAATCAGGGGTAAATAAATATTTTTAAAATACTTGGTACCTGCCAAAAATTCTAGGAGACAGAACAAAAAATTGTTTTCCTTGAAACTTTTTTTTTCCAAGTTGGTGTTCCTTTTGTGTTCTGTTTTATTTGTTCCACTCAGATGTATTTTGTCTTTTTAAAATGTTACACTTGGGGTATATTATCATTTGTATCTTTTCCTCTTCCATGCCTACCAACCTCTTATGGGTCTCTTCCTCCCCTCCATTTATTTACAATTTCTCCTTTCCAGGTTAGGCACGAGCAGCTTATTTATTTATTGTACAAATTTCTAGTCAACCAATCCTACACAAACTTCTCCTTGGAAGATTACAACATAAGAAATAATAAGTAAAAAAAAAAAAAAAGAAAACAAAATTAAAATTCTCTACATACACAAAACTTCTCTCTACCTTCCACGACATCAGGCAGAAAATTAAAGAGATGTGGAGGGGCATTTTTGATATGATGCCAAAGTCGGACTTGGATGTTTTAAACTAAACGTTCAAAATCCGAATAGGAAACATCGCCATTTTTGAAACTGCAAAACTTTTTTTTTTTTTTTTAAATACTGTTTTGTAACAAGGTTTTATGCTCAGTGCATTTATTTTTCCAGGCCATTTAAAAAACAAAAAAAAAGTCCAAGTGAAAAATAAAGAAAATCAAGCCACTGGGTTGTATGAGGGGCTCACATTTTTAGCAGACTGGTCTACCAGATATCCCAGGAGAGCAATGGGGCACCCTAGGGGGCACTGTTGTGGACTTCATATAAATGATCCCAGGTACATATCTCACTGTTGCTCCCTTATCTTGTCTGCTGAGCCCTCCAAAGCCTACTACCCCGAACTGTACACCACTACAATAGCCCTTATGAAGGGGGCATCTATAAGTGGGTACAGTGGGTTTCTACTGAGTTTTGGAGGGCTCACAGTTTCCACCACAAGTGTAATAGATAGGGATAGGTATGGGCCTGGGTCCACCTGTCTACCGTGCACTGCACCCACCACCACACTACTCCAGGGACCTGCATCTGCTCTCATGTATCTGGCTATAACATCTGAGGCTGTCTTCGAGGCTGGTGAGTACTATTTTTTTCCCACATTTTTGGGAAGTGGGAGGGGGTGATCTGATCATTTAGAGCACCTTTTTGTACATTATTCGATTAAAAAAAAAAAAAGTCTAGATCAAAACGTTGAAGTTTTCGCCCTAGACGTTTTAGTTTTGTTCCATTATGGCTGTAAAATGTTCAAGTGTTAGGCGCGCCCTAAGCCCGCCTACCCTAATTCTTCCTCCGCAATGCCCCCGACATTACCCCCTTGTGATTTGGATGCATTGCAGATGAAATGCATAGATAAATGTCTGCAAAACAGGTTTCAAAAATATTGATTTGGATGTTTTAAGAAGAAATCCATCCAAATGGTATTTTATGACACTTTTTGGACATTTTCCTCTTTCGAAAATGAGCCCTATAGCATCTCTCTAAATGCTTGTTCAAAAAAATGATTTTACCTTCCAGCTAAAAGGAAACATGCCTCTTCACAAAGTCCTATGGTAAACAGTATTACAAATGTAAGACGTACAACCGAGAAAGCTCGTTAACATGTTTTTGATAACTAAACATATTTGGGGGAGGGAACTGACAACAATCCTTTTCTCACAAAGCACAGCTGATGTGTAAGGATACAAAGCGGCAAATACTTCTGAATTGGGCTTTCACCTTTCAATCCCTTATAACAATAATCATCTTAAAATTTAAAACGACATGGCACCTGTACCTAATGCAAGGATTTCAGTTTTGAGGTTGTGTGTTCTTAAACCCACAATCAGATTTAAAAAAAAAAAAAAAAAGTGTGGCAGTTTGTAATCCCATATAAACAAAATATGCATCTAATGGGAGAAAACTTCATTTTACCAGAGGTAAACTGCCGGTGCCTGTTTCTTAGAACTCTTGACTTTCAACTATCAATTAGAATCCAGCTTGGTCTGAGTGGCTCCTTTTGAGACAAGGCTGGACAAACTGACACCTGCTCCTTCTGGGCTCAAGGGGCTAATTTCAGTTTAGGTACCAAGGCTTTGGCATGTGGGATTTTTCCACTCTATCCGTATACTAACATTAATATCTAGGTCTAGGCCCTGAAATGATAACTAAATGGTCAAGGCTCTGAAGTCCTGATAAACTTGTCATGTCTTTCACTATATTTCAAATGGTCTACCATGTAATAAGCTTTGCTGGTGAAGCTTTCCTTGCACCAACTGCTGGTGCATCTCTGGCATTCTTTGTTTCATACATTATGGGCTGGAATGTAGCAGGTAATGCTATAATTCAATATCCGGTTTGAGCTTTCTAGTCACAATTACGCTTCTCAAGCAGCAGTGCTCATGGATCCTGACAACTGTAGGACTTAAGAAAACAAGAATTGATAAAAAGAAAAAGTCCCCATTATACCTCATACACATCAACAAAAGTGTTATGTAAACATAGTCACTCATCACAGAAGACTAAAGGTGCCTTTCACTAAGGTGTGCTAATGGATTTAGCCATGGGCGTAATTTGGGGGGGGGGGGTGAGGGGGGCATTGCCCCCCCCCCAAATGCAGGGCTGGCACAATGCTACAGGTAGCTCTTCCCGCCCTCAGCTCCCAGACAGGCTTCCTCTTTGTTCCTTCCTGTCCTGCCCCCCCCCCCCCCCCCCTCACGCGTGTGTTTAAACCTTTTATTTTCCTCGCAGTGACGGCAGTGAAGCACACAACACAGCGGGCTCGCCTCCAGCCTCTCCCTTCCCTCATTGTGTCCCGCATTCTTGCGATGATGTATTTCATGTTTCCACGACGGCAGGACACTGTGTGAGGGAAGGGAAAGGCTGAAGGCGAGCCCTCTGTGTTGTGTGCTTCACTGCCGCCGTGAAAAGGAAAATAAAAGGTTTAAACACGCCGGGGGGGCAGAAAGGAACAGAGAGGAAGGCTGTCGGGGAGCATCGCTGGACATGGATAGGAGGGAGTGAGAAGAGATCGCCGGGGGGGCATAAAGGAACAGAGAGGAAGGCTGTCGGGGAGCATCGCTGGACATGGATAGGAGGGAGTGAGAAGAGATCGCTGGACATGGAGAGGAGGAGAGGGGGAGAGAAGAGATCGCTGGACATGGATGGATGAATGGAGGGGGCAGGGAAAAGAGCAAATTTACTGGATATGGGTGGATGGAGGGGAGGGCAGGGGAGAGAGAATTGCTGGATATGGGTGGATGGAGGAGAGGGCAGGGGAGAATGGAGAGTTGCTGGACATGGATGGATGGATGGAGCGGAGGGAAGTCAGGAAGGAGATGCACATGGATGGAGGGGAGGGAAGAGAGGAGAAATGCTAGACATGGATGGAGTGGAGGGCAGGGAAGAGAGAAGAAATGTTGGACAAGGATGGAAGGAAGGAAAGACAAAGGAAGGAGATGCACACGGATGGAGTGGAAACTGCTGAATTTAAGGGCTAGATCAGAACACTTTGAGGGCAGATACTGAAACTGGAGGAAGGATAGGGACAGGGCTACAGATGGTAGACAGGACGCACAAGGACACAGGAGGATGGTGGACATGGTGAGTGAAAAAATATCAAATGGAAAGAAGACACTGCATAAAACAGAAGACACTGGGACCAAAGCGAATAGAAAAACTAAATGATCAGACAACAAAGGTAGAAAAAAGTATTTTATTCAGAATTTATTAATTGGAATATGTCAGCTTTTGGAAATGTGCATCTGTGATATTTTGCATGTAAGTTTCAATTTTTCTGGTATTGCTGTATGCAGAGTCTGACTTCTTGAAGTAACTTTCCAGTTCAGTATTTTGCCTTCATATTTTTTTTATTTCTAGTTCCTTGTGTCATATCTGTTGTGTCATGTGTTTTTCATGTGTGGTCAAGGTGCAGTATTCTGCTAGTGTGTAGTATTTGCAGCCCTTTTTTTTTTCACTAGGTAGTGTACTGGTGTTTTAGAACCTGGTGTAATTACAGTGCTGCCTTTCCGCGCATAAGGTTGTAGCTTGTCCTGACCTTGGAATTAGTGCTGTTATGGTTTGTTATGGTTTGTGTGTTGGCACCAAAACATCAGAAAGTGTTTTAGAGCCTAAATCATGACACTACCTCTTGAAGGATCTACATATAGAGCTTATGCATTTCTAAGGTCTACACTGGCATGGTATGGGAAAGGGGGTGGGGAAATATTACTGGAGAGGCAGAGAGAGTGCTGGGTAAGGAGGAAAGAAGGAACGGAGAAAGAGCTGGCTTTTTTGGGAATAACCATAATGAATATGTATGATTCCCAAAAAAGCCAGCTCTTTCTCCCTTCCTTTCTTCCTCCATATAAGCATATTCATTTGCATATATATATGCAAGTGAATATGCTAATATGCCCCGCCCCATCCCCCCCCCCCCAAAAAAAATGGAACAGAAACGACGCAGCTCATTTTATTCCTGTGGGCTTCTAAGCATTTAGTGCACCTTAGTAAAAGGAGCCCTTAGTTGCCCTTCCCCTCCCCTCCCCCTCCATTTCTAGTTTAGAACAATTTTATCTGCCTACACAGTCTTACTCAGTTTCAGAGTCACCATGTTACTAAATGCCCAAATATCAAGCACATAAATTGTATTAGTAATCTGGACTCGATCAGCAAGTCAACAAAATGAAGGTTACCTGAAAAAATCAAGTGCACATTCATTCACTTTCCGTCCTTCCTTAAGACACTTTCTTGGGTCTTTCTCTTCCCAGCGACAGAGCATGAACTCCTTATTAACTTTATCGCACTGTGAACCATAATGATGTGCAGCCCCCTTCAGCACTGCAGAACTAACCATAACCTGCAAAAATTTTGTGTGAGGAGGAAAACAGTTAGCAAACTATGGAACAGGAATGGCTCAGTTTGGCACATTAATATCATGATGTGTGGAAACTTGTACTACCACTGTCCTTACTCCTCTGAATAAATCAAGGAAATGCCACATGAGCAATAAATTCACTAGAAAAATAAGATAAGCTCCTTTTTGTATTCTCCATAAATGTAAGTTGCTTTTACCAAATGTTGTACATAATAGTATACAGAAAGAAAACGCAATATAAAACTGAAGCAGACACTAGTAGCAAAGAGCAGTCTAAGACTCAACTAATGTCTATCAAGAAATGTTTTATTTTATTTATTTATTTATTAGTAAAAAAAAGCCCATTTCTGACACAAAGGTTTTCCTCGGCTTCCCTGCAACCACCCATGTCCAGCGACCCTCCTCTCCCCCTGCGCCCACTGCAGCCACCCACGTCCAGCGAACCTCCTCTCTCCCCTGCCCCCCATGTCCAGCGACCCTCCTCTCTCCCCTGCCCCCCTGCAGCCACCCATGTCCAGCGACCCCCTGCCCTCCCTGCAGCCACCCGTGTCCAGCGACCCTCCTCTCTCCCCTGCCCCCCCTCCAGACACCTATGTCCAGCAACCCTCCTCTGGACATGGATCAGCTGTGAGGCATGCTTCCCCCCCCCTCCCCCCCCAGGTTCTGAAGTTGACATCATAATGGCTACAGTGATGTCAGCCTGATCTACGGAGCCTAGCAGACCAACTCGGAATGAGCTACGGTCCCAGGCAAGTCAGAACGCTGGAGGTGAGAATTATTATATAGGATTTGGATTTTGCTCACATCTTTTGCAGTAGTAGCTCAAGGTGAGTTATATTTAGGTACACTGGGTATTATGTTGATAGTTAAGTTTTCCATTTCTTCAGGACAGCAGAGAATAGAGTCTCTACAGCACAGCTTAGCACACCAAGAGGGGCATAATCGAACGCAGACGCCCATCTCCATGGGCGACTATCTCCGAGGATGGGTATGCGAAGGGGCGGGACAGACCATATTTTCGAAAAAGATGGGCGCCCATCTTTTCTTTCAATAATACGGTGGGTGCCGGGCAAATGCATCAGATTTGGGCGGATTTGAGATGGACGGTATCGGTTTTCAGCGATAATGGAAACCGAACCCGCCCAGCTCAAAAACGAACACATCCAAGGCATGTGGTCGTGGGAGGGGCCAGGATTCGTAGTGCACTGGTCCCCCTCACATGCCAGGACACCAACTGGGCACCCTAGGGGGCACTTGTAAAAAGTAAAAAAAACAGTAAAATACCTCCCAAGTCCATTGCTCCCTTCCCTTGGGTGCTGAGCCCGCCAAAACCCACTCCCCATAACTCTACACCAGTACCATAGCACTTATGGGTGAAGGGGGGGCACCTACATGTGGGTACAGTGGGTTTTGGGGGGGGGGGGTTGGAGGGCTCCCATTTACCACAAGTGTAACAGGTAGGGTGGTGGGCCTGGGTCCACCTGCCTGAAGTGCACTGCACCCACTAACAACTGCTCCAGGGATCTGCATACTGCTGTCATGGAGCTGGGTATGACATTTGAGGCTGGCATACAGGCTGGAAAAAAAAAAGGTTTTGAAGTTCTTTTTTTTTGGTGGGAGGGGGTTAGTGACCACGGGGGGAGTCAGGGGAGGTCATCTCCGATTCCCTCGGGTGGTCATCTGGGCAGCTGGGGCACTTTTTGGGGACTTGTTCATGGGAAAAAATGGTCTAAAAAAAAGCAGCCCAAATTCTCGCTACTGCCGCCCTTCCTTTTTCCATTATTGGCCAAGGGCGCCCACCTCTCCTCGGCCGATAAACACGCCTCAGTCCCGCCTTCACCACGCCCCCCGTCAACTTTGTTCGTTCCCGCGACAGACTGCAGTTGGAGGCGCCCAAAATCGGCTTTCGATTATACCGATTTGGGCGCCCACGGGAGAAAGGCACCTACAGTGGTGGAAATAAGTATTTGATCCCTTGCTGATTTTGTAAGTTTGCCCACTGACAAAGACATGAGCAGCCCATAATTGAAGGGTAGGTTATTGGTAACAGTGAGAGATAGCACATCACAAATTAAATCCGGAAAATCACATTGTGGAAAGTATATGAATTTATTTGCATTCTGCAGAGGGAAATAAGTATTTAATCCCTCTGGCAAACAAGACCTAATACTTGGTGGCAAAACCCTTGTTGGCAAGCACAGCGGTCAGACGTCTTCTGTAGTTGATGATGAGGTTTGCACACATGTCAGGAGGAATTTTGGTCCACTCCTCTTTGCAGATCATCTCTAAATCATTAAGAGTTCTGGGCTGTCGCTTGGCAACTCGCAGCTTCAGCTCCCTCCATAAGTTTTCAATGGGATTAAGGTCTGGTGACTGGCTAGGCCACTCCATGACCCTAATGTGCTTCTTCCTGAGCCACTCCTTTGTTGCCTTGGCTGTATGTTTTGGGTCATTGTCGTGCTGGAAGACCCAGCCACGACCCATTTTTAAGGCCCTGGCGGAGGGAAGGAGGTTGTCACTCAGAATTGTACGGTACATGGCCCCATCCATTCTCCCATTGATGCGGTGAAGTAGTCCTGTGCCCTTAGCAGAGAAACACCCCCAAAACATAACATTTCCACCTCCATGCTTGACAGTGAGGACGGTGTTCTTTGGGTCATAGGCAGCATTTCTCTTCCTCCAAACACGGCGAGTTGAGTTCATGCCAAAGAGCTCAATTTTTGTCTCATCTGACCACAGCACCTTCTCCCAATCACTCTCGGCATCATCCAGGTGTTCACTGGCAAACTTCAGACGGGCCGTCACATGTGCCTTCCGGAGCAGGGGGACCTTGCGGGCACTGCAGGATTGCAATCCGTTATGTCGTAATGTGTTACCAATGGTTTTCGTGGTGACAGTGGTCCCAGCTGCCTTGAGATCATTGACAAGTTCCCCCCTTGTAGTTGTAGGCTGATTTCTAACCTTCCTCATGATCAAGGATACCCCACGAGGTGAGATTTTGCGTGGAGCCCCAGATCTTTGTCGATTGACAGTAATTTTGTACTTCTTCCATTTTCTTACTATGGCACCAACAGTTGTCTCCTTCTCGCCCAGCGTCTTACTGATGGTTTTGTAGCCCATTCCAGCCTTGTGCAGGTGTATGATCTTGTCCCTGACATCCTTAGACAGCTCCTTGCTCTTGGCCATTTTGTAGAGGTTAGAGTCTGACTGATTCACTGAGTCTGTGGACACGTGTCTTTCATACAGGTGACCATTGCCGACAGCTGTCTGTCATGCAGGTAACGAGTTGATTTGGAGCATCTACCTGGTCTGTAGGGGCCAGATCTCTTACTGGTTGGTGGGGGATCAAATACTTATTTCCCTCTGCAGAATGCAAATAAATTCATATACTTTCCACAATGTGATTTTCCGGATTTAATTTGTGATGTGCTATCTCTCACTGTTACCAATAACCTACCCTTCAATTATGGGCTGCTCATGTCTTTGTCAGTGGGCAAACTTACAAAATCAGCAAGGGATCAAATACTTATTTCCACCACTGTATCTCCCGATTTGGTCGAAATATGGGCGTCCTTCTCTTTTGAAAATAAGCCTGCAAGTCTTCAATTCCCAAAGACTTAAGTACAGCACTGATGTTCAATTTATAACCTTTATTTCTGATTACGTGTAATTTGTGCTACATTATTAGCATTTTGATTGCGTGTCATTTGTGATACATTATTAACAGGTTAGGTACAAAGTGTTTATTGTATTATGGGAGTTATTTTAGAAGCTCTATTTGTGTATTTTGACATCTGAAAACCGACATTTAGACATCCATACTACATAAGCCTGATTTCATAAAGCCAGAATATGAATGTCTAAAACTGCAGCATGCCCATATGGCAAGGGAGTGTGGTCTGGGAGGAACTAGGAAGAGGCCAAAATACAGACATCCAACTCCAACTGCAGAAGGGGAAGGGATGTCCGTTCACATCCAGGTCACAGGAAGTGCTTCCATTGTATAGAGTATGGGAAGTTGGAGTAGGTATTTTTTTGTTCCAGGGGGTTTTACAATTTTAAAAGTTTGAACAAGCAACCTCCAGTTCTCTACCACCTGTTCTAACCATTAGGCTATTTCTCCACATGGATGCCTAAGTGGCTATTTTATAATATAGATGTTCATATGCTGCCACAAAAATGTCCACATTCATTGTATTGCCCCATTCATAATTTGGATGATTCAGTTGGTAAAATGCATGCTCACGCTAAATGTAGCCAGCACCTGGCCATCCATTTCTCATGTACTGTAGAACAGATGTAGAATGGATATACATGGACAGATCCAGTTCTACAATACAATACATAAAAAATGGACATCCACGTGCGACAGATTTGGACGTCCTTTCTAAACTACCCTTTCATGAAACTGCTGCTTTTTCAACTTGAAAAAACTGCTGCAATTGCCCCACATTATAGGGGAGCTTGCAGAGTTGGTGTTCCTTGACCAAGTCAATAATTTGACTCACAAAGATCAACCTTAAAAAAAATTGTTAGCTTGGTCTTTATACTTGGATATGGCCCAGTGCTGAATATACAGGTACTAATTTAAATGCTGTGGTTAGCATCTGAAGTCAACAGCCACACTGTATTGAAAACACCAGGGGAAAGTCAGAGTTTTAGAGCTGGAGAGCAACAAAACTGTGGGAAATCTTATAAACATATTTTCACACATATGCATGCAATATGTCTATTATGCCATTACAAAAATTCCAGATTTGATGGAACACAGATTTACTACCCTAGAAACAAAGAAGTACAACTCAAAGAAATCTGTGACTTCACCAACACCAAAATTTTAATGTATTGAAATTGAGTGGGGGGGGGGGGGGGGGGGGCTTTCAATACATTAACATTTTGATGTTACTGTTGTTGGTGAAGTCGGAGATTTCAGTTAGTCTTATCTACCCCACACGTAAACCTTTATGTGACCTGGGTGTAAAGAAATGGTAGGTTTTGGCCAGAGTATGGGAAAAGTCACAATTTAGGCGAGTATTCCACCACATATAAACATATTTGCTTCTAAGCATGAAAATATGTCCGCAGCTTCGCTTTTGGCATCATTTCTGCAGGCAACTGATAAGACACACAAACGTCTATGTGTCTGTATAAAATCAGCTACACAGGCGCATTCTTGTCCTTTCCAGTTAGGTCACCTGTCATAAATTTACCCTGTAAAACAGCGCACAGGCACAGCTCATTCAGTCGCTGACTAGGCCTACAGGACAAACAGGAGCCGGAACAGACGAGGAGACCGACTACCTCCCCCATCTCCCGCCTCACCTCCTTCACCTCCAGCTCCTCTAGCGTCGGAAGATCCACTACGTGCGGCATGGTGGACTACCAACACTACTACCGCCCGCAGTCCGAAGATTAAATCCTCTTCCCCCTGGCCTTCACGTCGCCTTCAAGAGGAAAATGAAAAAAAAAAAACTCACAAGCGACAAGCGTAGGCTTTGGAAAGACACGAAGGTCAGTCACAACGCACGCGTCAACTCCGCCCCCTATACCGACTCGGCTTGTTTTCAACCAACGGCGGCCTCCGCACACAGGAGCTGGAACTTTGACAGATGACGACAAGCGCACTAGGCCCTGAAGCTTAACTTAAGGTCACCGAAAGCGCATGTGTCAACCCCTCCCCTGTTTCCTTCCTAACCAATTGTCGGCTCAGGATGCAAGAACTGAGGGAGGGCGACGCGTCCGAACTGGCCTTTCCGAGATTCAGAAGCTGATTGGACGGCGCGGCCGGCTTTGGAGCGGTTGCCACGGTGACGGAAGAAGCCTTTCGTTATCGGCAGTACAAGCAACTTTCAACTTTTTTTTCTTGGGTAGAGATGGAGTATATGGGCAGCAGCTATGTGGGGGAATATCGCAACGGCAGGTAAGGGTGGGGCGGGGTAATAACCGCTATAAAATGGGCCCAAGCGATTTAGGTGGTTCTCTAAATACAAAAAGTTCTGTCTTAATGTGGTCGTTCCCTGTCAATGGATTTTGAATAAATAGCTTCCTGCACACTTTTAAATGTGGGTTGTTTTAAACATTGCTGGGTGTGAACTGTAATAGTTTACAGTTGAAGGATTAGGATAAAGTATGGTTGTTCTGTTCATAAGTGCTAGCTTTATGGGTGCTTGAGGAAAGGGGATGGGATTTGATATACCACCTTTCTGTGGTTACATCAAAGCGGTTTACACATTACATACAGGTACTTATTTTGTACTTTGGCAATGAAGGATTAAGGAGCCCTTTTACTAACGTGTGGTAGGCCTAATGCGGGCCTATCGCGCAGTAAAAAGGCACAACTGCGGGATGCATGGAGGCATTGGAGCCAACTCTGTGCTGCAGTAAGGTTAAAATCCTCCCCTACTATCAAATCCCCCTCTTGGAATCCTAGAATCTCTGATAAACAGCTATAAAAAATTGTCCCTTACCCACATTCGGGGCATAAATTGTATTTATTTTTGTTACATTTGTACCCTGCGCTTTCCCACTCATGGCAGGCTCAATGCGGCTTACATGGGGCAATGGAGGATTAAGTGACTTGCCCAGAGTCACAGGGAGCTGCCTGTGCCTGAAGTGGGAATCAAACTCAGTTCCTCAGCTCCCCAGGACCAAAGTCCACCACCCTAATCACTAGGCCACTCCTCCACTCTACTGCCCCCACCACCAGCAAATAACGGCCCCAGGCATCTGTCATGGCCATCTACTCACTTGTGACTCTGTGTTTTGTCTTTGCCTCTTGGACCTGTGCCTGCCATGACCCCGACTGGACTTTGCCTTGGACCTCTGCCTGCCATGACCTGGACTGGACCTGACTTTGCCTTGGACCTCAGCCTGCCACGACCCGGACCAGACCAGATTCTGCTAGTCTCTACCTCCATAAGTCCTGCTGGCTGCCAGAACCCTAAGGCTCAACCTTGGGGGAAAGGCGGCTGGTATAGGTGAAGTTTCCAATTGTTGGCTATCCGACTGCCACTCCTCTAATAGAGCAGCACAAGGGCTCACCATTTCCTGTGATCTTGGCACCAGTCAAGACAGCATCGCGTTTAATCCTCTTGTAAGTCTTTAGAAAACAGAATCCCAACTCCCCTGTTCCTCGATTCCTTCACATTAGCAGCCCAAAGCCTAAGTGGATAGTGGCGCAAAGCCACCAACCTCTCATGGACCCTTTGGATATGAGCCTCCTGTAGAAAACAGACGTCACCTTTTAGCCTACCTAATTCTCAAAATAGTAGACTCTGCTTTCCAGGAGAGTTAAGACCTTTCACATTATACGAAACAATTCTTAACTCAGATTTCCCCATTCTTTGCCCTGAAACCTATCCCCAGACTCACATATCCTATACCCTCCCCACCCACACCTCCAACCCCAACCCTCCCCACCCACACCTCCAACCCCTGATCCTAGGCAGGATTACATCCATCTCCCGCCGAACCATCCAAGGAAGGGAATGCCTGGGTTAATGTCTCATCACTCTGTTACCCCCAAAAGATACATCAGTCCCCCCTCCCACAGAGCCCTCCATACACACACTACACACTCCTAGCAGTCTCACCGCATATGTTCCCATATCCCCCTCCCCCATAAGCTTACTTTACTTCTCCAATCAGCCCCCTACCGGTCATCCCCTTAGCCCCCACATGTTATGATGTACAGACATAATAAAATAAAGTACACCGTCCAGTATCTCTGCTCCATGGCTTAAGATCTCCCTTGCTCGGTTCCTGGCTGTTGTTGATTGCCATTTTGGTGGGGCCTACACCGACGACCTCCTACTCCTTGCCAGCGGAACCCTGCCAAGCATTGCCGAATCTCCTGGTGGCGATCCATAGTAGGTTTCTGGATATCAATCTGCTGTAATGCTTCCCAGGCCGCAGCCAATGAAGTAAACTTTGTGGAAACACCATTGATAGTCACCAGCAGACCAAACGGGAAGGTCCACTGATAGTGCATCTGGGCCCTCGTCAAAGCCTGGGTCACTTTCCGAAAGGACCGGCATTTAGCTAATGTAGCTGCGGTAAAGTTCTGAAACAATTCCACCTCCAAGCCATTCCATTGCAATTTTCCCCGTTCCCATGCCTTGTGGAGCATGGCATCTTTATCTGGAAATTGCAAGAAGCAGGCCACAGTGTCTTGGGGTTTACCATTTACTCGAGGGCCCAATGCCCTATGCGCTTTCTCAATCAAAGATGCCTCCACCACACTATTTATTTATTTGTTACATTTGTATCCCACATTTTCCCACCTATCTGTAGGCTCAATGTGGCTTACATAGTACCAGAGAGGTGTTTGCAGACTCCGGTGTAAACAAATACAAAATGATATTGTGGTAAGATAAAGTTCATGTGGCACAGCCACATTAGGGAATCGTACAACGGAAGAGTTGTGTTATGTCCATTACGTACTTTAGTTTTGTTGTGTTGCAGAGATCAGGCATTTATGTTGGATTGGTAGGGTGTGTCTTTTTAAACAGGTTAGTCTTTATTTTTTTCCGGAAGTTTAGGTGGTCGTACGTAGTTTTCAAGGCTTTTGGTAATGCGTTCCACAGTTGTGTGCTTATGTAGGAGAAACTGGATGCATAAGTTGATTTGTATTTGAGTCCTTTGCAGCTTGGGTAGTGCAGATTTAGGTACGTTCGTGTTGATTCAGATGTGTTTCTAGTTGGTAGGTCGATCAGGTCTGTCATCTATCCCGGGGCTTCACCATAGATAATTTTGTGAACCAGAGTGCAGATTTTGAAAGCAATGCATTCTTTAATTGGGAGCCAGTGTAGTTTTTCACGGAGGGGTTTTGCGCTTTCAAATTGCGTTTTTCCAAAGATAATTCTAGCTGCCATGTTTTGAGCAGTCTGAAGTTTCTTTAATGTTTGTTCTTTGCTTCCCACATAAATTCCATTGCAGTAGTCTAAATGGCTTAGTACCATTGATTGTATCAGGTTGCAAAATGTTTCCCTCGGGAAAAATTGTTTCACGCATTTGAGTTTCCACATTGAGTGGAACATTTTCTTTGTTGTGGATGTCACTTGGCTCTCTAGTGTTAGGTTGCGGTCCAATGTAACGCCGAGGATTTTCAGGCTGTCTGAGATAGGGAGGGTGTAATCCGGAGTGTTGATAATTGTGGGGTTGTCCGCACAGTTTTGGGATCTATCAGATCCCGGGGCCATCAGCCACACATATATCTGCTGCATCACACTCGTGAAGTCCTTATCTGTAGTTTCTGGTATGCCCTTAACCCTCACATTGTTCCACCTTGTTCGGTTCTCTAGATCTTCTATTTTATATAACAAGTCCTGCTGTTCTTCCTGCAGCTCCAGCACTGACCTCTGCATCTTATGTGCGCTTAATTCACAATAATCAAGGCGTGCTTCCACCTGGTCCAAGCGGGTACCCATGGTAGCTAGGTTGGATTTTCTCTCTTCTACCGCCTCCTTGATCTAGGTTTTGATCGAGGCAATGTCTATTTTCAGATCTCAAAACCATGCCTGGAGATCTGTTGCCATGACTCCCGAGGCAGCCTCTTTCCCAGCAAGCTGCACCGCCTCTCCGGCCACCAGCGTTACTTCCCTCGGCGATGCAGGATTGGGATCACTCTGGGCCGCGGGACCACGCGGCAGGCACGCGCCACTCCTCCCTCCCATTTTCGCCGTAGTGCGGCCCTCTTCTCGGTTTTTCAACGCCATATGAAAGGTGAGCCTAAAGATAGTTTAGGTTGGCTGAAGAACAGTC